>NC_061508.1:304314435-304373205 GCF_022539505.1 Lolium rigidum
CTTAGCGCGCGGCTGCATTCTCTCGTCCAGTCCCGTTCCCTTCCGTTCGTCCTTTTTCTTTTTCAAATTCAAGGGATTTTGTGCACTAAGTTTCTTTATTTTCAAAAAATAATCTGATATCCAAATTTTCGTGGATATTCATCGCATGCGGAGTATGTATCTAAGAAAATTAGCCTGAATGTTCCAGGCAGGAAAATAAGGGCTTCTTTGATTCATAGGATAATAAAAGCATAAAAATAGGAAAATTATAGGATTGAGATATCAATGCTACTTCAATCTTATGGAAAGATGAGTTCTCTTTGATAGCATCAAGGGAAATTTGCCATGAGATATGACCTAATGCGTTATTCCTATAGAAATTACACTACAAAATTCTAATAGCAATAGTTCCTATGAGATATGTTACTCCATCCGATCCATATTATTTGATGTTAAAATAGATGTATCTACAACTAAAATATGTCTAGATACATCTATATTATCATGAAGTAATATGAATTGGAGGGAGTGCTATGAATCAAACAACTTGTATATCAATTTTTTCATAGGATCTAAATCATACACAATTCCTATAAAAATCCTATCAACCAAAGGAGCCCTATACATGAAGAACTGTATCAAAAATAGACTTGAAACATACTCAATTTATCTTTCTTGCCATTACTTTTCCCCCAAATGTTTTAAGTTCTAATACAAGTATAGCATAGGTGAGCGAACTCACACACTTGGGTGTACCTCCCCTATCATTTTCCTGTACAAAGAAGATGTGTTCGACAAAAAAAAGATAGTCCTTTGCTATCGTTTTCTTCTATATGAATCAACACAAATTATCTATTGAATTTTCACTATTTATCTTGTATCCAATAGAATTGTGCGTGCATTGAATATCAGAGAAACATATTGGTTGCAAAATTGTTCTAAAAGGGTAAAAACTATTGTGGTTATTGAAGTAGTTGCATGTGGTAAGTGTCGGAATTGATCTCGGGTAACAGTTGAGAAGAATAATAGGATCGTGGTTGATCGTCTTCGCCTAAACAACATCTTGATTGAAGGTGCAAAACCTCGAAAATACAAGTTGGAGTCTTGAAATTGATTAGCATCTCTAGAATGTTCAAACTAAGAAAAATGCAAATTGAAGTGTTAGTGCTTATAGAACCCAACATGAAAAATATCATCTAGATTTTCCAAATGAGATATTGCAATTTGACTAGACTTGAAACACTAAAACTTTCAAATTATACGTCACTTGATTGAAAAGAGAATTCCAACAAAATGGAATGTTACCTCTAAAGAACAAAGATAGGGTGTACCTTGTTTGCACAATCGGGTTCCGGCATGACTAGATTCACCACAATGAAATCAACACCTTAAATACTATTTAATGAATAAAAATGTTTAAGATATAAAAAATGTACCTGAATTATGATATGTGTTCCCTGTCATATGGCGTATGGACAACTCTTTTCTTCTCCTTTCCTATTTAAGGAACTTGACCCTTGCGGGCTATGCCGGATTTCGACTTTCAGATCGGAGATTCATTCACATTTCCTCTTAGAAAGTCCCCAATATCATTCTTGAGAAAATTCTAAGAGAGGAACGAATGTGGACCTCAGTTGAACATCAAGGAAGTGCACCGTTTAGCCTAGATGCTTTCACTTGTTACTATTGGAAATTTGGTACCGTTTAGCTAGCTAGGTAGTGTTTAGGAGTTTTTTGATTTGTGAAAAAAAATCCTCAAGCATGTTCGTGAATGTTTGGGGATCACCTCGAGATCCACCCCGGGGTGATTGAGCTCAAGAAAAAGAAGGTTAAGTTCGTGAATTTGGGGGGTACCAGTGCATAGCCTCTCCAATATAGATGTAGGGTTTGTTGCCAACAACTTGAACATTGGAAAACATCCAACATCTTTACATCTATCATTTAGTTCCTTATTTACTTATAAAAGACCCCGACGAGGGAGAGAAGGAGGTGTGAGGCTGACCGAGGAAAAGGGTTGATCTAGACCTTGTCGTGCGGGATATGAGAGAAGTGTGGGAAGAGATGAGGTACGTGAAATGCAGAAGCGTACGACATAAAAAAATCATGTTTATGTCGCCTTGCTCGGCTGAGGGCAACAAAACAAATTTTGGGTTGGGTGGGCCTCACGCAAAATTTCAGGATGGTTGGTGACATCCGCTAATTTTTTTGATACTTTCACCTGCAAATGGTTTTGCACCACAATATTTCTTGTAGTCTTTGTCAAACCTTATTGCTAGATTCTTCTTACTTCCTGTTTCTTTAGTCCTACTTGCTCTATTTCTAAGTAAATTTTGTAATTCCCTATTCTCCTTATTCTAGTTGTTAGACCTCGATCTTTCACATCTCTACATTTTCACCTTTCATCTTCCAAATTTGTTTGTCTTAAAAGAAGGCTCTCTAGATTGCTTATGTTCCAAACATACCTATGTAGCCAATACGGTTGTTCGGCCTGGTCCAAATGGCAGCTATATACTGTTGTTCTTCAACACATGAGTCAGTACAATCAAGCAAGCTAGGCGGTTGACGTCAGGCCCTAGCTCTGGGTAGCACCTGATCGCAATGAGGCTGTAGTCTGTAGAGATGCTTCTGGTGTGGGGTGAATCTATAATATAAAATGGGATTAAAGAACATGCATGGTGGAAATAATGGCATGTTTACATCGCCTACGGTACCTCACACGACTCCGCTGCCCTGGTCAACATGCCACGCTGAATACGGTCAACCTGTCTTGTTAGTGCTCGATTTACTTTGGGACCTAACTGTCCCACTTAACGAGTTTAAAGGGCTTCAAAGTGCGAATCAGGAGTTTAGAGACTTACTTGATCTCTCGGGACAAGCTCAAGTTATGCTGTATGAGGATTTTGAAGTAGGCTTACCTTTATGAATTGATCGTCTATACTACGCTCTATCTAGGACAAGATGATGCACGGACGATTGCAGCTATGTACGTACGGATCCATGCACGTACGGATGTACATCAATTACTATTGGCCACATGTGTAACAGGTTGCTGAAATTACTCTTGTATAATCCAGCATTCACATATGAGGCCATCTCCAACGGTCCTCGCATCTGGACATTCTGTCGCGGATGAAAACGAGGCCCAACACCCCGGTCCCTCCCTCCTCCCCCTCCCCCCCACACACACATCCGGACCGCATCCCGCGGACGCATTCGTTTGATTTGAGGCAGCGCGGATAGGCCGCAAGTCCGCGGGGAGGGGCCAATTGTCCTCCCCGTCCCCCAACTAGACAGACAAGCAAAACTCCTCTCTTCCAAACCACCACCCCGACGCGCCCCTCCACCGCCGCCGCCTTGATCGGCCGATTCGTCCACCATTTTCGGCCGCACGGAGGGCCTCCCTTGCCTGCCATCCCTCGCCAGAGTAGCTGGGTGACCATTAGGCGACGTAGAGCACTACGCCCAGGTCGAGCCCCCCCCCCTCTGGTTTGAGCTGCCCGCAACCTGTTTGATCGAACGCCTCGCCGGTCGTCAAGGTAACTTGCAAACCTCGCCGACCACTCTTTTTCATTACCAATACATGTGTTGGTCCTCATTGTTGGTGTACCATTTGTACATCATGGCCGACCCGCTCGGACGATATTTCTACAAGAATGTCATCGACACGTCCTTCGACGATTCCGACGATGACTCTGAGATCCTCATGGTCATGGCCTTTCTCCTCCATGATAAGGAGCAATGCTTGCCGAAGTACAGGGGCTCGGTGAAGGGTCGACTCCCGGCGGCTGAGCGCGGCCGAGAGGAGGACCATGCGCAACTATGGATGGATTACTTTCATCGAACCAACCCCATTTACAAGGCGTCGCGCTTTCATCAATGTTTGCGGATGTGAAGGGACCGATTTTGAAGATCATGCATGGCGTGTGGTGCTACGATGACTACTTCAATTTGAAGCCGGATGCTACATGTAAACTTGGATTCACTTCTTACCAAAAATGCACCTCGTCCATTAGGATGCTAGCGTATGGAGTTGCCGGTGACCTAGTGGAGTCAGTTTGCCTTGGGGCAATGTACATGTTCTGCATGGTTGTGGTTGCGGTCTTTGCATAAGTGTACTTGAGGACACCAAATGGTGCTCACACTGCCCGGCTATTGTCAATCAACACAACAAGAGGGTTTCCTGGTATGCTTGAAAGCATAGATTGCATACACTGAGAGTGAAAAAGCTATCCATTTGGGTGGCAATGTCAGTACCATGGCCATACGGAAGGATGCACAGTCATACTTGAGGCAGTTGTGTCACAAGATGTTTAGATTTGGCACCCATTCTTTGACATGGTAGGCTCGAACAATGACATTAGTGTGCTTTAGCGATCTCATATGTTCACACGTCTTGCTGAAGGTCATGCTCCACCTGTCCCGTATGAGGTCAATGGCCATCTCTATGACAAAGGATACTATCTAGCTGATGGTATATATCCTGGATGGTCCACACTTGTGAATACAATCCACCTGCTTGCAAACGAGGCCGATGCAAGGTTTGCTAAAGAGCAAGAGGCCCGCGGAAAGGTTATGGAGCGGGCATTTGGCGTGTTGCGGTCACTTTGGGCCATAGTTCGACACCCTCCTAGGACTTGGAGCCATGAGACTATGGGAGGTCATGACTGCTTGCGTGATCATCCATAACATGATCGTTGTGGATAAGCGTGATGGGAGCTTGTTTGATCAAGGTTGGGAATCCCAAGGTGAGAATGTTGCGCCTCAACCCGGACCACCAACTTACTTGGTCGATTTCCTAGCTGTCTAGCATGAGATCCGTGACACGGAAAATCACAACCGCCTCCAAAAATATTTGGTCCAACATATGTGGACTCATCTTGGTAAGAGCTAGTCCTCTAATGTTTATTTGATTTCCATAACAGTTGTTGCCATTTGTGTAAAAGTATGCTATATGATATTTTGTAGTAAAACTATGTTTACTTGTTGTAATAAACTTTAAACTTTTAGCTTTCATGTTTTACTTTTATCAACAATCTATATGTGAGAATAGCAAAAAAAAACAGTAAAACGTGTGCGGCCGCGGACATTTGAGGAGTCGCCGTTGGGGCCACTATCATCTGCATCCGGACCGTGGCATTTTTCCTATCCGGAGGCCGGCGCATCCGGACCCAGGCGGACCAAAAAGCGGTCTGAAATACGGCTCATGTTGGAGATGGCCTGATTTCTAAGAACTTGTGATTTTTTGAGTGTCACTAATTTGTATTCTCACCCTCCCAAAATACAAGTCACTTTTTTCACCCGGTCTTTGATGCACTACTTTGACCACTAATATATACAAAATATATGTTTTTATAATATATAAATAATATTGTTGCATTTGTATCAAATCTCTTTTATTTCACATATATATTTATGATTTTTTAATAAAGATGTTCTAAGTACAAATTATAATCAAAGTTATAAGTGACCAACGAAAATTAAGGCCACCTTTTATTTTGGGATGGAAGAAGTAGCATATATATATGGTCACAATACTATCTGATTAACTACTTCATGCATGGGTGTGTAACTTTTTTTAATGTATCCATCCATCCCAAAATATAAGGCACACTTTTTTCGCGTGGCTTTCGATGCAGGACTTTGACCACTAATATACACTCCATGCATACACAAATAAGTGTAAATTTGGATTGTCTTAAGTCAAACTTCATTAAGTTCGACTAAGTCCCTAAAAGTTGTAGCAATATTTATTGCACTAAATAACATTTAGTGTAATAGTATAGTAATTTGATGTCACGTGTATTGCTATTTTTGTGTAAAATATTAGTCAAATTTAAAAATCGATTGACTTCTAAAAAAATGTACACTTATTCGCGGATGGAGGGAGTATACCAAATTATATGGATTAAGGATATATAAATGGTATCTTTGCATTTATTTTGCAAATGTCTTCATTTTTGTATACATTTATAAAAAAATTCTAGACATTATAATTTAAAAAGTCATAGTCAGACTTGTAAGTTGTTGACCAACGAAATTTAAGGGGGCCATATATTTTTGGACCGAAGGAGTAGGAGTTTGCATTTATTCGAGGCCTTACAATGTATAACAATTATATTAAATTACAGCCGGGTCAGGTGGTTAGCTCGAGCAAGAGTTTAGCTCGATGGCATGCAACCCGGGTTCTAGTTTGGTGTTAATTATGTTTGAGGCTCATAGATCCTTCTATGAAAATATGCCATGTGCGACTAGTGCGCATGGGTCTAGTTTTTTTTTTGCCTCCTGGTGGTAACATTTTGCCAATGTTGATCATATTTAAAAAGATCTCACCGATCTTGGCGCCAAATTGACACACCCCATCTATTAGAATAACAACGCCAGCCTTTTTGGCACAATTTTACGCTATTTTGTAAAATTCAATGATATTTGAGAGAATTTGGTAACCCGGAGTTGCCCGTTCGTTAGGCTGCCATGTCATTCTAATAGGCATGCCCGTCTTGTTAGTTTGATAACACTAATAGTACTACGTATATGATAAAATTTATCGTAAAAAAGTATATCATAAAAGTTACCTCAACATTACAGCTAAATAAAATGAATATTAAAGCAGACATGCATAGTCACCGTAGAGAGGTGTGAGGCATTACGAAATGCAGTGCATGGGGCTAGCTGGGCCGGGGAAGACGACGACCAAGAGAGCAAAGGTGCATTCTCCTGTCAGTGAAAAATTCTTCCTCCTCTTCCCTGCCGTTTGTCACCATGTAGTCATACTGTCTTTGACGGGGCAGCTCTTGTAATTTGGCAACAAGGCAAGGCACACAATGCAAAAAAGCAAAATAAAACAAAAACCTCAAAAAAAAAAAAAGCTTAGTACTGCTACTAGTAGACACACATTCCCTCTTCTCCTTTATTTCCTCTCTTCTCTCTCTCCTCGCATCCTTTGTTGCTCTTTCATCTGGTTGGGTAGACAGAGAGGGAAGCACAGGGAAAGGAGGAGAGAGAGAGATGAGATGGAGCGCCGAGCTGCGCGAAGCAATAAATAGAAATTAAGGTTCGAGCCGCCTCCATGGCGGCGTTTGCAGACGTTCTCTAGAATTCCTCCCCGGCAGCAGCAGCAGCAGGCGAGGAGCACCCGCTCCAACCCATCATCCCCGGCCTCTTCTCCCTCCTCCAATCCTTCTTCTTTATATAGCCTACCCACGCACTTCACTCTCCTCACCACCCCAAAAAGCAGCTTACCCCACTCCTCCCAAGCTCATCCCTCCTAGTGAAGCAAAGCCAAAGCCTTAGGACGATCCGAGGAATTAACCAGGAGGAGGATCGAGAATTAGAGGCAAGATCGAGCTACCTATTATTCTCCCAGCAAGACGCAAAGGTGAGTAGATAGATTTGTAGTTGTGTTGGTGTGGTAGCGGTAGTAACTAGTTTCCTAACTAGTTAGGCAGGCTCAAGTTTGTCACCGGCTGCTGGTAGCTAGTAGTACATGTATGCGTGTCAACACCCCTAACCGAGCCTAGATAAGCTGCTATATATGCGTGCATAATTGCGTAGAAATCCATGTGTGCATCAGCATCTCAGTGGCAGATCTATCTAATCTAGCGGCGAGCTACGTTGAAATCTGAGCTGCAATCCCAAGTCTGCCATGTTCTGCTGCTTCTTCTGCTTTTTTCTTACACCCAAGATCTACTTTCTTTATTTGGTTTGTCTGTACTACTCTGTAGGACGAGGTGAGAGGAAGTGAGCAAGGAAGTGAACAAGCAAAGTGGCCGGAGCTTCTTGATGGGTGTTGGCTTCCGTGGATGGCTGGGTTCTCTCTGAGGGGAGGCGGCGGCGGAGGAGGAGGAAGCGGGGGCAGGAGCGGAGAGCGCGGCGGTGATCATCCAATCGGGGCAGACAGCCTGTTTCTGTACGCGCGAGGCGCGGCCGCCGCAGCCGCCGACACGGCGGGCGGCGGCGGCGGGGGAGGAGGAGGGATAGGGTTCCAGCTATGGCACCCGCACCACCAGCAGGCGGCGGCCGTGCCGCATACGTCGCAGTTCTTCTCCTCCGGTGTAGCCACTGGCGTCGTGCTGGGCTTCTCGCCGCATGACGGCGGCGGAGTGGGCGGCATCGGCGTGGGTGGCGGCGGTGGCCCGGGGGGCGGGAGGGCCGGCACGAGCTGCCAGGACTGCGGCAATAACGCCAAGAAGGACTGCACTCACCAGCGGTGCCGCACCTGCTGCCGCAGCCGCGGCTTCAACTGCTCGACCCACGTCAAGAGCACCTGGGTCCCTGCCTCCAAGCGCCGCGAGCGCCAGCAGCAGCTCGCCGCTCTCTTCCGTGGTGCCGCCGCCAACAACAGCGCTGCCGCCGCCGCTGCCGTGGCCAACAAGCGGCCGCGAGAGCTGGTGCGCTCCCTTGGCCGCTTGCCATCCGCCACCAACGCCATGGTGGACACCACCACATCCTCCGGTTCGTGTGCGGGTACCTACTCAATTATAGTGCCATAAGACACTGCACCGTTCAGCACGCTGACGAAGCCGTTGTGTTTGTAGGCGAGGGAGACGGGAGGTTCCCGCCGGAGCTGAGCTTGGAAGCGGTCTTCCGGTGCGTGCGGATCGGGCCTGTGGACGAGCCGGACGCGGAGTTCGCGTACCAGACGGCTGTGAGCATCGGCGGGCACACGTTCAAGGGGATCCTGCGGGACCACGGGCCTGCGGAAGAGGCGGCGGGGCAGCTGCCACCGACGTCGGCGGAGTACCATCAGCTGACAGGGGGCGGGAGGGAGGGTTCATCGCCGGCTGGGAGCAGCGAGGCCGTCGGCGGCGGGCACGGGACGACGGCTGCGACATCCGCTGCGGTGCTCATGGACCCCTACCCGACGCCGATCGGCGCTTTCGCAGCAGGCACCCAGTTCTTCCCTCATAACCCTAGAACCTAGCTTCAATTCCTGCCATGAATTTCATTTACTCTCAAAGATGACGATCTAGTTGCATTGATCAAAGTGGAGCAATACTGCAAAAGCAAGCCAAGAAGATCGAAGAAGAGGAGGATCATTGTTGTCTGTCCGAGTACTTGTCCGTTGGTGATGAACACTAATGCATCTTGTTAGCTAGCTACTACCATTTCTTGTTGATCCTTCCATGCATCTTGATTTTCAGTATGATTAATTAGCAATGACCTTAATGCATTGGTGCAATTAAAGAGAGATAAAAATAAATGTATGTTAAGCACTTCCATTTGAAATTGTTTATTACTCAATTTCGCATGCAGCACGTGGTTTTAGTTAATCATATATAGTTTACTGCTTACTATATTATATCTTAAGTAGTACTTAAGTATAGTATACCGTTACATTACATGGTATCGTTTGCTTGGGAGTTGCTTTTGTATGTGTGCATGGGGAAGCTTCTCTCTGGCTCTAGCATGGGTAAAAGCTGTGAGTTTTTGTTGTGCTTTTTATATAATTCTTTTTTGCATGTCATCTATGTTTCTATAGCTGCATTGCCTCGTTCTGTTTAAGCAGCCAGAGCGTGCCATATAATTCTGTTGTGCCTTGGGATGCATGAGCAATCAGCTTCTCCTTGCTCCACATCACAAGAGAAGGTACAGCAATTCTATGAATTCCTTTGCATAATCTCTATCTCTTCCTCTCTCTAGAGTACACAGTGACCTTGTCACACCACTGTTCCTCCTTTTCGTAGGGTACTATTTCCAATATTCTTTGTTGAAGTGACACAGATCAATGTTGCAATTCTATGAAGAGAATAGAGAAATACCAACCAATACAAGCTAGTCACATGGAATGATGGAATGTCAACAATGTCCATGATTTACTTTAACGAAATAAAAAACCAAGCTAACCCTAGCCATTAAGACATGTATGTGTTAGTCTAATGCACAGTGTAGCATTTCAGGTTCTTGCTAACTAGGAGTAGTTTGACTTCATCTTAGATAATTTCAGTCTTAGAATCAATTAGTTTTTCCAACGAACTGAAGATTCATTAATTAATAGTGCATTGTGCATTTATACAAGTATAAAGTTTTTCCAACGAAATAAAGATCACAGTTGGTATGATCTCTTTGTCCTTCAGTACAACACTACTCTGCAATTTTGCTCAGCTCCCGGCCGGCCTATATATACGTAGAGTGGTACAGTGAGTACTGTCCATATGCTATATCTAGTTGTAGCCTCAACTCTACTTTGTTTCTTTTCCCCCTTCTGCACACTTATTTTCAAGCACACTAGGATTGTAATTCACTGTAGCCTGACCAATGGCCACTAGCTACGAACGAATCATCATTCAATTCATATACATGCATGCTTCTTTATAATCGTCTGTGTTAGATTATATATGTGCATGCATGAGGAGACATTCCAAATAATGTCCACATACTTTTGTGTATTGAGAGCTGGATCATACTTATTTATGCATGCCATCAGTTTTGAGAATCTCATAATTACAACACTTGCTGCGTGTTCTACATATTGCCATTTGCTATATTAGGTTTCTCCCACTTAATTAGGGTACTTCTGATAGTCTTGCATTGGGTACAATCCCTTGGACCGGCATGGGTTTTAACTCACCTTACAAGCCTATTTTGTGCATGCACATCAATTTTTAGCTGATTTTGCAACAATCTTTTTTCCATCTCACATAGAGGACATACAACATATATTGATAAGAAAATTGGGTATATATCTGTGTGTTTTATCGTGTCCTTCGGATTCATGGAGATGAGTGGTCCCACCAAAGTTGTGATATATACATCCCGGTATTGTGCAGTGTTTTACTCTACTGAGCATATAATAATTTAGAATTTTAGAGCGCACACTATGCTTCTGTAGGTACATATGTTTTCAAACATAATTTTTTTGAGAAACGCAGTACAAACGCAGACGCTCACATACACACGCATACACTCACCCCTATGAACGCACGCACGCACACCCTACCCCTATGAGCTCCTCCGGAAGACTGAGCCGGCGGGCTGGATCTTGAAATTGACGAAGCCACCATAAGCGCATCGTTGCTGACGGGAATGTCGCCTTCCATTGAATGAATATTCCGCCTTTATGAGACACACATATGTCAAACTAGGGGTTTGAACTCTGCTTGGCTGGGGGTACAACCACCCTCCTAACCACCCAACCTATTATCATTGGCAACCTTATTTACTTGATAATGCAAACAAGAGAACCATGCATGGATAGAATGCCATGTGTTCTAAACCTAATAGTTTGTTTCTCGGTTAGTTTAGATCACCGACATAATACCTTAGGTTCTACGGTAGACATATCTTTGCCGATAAAATATATTTGATGGCACTTACACCATCTCCTTTATCATCACCTATACTCCCTCCGGTCCTAAATATAAGCCATATAGTTTTTGGCACGAAAATTAAGAAACGCACATTTTGGAAAAATTACACCATGCTTGGCTGGGATTAACCCTAGACAATTAACGTGAGCTAATAGAGGACTTTGCATAAGCTAAGGAAACATAATCAAATCAATAAAAATATTTGCCATACAAGTGGGGCAACCTCGTAAACCTTATATTCTGGATTTTCTCTCAAAACACTATATGGCTTATATTTAGTAACGGAGGGAGTATATGCCAAGGTGGCGTTGCATTTTGTTGTTGTGTTCAATATTAAAATTTGAGAGAACAAAAAATATTAGCATGCATGGAATGGCGCACCAGTTCTAAGCTTATTAACTCTGGAGCTAAGCATTCAGCCATTCTTGTACTGCTCCACGACTCCGCACCTTAATGTTTATGGTAGCTAATTTGTCTATAGGGACGGCTCTTGGACAAAAAGCATAATTTGAGATGTATAATTATCGATAGAGAATTATCAAGATGTTTATACCACAATTGTTTCACTAAAATTCTAATGTTCTAGCGTTTTCTTTTTCTTAACAATCTTAAATATAATTCTAAGTTTTTAACCAAGAGCTCCTTAATAGTATTTATTAATATTTGGCATAAGTTCCTCATTTTTTGAACTAGCCAGTTGTGTTGCAAGATTATAATAAACGTTACAATATAATAATGGTAATTAGGGGATGCTTTGGTAGCTTAGTTATGGGTATGGCCGGCATATAGGGCTTAGTTTTGAGGATACAAACGATTATTTATCTATAGAACAGAAAGATACACACACAGGTAAAATGTTTGGATGTGAAAATCTATTGTTTTTGTTTGTGTAGTCTTGTAGCTGGCTAAAGAAGTTCACTTTTGTTTGTAAATATACTAAGATCGAATGGTATATATACAACTGGAACTCTATTGGATTGAGAAAGAGATGATATTCATTGGTCTTCCCTAATTAAGGCCAGCCAGAGTCCTTTACTGAATACATCAACCATGAAGCATAATGCACAATATATCCATTTTCTGTCCTTGCTAATTTCTATGAAAAGGATCCTAAGTTTCCTAAGATGTTCTCCCGTCCTCTTTTGAGGTCAGCTAGATAATCTTGTCGTTGTTATAGTATAAATACTATCCATAGCTACCAGATGAATCTACTAACGCTTCATACTATGCGCCGGTCGTGATATGTGTGTCAAAGTACAAGACTAGATCCATGGTTATACATCGCTTGCCAACATATGAGAGCAGAAGTGTATAAGGATATAACCATATATGCTTAACCAAATTTCCTTATAATTTGAACTTTTTGGACGAAGTTGACTAGGCCCCCATGGAATGCAGCAAAAAGGCTTGATGTTCATTGGATATAGATACATTATTAAGTGGGTCTTACGGCAAACATAATGGCTATGCCTCGCATTACATAAGCCTAGAGCGGTACACTCCATCACATACACGTACAGGGAGGAAAGAGACATGTGTTAGGCCGTCGTCTTAGATTTTGTGGACCACTTTCTGGCCCTCTCCATGAGACCATGACCTAGCGCAACTCTAACAACAAATTCTTGACCTTGTTAAAAGAAACGGCTAGCATGAGCTCCCTTTGTCATCACCATAATCCTGAGCTACTACAGCGACAAACAAGGAATCAGACCTAACAAAAAAAAAAATTGGCCCAGGTTAGCTATCGACACCGAACACCCTAGTTCTATCCCTTTGTACAACCAGCCTCCACCCCTTCTAGCTATAGGGCCCTAATTGCAAATATTCACTTATTCTGAGTGCCTTGTGTACTGAGCATGCATGTGGGCCTGGTTGGTGCTGGCCCCCTCCTATATAGTCTGTTGTCTGTGTTTGCAAGCATAATGCATATACAGGCAAGCACTCCACAGCATAAAAGAAGAGCTCTAAAGCAAAGCTTAGCGAGGGATGGTTAACAATAGTGTGGGGTAAGAGCCTAAGAGGTGTTAAGGAAATTGCAAAGACACTATATGATCCCAGAAGAGAGGGCTTTAATTTGTAAAGTTTGTGTCTCACATGCCTGCACGTCAAAAAAAGCTTTAATTGGGGTCACAAATACTTAATGGTGTACACTGTCTTATGTGTACAATAGCTAGTTAGCTAGTACTTTCTGGATCGAACTTTCATAATTAGTGCAGACATAATTATGTGCGTTGTCGTCTTGGTTGAATTTTCATCTTTTTGTGGCCTTTCCTTTCGAGTGATTTGTTAATTACCACTTACCCCGTTCTGAATTATAATATTTTTTCGATACCACAATCTGGACATCTTTTGGAGTGAAAATGAATGGACTGACGCACCAAAATGCGTCTAGATACGTAAGATTTCAGAAGAAGCTAGGACATCTTATAATTTTGAACATGCTGATAGTTCTCAAGAAACTATACATAAGTGATAAAGTCTGCGAAGTTTCTTAGTTGGGAGAAACGATTAATCGTTAACCAGTGGAACATCTGTTACGGTTATGCATGGGTGCATGGCAATTCACCCATTCTATATTTCTAGCTAAGGAGAATCGATCATACAGATGGTTGAACAATACAAAAACCACAGTACCATAAGCACATGCCATAAAATTTGAAAACAAATTTTCCTTCTTTTTTTGGTCTTGCATGCATAAACGTGATCTTACTCATGAATTCTCCGATCAATTCAAGCGTATGTAATCTTTGTCTCTCTCTCTCTCTCTCGCGTGCATGCAAGGATGTAGAAGTGAAACAAGTCAGATAATTAAGATAGGTGACATTGTTGGCTTCATTTGACTACAATCTTAATTTAGATTTGATTACTCCCTCCGTTTCACGAAGGTTGTACGTACGAGATTTATCAAAATTTATCTAGACACTAAATATCATTTGGATACATCTAAATTTTAGCAAATCTTAGATAATCTTCATGGGATGGAGGCCCACTTCCGCAGGGGCTGCCAACCTTAGTTTTGCACCAGGTTAAATTATTTTCGAAAAGGATTTGAAGATTGCCACTATACGTCCTATAGGTAATTAGGTATACTGGTATATATGAGGCCTGCATGTCCACACATATATATAGCCTTGCATGCAAGTTGGGAGATTAAATTAGGTTAATCTTCGTACGCCTGCACATGCTGCGCCCCCCGGATGCGCAAAGCAAAACGCGTTAGAGTTTGTCACATATGCGGCGACACTGTGATTAGCATGTGCGCGCGCCGCTCGCATGAATTATCTATACAACTCGTACTAATCAGCAGCGGTAATTTTTAACGCGAGCTAGCGGCCTAGCAGGGGGAACAACGGATTACTGTAAGAGTAACCTGGCTAGACAGGCTAGTGGTGACAAATTAAGGATTCAATGGTTAATTAAACCTCATATTTGTGCAACGTAACAACTGGATCGGCATTGTAAATTGTAAATTAGAGGTGGGCGCACGCAGGAGGGACCTGCTGGCCGCCTTGGGCAGTGTGAAAACGCTAGCTTTCAGCACTCAGCTCGTCAGGATCGAGGGCAGAGGGTACGTAAACGTACTTTGTGTTTCCTAGTGCTTGCTGATGGGAGGCAGCTCAGTGATCGACCGGCCGGCTCTGGCTTGGCATCATTCTCTCGCTTACACGCCACCTCAAAGTTTTTCCCCTTTCTTTTACCCCGCCGATGGGGCTAATTGCTAGCAGACCTTCTTCTTTTTTTGCCAGCGCTCACGAGACTCGTTGTTCGGTGTAATACGAAAATTTGGAGATCTAATTGCAGTGAGGGGTCTGTTTGAGCGAATATTGACCAATCCCAATGTTATCGTGATATCCCCCTTATGGAGCCGCTTGGCCCCACTTGTCAGCACACAACATTATGTTCCAACGGTCTATTACGTGCCTTCCTTATGTGACATCATGTCAAATCCATCTGCTGTTAGTACTGCCAAGACCCCCCTTCTTTGTCTGTCCAAACCCTAGACCCCTAAGCCTGTGACAAATTTCAGCGACGGTGCATGAATAGCAAGTTGAAGGGAGCAGCTTACCTTCCCTCGTCGACGCGAGGAACAGTGCAGACGGAAGATGCAAGAGCTATGAGCCAGGAGAGCAACCAGATCTTCCAACAAACCAGGACCGGGGAGCAGCAAGCGAAGAGCTAGCCATACGGCATCATCATCGCCGAACAACATCAAGCAAAGAGCTAGCCAGATGGCGTCTTAGGCGTCGGCTCTGGCAGCGCGGCTCCTGATGCCTGCAGCATGATCCCTAAGATTGAAGGGTTAGGGGCTTCAACTATCATCGAGAGAACCCAGAGGTGAATATTTCTTAGCTTTGTTGGATTGGTAACTGTGTGTTTTCAAAACCATCGTAGAGAAGCAACTTAGTTTTCTCTGTTTGTTACATAACTATTGACTAGCATTGATCTGACGCTCGTATACAAAATATCAGTACGAGTTCATTAGTACACCGAGAAAACTAGATTATGGCAAGGAGAGGAATGTGGCTTCACAGGTTGTGGATAATATTAAGAGTGTGCCAATTTCGCAATTGGTTGATATTCTTTATAATAGAATTTTGTGGGACTCCAAATAGAAGGCTAAATTAGTGTGGATGAACAAGAATCAGGTGCACAAACAACTTGAGCACCCCCATCAGCTGTTACAGATTTTGGAAAAGTATAAAGTTAATCGTAAGGTGGACCTGTTTCCTATGGTTGATGATGTGGGTATGCCAGAGTCTAGTGGTGTTGATCTAGAGGGTGGTGCCATTGATGTTGATGTTTGTGAAATAGCTGCTGCTGATCATGAATCAATGTATTTTCTTGATTTGCAAGTGGACCCTTGCTTGTGACGGTAAAGCACACGTCCGTTGGGAACCCCAAGAGGAAGGTATGATGAGTACAGCAGTGAGTTTTCTCTCAGTAAGAAAACCAAGGTTATCGAACCAGTAGGAGATGAAGATCACGTGAAGGTTGTTGGTGAAGGAGTGTAGTGCGGCGCAACACCAGGGATTCCGGTGCCAACAGGGAACCTGCACAAGGTTGTCAATCTCACCGGCTTGCTGAAAACAAAGGATTAAACATATGTTGTGGAAAATGATGTTTGCTTGCAGAAAACAAAAGAGAACAATGATTGCACTAGGTTGTATTTCAGATGTAAAAGAATGGACCGGGGTCCACAGTTCACTAGTGGTGTCTCTCCAATAAGATAAATAACATGTTGGGTAAACAAATTACAGTTGGGCAATTGACAAATAGAGAGGGCATAATAATGCACATACATATCATGATGACTACTATGAAATTTACTTAGGGCATTACGACAAAGAACATAGACCGCCATCCAGCATGCATCTATGCCTAAAAAGTACACCTTCGGGTTAGCATCCGCACCCCTTCCAGTATTAAGTTGCAAGCAACAGACAATTGCATTAAGTACCGTGCGTAATGTAAACAATACAAATATCTTTAGACAAAGCATTGATGTTTTATCCCTAGTGGCAACAGCACATCCACAACCTTAGGGTTTGTCGTCACTCCCGCATTCAATGGAGACATGAACCCACTATCTAGCATAAATACTCCCTCTTGGAGTTACAAGTATCAACTTGGCCGGAGCCTCTACTAGCAACGGAGAGCATGCAAGATCATAAACAACACATATATGATAGATCAATAATCAACTTGACATAGTATTCCATATTCATCGGATCCCAACAAACACAACATGTAGCATTACAAATAGATGATCTTGATCATGATAGGCAGCTCACAAGATCTAAACATGATAGCACAATAGGAGAAGACAACCATCTAGCTACTGCTATGGACCCGTAGTCCAAGGATGAACTACTCACGCATCAGTCCGGAGGCGAGCATGGTGATGTAGAGCCCTCCGGTGATGATTCCCCTCTCCGGCAGGGTGCCGAAGGAGATCTTCTGAACCCCCCGAGTTAGGGTTGACGGCGGCGGCGTCCCTGGAACTGTTCTGGTATTTTGGCTCTCGGTACTAGGGTTTTCGGGGACGAAGGAATAAATAGGCGAAGGGGCAGCGTCGGGGGAGCCAAGGGGCTCCCTCCCCACGTCACGGCGTGGCTGTGGGCCCCCCGCGCCGCCATATGGGGAGGGCCCCCTGCTGGCCTTCCTCGACTCCTCTTCGGTCTTCTGGAACACTCCGTGGAAAATAGGGCCGTGGGCTTTTGTTTCGTCCAATTCCGAGAATATTTGTAAAAAAACTTTTCTGAAATAAAAAACAGCAGAAAACAGGAACTGGCAGTATGGCATCTTGTTAATAGGTTAGTCCCAGAAAATGCATAAAAACATTATAAAGTATGAATAAAACATGTAGGTATTGTCATAAAACTAGCATGGAACATAAGAAATTATAGATACGTTGGAGACGTATCAACCCTTACACTGCAATACTCAATGGTGGCTAACAAATACATGGAGAGTCTTATCATATGGAAATCATGGTCGATCCATACCGGATAATTGTTGATCAAATTTTTGAGAAGTTAAAGGAGAATAACGTGGTGTTCTAATCAGCAAGTACATTTAAGGTGGTGTCACTGTAAGAAGAAAGATTTAATAGAAACTGCTAAAGATGAAGATTTTATGCAGGTCTCCGATGGAAGAAACTTAGTAAGAATGTATTGTTCCTTGTTGTGATTTCAAATGTGGTTGAAGATGCTGATATTGGTGAAGACCTGAAGAAGACATTTTGAAAGAACATCTCTCACAATATGTTTTGAGTGTTTGATGTCAATGTATGTGATACTCTAATGCTTGATGAAGTGGTGCAGGGTGTATATAGGTACATGAATATGTGTGACTTGTGTGAAAAAACAAGTCAAAAGAAAGCTGAAAAAGGTTCACCAGACCGGATAATCCGGGCCGGATATTTGCAAAATATCCGGCCCCCAATTTTTGGCTAAGGACTCGAGGCGATGTGGCTCAGTACAAGGGCCGGATTATTGGCCGGACATTTGGCCGGAATTTCCCCTAGGCCGGATAATCCGGGCCGGATATTTTCGAAATATCCGGCCGCCCAAAAAATGGCTAAGGACCAGAGGTGACGCGGCTCAGTAAGGCCCTGGACATGGGCCGGACTTTTGGCCGGACATTTGGCCGGATTTTTCCCAGGGCCGGATTTTTGGTGGGGGCGGATTATCCGGCCCCAACTTAGGCCGGATTATCCGGCCCTCGAAGACTCCAACGGCTGGATTTTGGGGGGGGGGGTATTTATACCCCCCTTCTTC
Organism: Lolium rigidum; assembly: GCF_022539505.1. Classification (NCBI taxonomy): domain Eukaryota; kingdom Viridiplantae; phylum Streptophyta; class Magnoliopsida; order Poales; family Poaceae; genus Lolium; species Lolium rigidum. The sequence goes on from NC_061508.1 coordinate 304,333,001, forward strand.
TACCTTCCTCCTTTCTCAATCATTGACCAAAATTCTGCCAAGCCTCACCACCATTAGAGCCACCTCAAGAACACAAGATTTGCAAGATCTCCTCCCTCACCCAACCAAAGCTCTTGATCTTTGGAGATTCGAAGGAGAAGACATCGATCTACATCCTCACCGAAGCGATTTACATTTCCCCCTCATATGCTTGAGGGCCCCTTTGCTAGTGTTCCTCTTTAGATCCCTAGTTGTTTGTTGTTGATGTATTGTTGTTGATTGTTGTGTTGTTACAGATTTGGGAGCCTCCAATTTGGTTGTGGATGTGTGCCCCAAGAACTTTGTAAAGGCCCGGTTTCCGCCTCGAGGAAATCCCTTAGTGGAAGTGGGCTAGGCCTTCGTGGCGTTGCTCACAGGAGACCTGAGTGAAGTCTTCGTGACTGTTGGTCTGGCTTTCATAGCGACCACACTCCTCCAAACGTAGACGTACCTTCTTGCAAAGGAAGGGAACTACGAAAATCAACTCCGTGTCTCCGTGTGCTCCACTCTCGGTTACCTCTATCCTTTATCTCCTCTATATTGCATTACTATATCTTGCTTAGTCGTTGACCTTGTCATATAGGTAAATTCACATAGTTGCATATCTTGAGAATTTACCTTTGTGTCAAGCCTAAATTGAAAAAGAACTAAAAATTAGTTAGCACCTATTCACCCCCTCTAGGTGCGGCATACGATCCTTTCAATTGGTATCAGAGCCTCGGCTCTTATTTCGGGCTTAACCGCCTAAGAGTATGCCGGGGGATGAACAATCGGAGGGGGCCGCAAAGCCGGTCTCCATGGATGATCTCAAGTCGGTAGAAACATCCTTGAGATCCGCCATGGAAACCCAAATGGAAACATTGATGAAAATGTTTAATGACCGCTTTCCCGCGGCTCCTCCCATCATCCCCACCGAAGAGGAAAAGGACAAGGGTGCGTTAGAAGGGGGAGATACTTCGACGTCACCCCTCTCTACCAAACCCTCGAATGGTGATAACTTAAACACTATTATACCCCCTGGTACCTCTCCTACGGGAACTAGTGAAGGTGTGAGCTACAATCGAGTAGCTCCACCTTTCCTATCTCCCGATATCCCGGTTCCCCATCCTCATATAAACATTAGGGGCGACCCACCTAAGTTTAATGTTAAAGATTACGATACATGGCAATTTGAGTTTCGTTCTCATGTTCGCAGTGCCTCCAATGAACTTTTTGGAGAATCATCGTGGAAGGCTTCAAGCCATACAACCCCGACAAGTTGACTAGAAGAGAAGCGGTTGATAGTCAACTCAATGACACCGCCTTGCACATGATTCAAACTAGTGTGGGGACAAAAGAATTGTCTCGTGTTCGGAATTTCACCACCGCCAAGGAAGCCACTAGTTGCATTGGAAGTGAGAGCATGAGAAGGAACAAGTACAATTTTCTTCGGAATCAAGCCGAAGGATTCATGAGGCTACCGGATGAAGATCATGAAGCCATGTATGGAAGGCTTCTCACCGTTGCCGATGCTTTCCGGAATGTGGGTGCCACCCACATCAATGACTCTTGGATAAAAGATAAGTACATCGATTGCATGATGCCGTTTGAACCCATTGATGTCAAGACTCTTGTTGGGAGAGAATGCTATTCCTCTCTCACTTCTCGACAAGCCGTGCACGAGATGCAAGCCCTCAAGGTGCTCGAGCAAAACTCCTGTGATTCTCGCAATCGTGCCATTGGTATGTCAAAAGGGAACAATCTTGCCTTGACGGTCAATTCCGTAGAAGAAGTGTACCCTCAAGAACAATATAGGGCATCTTGGAGTATGTCCTATCCGGAAGATTTGGAACTCCACTACAATGATCACATGGCCTTCCATGCAAAATCTTTTTGGGTTGACCCTTCCAAGGCCAAGGAAGACAACATCAAGAGAAACAACAAAAGTGGGTTCACTAGCTTGGGTCCAAGAACAAGATCATGCTACAACTGTGATGACAAGCGCCATTTCATCGCCGAATGCCCCTGTGAGCATAGGGAGACTCATGGTGGAAGACTCATTCCCAAGGACAAGAGCAAAAACTCAAAGGGAAAATATTCAAAAGCCCCTAACAAGAAATTCTACAACAACAAGAGCAAGAAGGGCAAGAGGCCCCCAAGGATTGTGCTAGTGACTAGGGAAGAATATTCTTCCGATGAAGTTGAAAGTTCTAGTGATGATGAAGAAGAAGAAAGTTCAAAGGAAGTGGCCGCCATTGTCACTACCAACATTCCCTCTTCATCTCTCTTTGAATCCTCCAATGAGAATTCTCCTATCAAGAATGCACATTGCTTCATGGCAAGGTCCACCTTGGATACATCTATTGTGCTATCAACTCAAGAAGAATATTTCTCCGGAGATGATGATGTTGATGATGAAGAAGATGATGCTTCAAACGGATTGGTTGCTCTTGCCTCCCTCTCCACCAACTCTTCATCACCAAGTGAATCCCCCAATGACGTCATTCATGTGGAGGAAGAAAGTTGCCTCATGGCTAAATCCTCCGAGGTATCATCTCCTAACCCCTCTATGCCTAACATATCAAATGATCTAGGGGTTAACCATGCTAGTTTAAAAGTGAAACAAGAAATGCTTGATTTTGATGAGTTCATTCTTAACTTACAAGGTAACACTAAAAAGCATGTTTCAAATCTCATGGTTCGTATAGCTCAACTAAATGATACTCTTGAGAAAAAATGTCAAATAGAGAGAGAAGACTCTCTTTAAATTCATGCTCTTAAAAATGCTCTTGAGGAAAGTCAAGAAACTATAGCTTCTCTTGAAGAGAGGCTAGAAACTCTTGAAGAGCCTCAAGATAAAATTAACAAACTCATCAAAGCTAGAGATCTTGCTAGGGCTAAGACTAAAGTGCTTAAAAAGGAAAAGGCCCAATTTGGTGTTGATCATGAGAAACTTGTGAAGGATCTAGATGAACTAGACAAAGCTCACAAAGCTTTGAAGAGTGAATACACTCTCCTATCCAAGTCTAATGAGCAACTTCAAATTAGGCTTGCTTCATATGATGTGCCTAGTTCCTCTACCCCCTCATGTGATCATGCAAATATTTTTGAGGAAAATGCTAGGTTAAAGGATGAACTTGCTAAGGCCTCCTCTCCCCAAAGTAAACTTTCTTTGGATGATCTTTTGAGTAAGCAAAGATCAAACAATGGGAAGGAGGGCCTTGGTTATAATGCCAAGCCAAAGAAGGCAAACAAGCAAAAGGCCAAACCCGAACAAGAGAAGAAGAAAGATATCACTAATGGTGAAGCTCCTAAGAGCAAAACCATTAATGATGATGATGCGGGAAATGCTAACCCTCACTATGTTCTATTTAAAGATTATTATGGTGATGTTTATGCTAAATATGTTGGCCCATATGATGGTTATGTTGCTTGGTCTATTTGGGTCCCAAAGACCCTTGTTGCTAACAAAAGAGGACCCATTGAGAAATGGGTACCTAAATCCAAGAATTGATCTCATGTAGGACTATGCCGTCGGAGGTTCAAAATGGGTACTTGATAGTGGATGTACAAGTCATATGACCGGCGGCAAGAACCTCGTCAAGGAGTTGAGGCCCAATATAAATAATATCACCGTCTCCTTTGGTGATAATTCTACATCCGAGGTATTGGGTTTTGGCAAGGTTGTGATTGCACACAACATTACTCTTGTGGATGTCATGCTTGTCAAAACCCTTGGTTACAATTTTCTTTCCGTTTTTGCCCTTGGCAAGATGGGTTTCGCCGTCTTTATTGATAATGATATTGTGGTCCTCTTGTGGAGCAAGACTCTAAAAGTCGCTTTCGTTGGGTATCGCGAACATAACTTGTATGTGGTGGACTTTTCGGGGACCACCACTTCAAGTGCGATGTGCCTATTCGGAAAGGCGGATGTGGGTTGGTTGTGGCATCGCCGCTTGGCCCATGTCAACATGAGAACTTTGCAAAGTCTTCACAAGGGAAACCATATTGTGGGACTAATGGAAAATGTTTCTTTTGCCAAAGATCGTGTTTGTAGGGCTTGTGTTGAAGGCAAAATGCATGACTCTCCGCTCCCAAGCAAGACTATCATCTCTTCCAAGAGGATCTTGGAGCTCCTTCATGTGGATCTCTTTGGTCCTACCACTCATGCAAGCTTTGGTGGGAAGAAATATTGCTTGGTAATTGTTGATGACTATTCAAGATACACTTGGGTCTACTTTCTCAAAACGAAAGATGAGACTCAACAAATCTTCATTGACTTTGCCACCGAGGTGCAACGCCAACACAACCTCCTTATTATGGCAATAAGAAGTGACAACGGCTCCGAGTTCAAGAACTACACACTCAATGATTTTCTTAGTGATGAGGGGATAAGACATCAATATTCCGCTGCATACACCCCTCAACGAAATGGTGTTGCGGAGAGGAAGAACCGGACTCTTATTGATATGGCAAGGTCTATGATGGCGGAATACAAATCCCGCTATAATTTTTGGGCCGAAGCTATCTCCACCGCTTGCCATTCATCTAACCGGCTCTATCTCCGTAAGGGCTTGAACAAGACTTCATATGAAATACTCACCGGCAACAAGCCTAATATCTCATACTTCAAGGTGTTCGGGTGTAAGTGTTTCTATAAAATCAAAGGAGTTCGTTTGTCTAAATTTGCTCCTAAAGCTTTGGAGGGTATATTTGTTGGTTACGGTGCCGAATCTCACACTTATAGAGTCTTTGATATATCTTCCAAGATTATTGATACGTCTCCGACGTATCGATAATTTCTTATGTTCTATGCCATATTATTGATGATACCTACATGTTTTATGCACACTTTATGTCATATTCGTGCATTTTCTGGAACTAACCTATTAACAAGATGCCGAAGTGCCGATTCTTGTTTTCTGCTGTTTTTGGTTTCGAAATCCTAGTAACGAAATATTCTCGGAATTGGACGAAACAAAGACCCGAGGGCCTATTTCGCCACGAATCTTCCGGAAGACCGAAGAGCATATGAAGTGGGGCCACGAGGTGGCCAAACCACAAGGCGGCGCGGCCAAGGGGGCCCGCGCCGCCCGTGGTGTGGGCCCCTCGTCGGCCCCCGACTCGCCCTTCCGCCTACTTAAAGCCTCCGTCGCGAAACCCCGAGGCGAAAAACCACGATACGGAAAACCTTACCGAGACGCCGCCGCCGCCAATCCCATCTCGGGGGATTCGGAGATCTCCTCCGGCACCCTGCCGGAGAGGGGATTCATCTCCCGGAGGACTCTACACCGCCATGGTCGCCTCCGGAGTGATGAGTGAGTAGTTCACCCCTGGACTATGGGTCCATAGCAGTAGCTAGATGGTTGTCTTCTCCTCATTGTGCTTCATTGTTGGATCTTGTGAGCTGCCTAACATGATCAAGATCATCTATCTGTAATACTCTATGTTGTGTTTGTCGGGATCCGATGGATAGAGAATACCATGTTATGTTAATTATCAAGTTATTACATATGTGTTGTTTATGATCTTGCATGCTCTCCGTTACTAGTAGAGGCTCGGCCAAGTTTTTGCTCTTAACTCCAAGAGGGAGTATTTATGCTCGATAGTGGGTTCATGCCCGCATTGACACCGGGACGAGTGACGAAAGTTCTAAGGTTGTGCTTGTCTTGTTGCCACTAGGGATAAAACATTGGCGCTATGTCCGAGGATGTAGTTGTTGATTACATTACGCACCATACTTAATGCAATTGTCTCGTTGCTTTGCAACTTAATACTGGAAGGGGTTCGGACGATAACTCGAAGGTGGACTTTTTAGGCATAGATGCAATTGGATGGCGGTCTATGTACTTTGTCGTAATGCCCAATTAAATCTCACTATACTTATCATGCCATGTATGTGCATTGTTATGCCCTCTCTATTTGTCAATTGCCCGACTGTAATTTGTTCACCCAACATGCTTTTATCTTATGGGAGAGACACCTCTAGTGAACTGTGGACCCCGGTCCATTCTTTTAATACCGAAATACAAATCTCGTTGCAATACTTGTTTCTACTGTTTTCTTGCAAACAATCATCTTCCACACAATTCGGTTAATCCTTTGTTACGAGCAAGCCGGTGAGATTGACAACCTCACTTGTTTCGTTGGGGCAAAGTACTTTGGTTGTGTTGTGCGGGTTCCACGTTGGCGCTGGAATCCCCGGTGTTGCGCCGCACTACATCCCGCCGCCATCAACCTTCAACGTGCTTCTTGGCTCCTCCTGGTTCGATAAACCTTGGTTTCTTTCTGAGGGAAAACTTGCTGCTGTGCGCATCATACCTTCCTCTTGGGGTTGCCCAACGAACATGTGAAATACACGCCATCAAGCATATTTTCTGGCGCCGTTGCCGGGGACACTGAAGAAAAGCTACACCACAAAGATTTCTAACTCCCACGTCAACTACGCACCAGCATATTTTCTGGCGCCGTTGCCGGGGAGATCAAGACACGCTGCAAGGGGAGTCTCCACTTCCCAACCTCTTTACTTTGTTTTTGTCTTGCTTTATTTTATTTACTACTTTGTTTGCTGCACTAAATCAAAATACAAAAAAATTAGTTGCTAGTTTTACTTTATTTGCTATCTTGTTTGCTATATCAAAAACACAAAAAAAATTAGTTACTTGTTTTACTTTACTTAATATCATGCATGTTTTTATTTCACTAGTTAAGCATAATGGAAAACAACAAAAATATGAGAGATCTTTATGAACTTTATCTTGAATTAGGACATGATGTGTTTGAAGAGAGAATTAAAAAACCCATGGAACTTTATATGCATGCTAATGGGAATGTTATTTCTATGGATGCTTTGAACACCATTGTTGCTAATGCTATGGAAAATTCTAAGCTTGGGGAAGCTGGCTCGATGAGCATGATCTTTTTAGTCCCCCAAGCATTGAGGAGAAAAATTTTCTTTTATGATTACAATATGCCTCCTATATATGATGATAGCCACTTTGTTGAATTTGCTCCCACTACAACTAATAAAATTGATTATGCTTACGTGGAGAGTAATAATTTTATGCATGAGACTCATGATAAGAATGCTTTATGTGATAGTTACATTGTTGAGTTTGCTCATGATGCTACTGAAAATTATTATGAGAGAGGAAAATATGGTTGTAGAAATTTTCATGTTACTAAAACACCTCTCTATGTTTTATCTTCCTATGCTTGTTACTTTGCTCTTCATGAACTTGTTTATTTACAAGATTCCTATGCATAGGAAGAATGTTAGACTTAAATGTGTTTTGAATTTGCCTCTTGATGCTCTCTTTTGCTTCACATACTATTTCTTGCGAGTGCATCATTAAAGCTGCCTGAGCCCATCTTAACGGCTATAAAGAAAGAACTTCTTGGGAGATAACCCATGTGTTATTTTGCTACAGCACTTTGTTTTATATTTGTGTCTTGGAAGTTTTTTACTACTGTAGCAACCTCTCCTTATCTTAGTTTTGAGTTTTGTTGTGCCAAGTAAAGTCTTTGATAGTAAAGTAAGTACTAGATTTGGATTACTGCGCAGTTCCAGATTTCTTTGCTGTCACGAATTTGGGTCTACCTCCCTGTAGGTAGCTCAGAAAATAAAGCCAATTTACGTGCATGATCCTCAGATATGTACGCAACTTTCATTCAATTTGAGCATTTTCATTTGAGCAAGTCTGGTGGCCTAATAAAATCCATCTTTACGGACTGTTCTGTTTTGACAGATTCTGCCTTTTATTTTCGCATTGCCTCTTTTGCTATGTTGGATGAATTTCTTTGATCCATTAATGTCCGAGTAGCTTTATGCAATGTCTAGAAGTGTTAAGAATGATTGTGTCACCTCTGAACATGTGAATTTTTATTATGCACTAACCCTCTATTGAGTTGTTTCGAGTTTGGTGTGGAGGAAGTTTTCAAGGATCAAGAGAGGAGTATGATGCAATATGATCAAGGAGAGTGAAAGCTCTAAGCTTGGGGATGCCCCGGTGGTTCACCCTGCATATTCTAAGAAGACTCAAGCGTCTAAGCTTGGGGATGCCCAAGGCATCCCCTTCTTCATCGACAACATTATCGGGTTCCTCCCCGAAACTATATTTTTATTCCGTCACATCTTATGCACTTTGCTTGGAGCGTCAGTTTGTTTTTGTTTTTTTGTTTTTTTTGAAAAAAATGGATCCTAGCATTCACTTTATGGGAGAGAGACACGCTCCGCTGTAGCATATGGACAAATATGTCCTTAGGCTCTACTCATAGTATTCATGGCGAAGTTTCTTCTTCGTTAAATTGTTATATGGTTGGAATTGGAAAATGCTACATGTAGTAACTCTAAAATGTCTTGGATAATTTGATACTTGGCAATTGTTGTGCTCATGATTAAGCTCTTGCATCATATACTTTGCACCCATTAATGAAGAAATACTTAGAGCTTGCTAATTTGGTTTGCATATTTGGTTTCTCTAGAGTCTAGATAACATCTAGTATTGAGTTTTGAACAACAAGGAAGACGGTATGGAGTCTTATAATGTTTACAATATGTCTTTTATGTGAGTTTTGCTGTACCGTTCATCCTTGTGTTTGTTTCAAATAACCTTGCTAGCCTAAAACTTGTATCGAGAGGAAATACTTCTCATGCATCCAAAATACTTGAGCCAACCACTATGCCATTTGTGTCCACCATACCTACCTACTACATGGTATTTATCCGCCATTCCAAAGTAAATTGCTTGAGTGCTACCTTTAAAATTTCATCATTCACCTTTGCAATATATAGCTCATGGGACAAATAGCTTAAAAACTATTGTGGTATTGAATATGTACTTATGCACTTTATCTCTTATTAAGTTGCTTGTTGTGCGATAACCATGTTTCGGGGACGCCATCAACTATTCTTTGTTGAATATCATGTGAGTTGCTATGCATGTCCGTCTTGTACGAAGTAAGAGAGATCTACCACCTTTATGGTTGGAGCATGCATATTGTTAGAGAGGAGCATTGGGCCGCTAACTAAAGCCATGAATCATGGTGGAAGTTTCAGTTTTGGACATATATCCTCAATCTCATATGAGAATAATAATTGTTGCCACATGCTTATGCATTAAAGAGGAGTCCATTATATGTTGTCCATGTTGTCCCGGTATGGATGTCTAAGTTGAGAATAATCAAAAGCGAGAAATCCAAAATGCGAGCTTTCTCCTTAGACCTTTGTACGAGGCGGCATGGAGGTACCCCATTGTGACACTTGGTTAAAACATGTGCATTGCAAAGATCCGGTAGTCCAAGCTAATTAGGACAAGGTGCGGGCACTATTAGTATACTATGCATGAGACTTGCAACTTGTAAGATATAATTTACATAACTCATATGCTTTATTACTACCGTTGACAAAATTGTTTCATGTTTTCAAAATAAAAGCTCTAGAACAAATATAGCAATCGATGCTTTCCTCTTTGAAGGACCATTCTCTTTACTTTTATGTTGAGTCAGTTCACCTATCTCTCTCCACCTCAAGAAGCAAACACTTGTGTGAACTATGCATTGATTCCTACATATTTGCATATTGCACTTGTTATATTACTCTATGTTGACAATTATCCATGAGATATACATGTTACAAGTTGAAAGCAACCGCTGAAACTTAATCTTCCTTTGTGTTGCTTCAATACCTTTACTTTGATTTATTGCTTTATGAGTTAACTCTTATGCAAGACTTATTGATGCTTGTCTTGAAGTACTATTCATGAAAAGTCTTTGCTTTATGATTCACTTGTTTACTCATGTCATTACCATTGTTTTGATCGCTGCATCCACTACATATGTCTACAAATAGTATGATCAAGGTTATGATGGCATGTCACTTCAGAAATTATCTTTGTTATCGTTTTACCTGCTCGGGACGAGCAGAACTAAGCTTGGGGATGCTTGATACGTCTCCGACGTATCGATAATTTCTTATGTTCTATGCCATATTATTGATGATACCTACATGTTTTATGCACACTTTATGTCATATTCGTGCATTTTCCGGAACTAACCTATTAACAAGATGCCGAAGTGCCGGTTGCTCGTTTTCTGTTGTTTTTGGTTTCAGAAATCCTAGTAACGAAATATTCTCGGAATTGGACGAAACAAAGACCCGAGGGCCTATTTCGCCACGAACCTTCCGGAAGACCGAAGAGCATACGAAGTGGGGCCACGAGGTGGCCAAACCACAAGGCGGCGCGGCCAAGGGGGCCCGCACCGCGCTGTGGTGTGGGCCCCTCGTCGCCCCCGACTCCGCCCTTCCGCCTACTTAAAGCCTCCGTCGCGAAACCCCCGAGGCGAAAAACCACGATACGGAAAACCTTACCGAGACGCCGCCGCCGCCAATCCCATCTCGGGGGATTCCGGAGATCTCCTCCGGCACCCTGCCGGAGAGGGGATTCATCTCCCGGAGGACTCTACACCGCCATGGTCGCCTCCGGAGTGATGAGTGAGTAGTTCACCCCTGGACTATGGGTCCATAGCGGTAGCTAGATGGTTGTCTTCTCCTCATTGTGCTTCATTGTTGGATCTTGTGAGCTGCCTAACATGATCAAGATCATCTATCCGTAATACTCTATGTTGTGTTTGTCGGGATCCGATGGATAGAGAATACCATGTTATGTTAATTATCAAGTTATTACATATGTGTTGTTTATGATCTTGCATGCTCTCCGTTACTAGTAGAGGCTCCGGCCAAGTTTTTGCTCTTAACTCCAAGAGGGAGTATTTATGCTCGATAGTGGGTTCATGCTCGCATTGACACCGGGACAGTGATGAGAAAGTTCTAAGGTTGTGCTGTGTCTGTTGCCACTAGGGATAAAACATTGGCTCTATGTCCGAGGATGTAGTTGTTGATTACATTACGCACCATACTTAATGCAATTGTCCGTTGCTTTGCAACTTAATACTGGAAGGGGTTCGGACGATAACCTGAAGGTGGACTTTTTAGGCATAGATGCGATTGGATGGCGGTCTATGTACTTTGTCGTAATGCCCAATTAAATCTCACTATACTTATCATGCCATGTATGTGCATTGTTATGCCCTCTCTATTTGTCAATTGCCCGACTGTAATTTGTTCACCCAACATGCTTTTATCTTATGGGAGAGACACCTCTAGTGAACTGTGGACCCCGGTCCATTCTTTTAATACTGAAATACAAATCTGCTGCAATACTTGTTTTACTCTGCAAACAATCATCTTCCACACAATTCGGTTAATCCTTTGTTACGAGCAAACCGGTGAGATTGACAACCTCACTCGTTTCGTTGGGGCAAAGTACTTTGGTTGTGTTGTGCAGGTTCCACGTTGGCGCCGGAATCCCCGGTGTTGCGCCGCACTACATCCCGCCGCCATCAACCTTCAACGTGCTTCTTGGCTCCTCCCGGTTCGATAAACCTTGGTTTCTTTCTGAGGGAAAACTTGCTGCTGTGCGCATCATACCTTCCTCTTGGGGTTGCCCAACGAACGTGTGAAATACACGCCATCAAGCATATTTTCTGGCGCCGTTGCCGGGGACACTGAAGAAAAGCTACACCACAAAGATTTCTAACTCCCACGTCAACTACGCACCAATTATCATCGAATCTTGTAGTGTGAAGTTCGAAGAAAATGATGGCTCCCAAGTGGGGCAAGTTGATGTATGTGCAGGTGATGAAATACCTCAAGATGCCATAGTAAGAATGGGTGTGGGTTTTTTCCGCCCCATTGAGGGACACGGTGTGGCGTCTCGGGAAGGACTATGCTCTACCACGGTGGAGCCCTCATCTTCTCAACATCAAAAAACCCCATCTCTTGAAGCTAATGATGCACCAACCCAAGAACAAGAAGAAGACCCTCCTTCTCATGTACAAGATCAAGGACAAGATCAATCAAGAATTCATGATGGCTCCGATGAGTTTCCATTCGATGTTTGCACTTCACCAAATGTTGTCCAAGATCAAGCACATGAGGTTGAGCACTCTCAAGAAATTGAGGAAGCTCAAATTGAAGGTCAAGACGGGGACCCAAATGATCAAGTTGATCAAGTGACACCTCCAAGGCCAAGAAGAACCAAGGAGGAGATCGAAGCCCGTCGTCTAGCAAGAAGAGGAAGGAACCTTGAAATTCGTGAACACACACATGACAAGGTCCTTGGTGATATTCGAGCAAAGGTCTCCACAAGAAGGCAATTGGCTAACTTTAGCAATCATCATGCTTATATCTCCTTAGTGGAACCCAAGAAAGTATTTGAAGCCCTTGAAGATTCGGATTGGTTGGAAGCTATGCACGAGGAACTCAACAACTTCAAGCGCAACAAAGTGTGGACCTTAGTAGAGAAGCCAAAGGAGTGCCGCAATGTTATAGGCACTAAATGGATATTCAAGAACAAGCAAGATGAGTTTGGAAATGTTGTGAGGAACAAGGCAAGATTGGTGGCTCAAGGTTTCTCTCAAGTTGAAGGAATTGACTTTGGAGAAACTTATGCTCCCGTGGCTCGCCTTGAGTCTATCCGTATCCTTCTTGCTTATGCATCGCATCATAACTTTAAGTTACAACAAATGGATGTGAAAAGTGCATTTCTTAATGGTCCTTTGCATGAAGAGGTTTATGTTAAGCAACCCCCGGGGTTTGAGGATCTCAACTTTCCTAACCATGTCTAGAAGCTTGATAAAGCACTTTATGGTCTCAAACAAGCTCCTAGAGCTTGGTATGAGCACCTTAAGGAATTGTTGGTAGACCGTGGGTTTGATGTTGGGCTAATAGATCCCACTCTTTTTACTAAGAGGGTTAATGGGGAGCTTTTCGTTTGCCAATTATATGTTGATGATATTATATTTGGCTCTACTAACAAAGCTTTCAATGATGAATTTTCAAAGCTTATGACCGATAGGGTTGAGATGTCTATGATGGGAGAGATGAAGTTCTTTCTTGGCTTTGAGATCAAGCAATCAAGTGAAGGGACTTTCATCAACCAAGCAAAATATCTCCAAGACATGCTCAAAAGGTTCAAGATGACCGAGATGAAGGGTGTAGCCACTCCTATGGTTACTAAATGTTATCTTGCACTAGATCCCAATGGTAAAGAGGTGGATCAAAAGGTATATCGCTCCATGATTGGATCCTTGCTTTACCTTTGTGCATCTAGACCGTACATAGTGTTGAGTGTTGGTGTGTGTGCAAGGTATCAAGCTTCTCCTAAGGAGAGTCACATGATGGCTCTCAAAATAATATTTCGATATTTAGTTGATACCCCAAGATATGGTATTTGGTACCCCAAAGGCTCAAGTTTTATTCTCAATGGATACACCGATGCGGATTGGGCGGGGGACAAGGATGATAGGAAATCAACTTCCGGGGCTTGCCAATTTCTTGGTAGGTCCTTGGTGTGTTGGTCTTCTAAGAAGCAAAATTGTATATCTCTCTCCACCGCCGAAGTCGAATATGTTGCCGCCGCAAGTGGATGCACTCAATTGTTATGGATGAGGCAAACTTTAAAGGAATACGGAGTCATGATACGTCTCCAACTTATCTATAATTTCTGATGTTCCATGCTAGTTTTATGACAATACCTACATGTTTTGCTCACACTTTATAATGATTTTATGCATTTTCCGGAACTAACCTATTAACAAGATGCCGAGGTGCCAGTTCCGTTTTCTGCTGTTTTTGGTTCCGTAAAGGCTGTTCGGGCAATATTCTCGGAATTCCACGAAACAAAAGCCAAACATCTTATTTCACCGAGACGGACCGGAACACCGAAGGGGAGCCGGAGAGGAGGCCCAGGGCCCCCACACCACACTGGGACGCGGCCTAGGAGGGGGCGCGCCGCCCTATGGGGTGGGCCCCCCAGGCACCCCCTTGCGCCGCCTCTTCGCCTATATAATCTCTCGTGACGTGAAAACCCTACAACAATTGACGAAACTCCAGGGACGCCGCCGCCGTCTCGAAACTCCGTTTCGGGGGACAGAAGTCTCTGTTCTGGCACGCCGCCGGGACGGGGAAGTGCCCCCGGAAGGCATCTCCATCGACATCACCGCCATCTTCATCGCCGCTGCTATCTCCTATGATGAGGAGGGAGTAGTTCTCCCTCGAGGCTAAGGGCTCTACCAGTAGCTATGTGGTTAATCTCTCTCTCATGTACCTCAATACAATGATCTCACGAACTGCCTTGCACGATTGAGATCCATATGATGAGCTTTGTATCACTATTAATCTATGTGCTACTCTAGTGATGTTATTAAAGTAGTCTATTCCTCCTTCATGATGTAAAGGTGACGGTGTGTGCATCATGTAGTACTTGGCATAGTTATGATTGTAATCTCTTGTAGATTATGAAGTTAACTATTACTATGATAGTATAGATGTGATCTATTCCCCCTTTCATAGCTATTGTTGACAGTGTGTACACTATGTTAGTACTCGGTCTAAATTGCAACGGTCTATTATGCACTCTAGAGGTTACTCTAATATGAACTCCGGATGTTGTGGAGCTTGTTTACTCCGGCTTGAGGTGTGCTTTTGTAGCCCTACACAATGAATGGTGTTTTTTATCCAACAAGAGAGTGTAGAAATTAGCATTTATTTATTCAGTTATGTGATCAATGTTGAGAGTGTCCACTAGTGAAAGTATGATCCCTAGGCCTTGTTTATAAGCATTGAAACACCGTTTCCAACAAGTTCTGTTACATGTTTGCTTGCTGCCATCTTTATTTCAGATTGCAATTACTACTTACAATCATCCATTATACTTGTATTTCACTATCTCTTCGCCGAACTAGTGCACCTATACATCTGACAAGTGTATTAGGTGTGTTGGGGACACAAGAGACTTCTTGTATCGTAATTGCAGGGTTGCTTGAGAGGGATATCTTTGACCTCTACCTCCCCGAGTTCGATAAACCTTGGGTGATTCACTTAAGGGAAACTTGCTGCTGTTCTACAAACCTCTGCTCTTGGAGGCCCAACACTGTCTACAGGAATAGAAGCGTGCGTAGACATCAAGCTATTTTCTAGCGCCGTTGCCGGGGAGGTAAGGTAAGAGGTATTCACATCCTCCGACTACTAAGCTATTTCCTAGCACTGTTGCCGGTGTGTGAGTGCTCGAAGATATTTCCTTTAGATCCTGCAATTATATCTTTTTGTTTCTTGTTTTCACTAGTTAGGCTTAATGGAAAACAACAACAAAATGAGAGATCTTGATGAACTTTATCTTGAATTAGGACATGATGTGTTTGAAGAGAGAATTAAAAAACCCATGGAACTTTATATGCATGCTAATGGGAATGTTATTAGTATGAATGCTTTGAACACCATTGTTGCTAATGCTATGGAAAATTCTAAGCTTGGGGAAGCTGGTTTTGATGAGCATGATATTTTTAGTCCCCCAAGTTTTGAGGAGAAAATTTTCTTTGATGATACTTTGCCTCCTATTTATGATGATTATAATGATAGTGGTATTTTTGTGCCACCTACTATGGAGGATAAAGGTTATTATGATTATACCATGCCTGCAATTTATGATGATTACAATGATGGTTATGGTAGTTTTACTCCCACTATTACTAATAAAATTGATTATGCTTATGTGGAGAGTAATAATTTTATGCATGTAGCTCATGATAAGAATGTTTCATGTGATAGTTATATTGTTGAGTTTGTTCATGATGCTACTGAAAGTTATTATGAGAGAGGGAAACATGGTTATATGCATCTTAAGAATATTAAGTTTCCCCTCTTTATGTTGAGAATTTTGAAGTTGCGCTTGTGTTGCCTTTCTATGCTTGTTGCATTATGCTTACATGACCTGTTTATTTACAAGATTCCTTTTCATAGGAAGTGGGTTAGACTTAAAAGTGTTTCTTATTTGCTTTTGATGCTCTCTTTTGCTTCAACTCTTATTTCTTGCGAGATCATCATTAAAATTACTGAGCCCATCTTAATGGCTATAAAGAAAGCACTTCTTGGGAGATAACCCATGTTTTTATTTTGCTACTGTTTTGTTGTGTCGTGGAAGTTGTTACTACTGTAGCAACCTATCCTTATCATATTGTTGTGCCAAGTAAAGTCTCTAATAGTAAAGTTGATACTAGATTTGGGTTGCTGCGCAGAAACAGATTTCTACCTGTCACGAATTTGAGTAGATCTCTCTGTAGAAGAATCAAAAAAATCTGCCAATTTACATGCGTGATCCTCAGATATGTACGCAACTTTCATTTGTTTTGATCTTTTTCATCTGAGCATGTTAAGTGCCTCTAAAAAATTCGTCTTTACGTACTGTTCTGTTTTGACAGATTCTGCCTTTTATTTCACATTGCCTCTTTTGCTATGTTGAATGGATTTCTTTGTTCCATTAACTTTCAGTAGCTTTGGGAAATGTCCAGAAGTGTTAAGAATGATTGTGTCCCCTCTGAACATGAGAATTTTTGATTATGCACTAACCCTCTAATGAGTTTGTTTTGAGTTTGGTGTGGAGGAAGTTTTCAAGGATCAAGAGAGGAGGATGATACAATATGATCAAGAAGAGTGAAAAGTCTAAGCTTGGGGATGCCCCCGTGGTTCATCCCTGCATATTTCCAGAAGACTCAAGCATCTAAGCTTGGGGATGCCCAAGGCATCCCCTTCTTCATCAACAACTTATCATGTCACCTCTAGTGAAACTATATTTTTATTCCGTCACATCTTATGTACTTTACTTGGAGCGTCTGTGTGCTTTTATTTTCGGTTTGTTATTTTCATTCTCTGAATAAATTCATGCTTATGTGGGAGAGAGACACGCTCCGCTTTTTCATTTGAACACTTGTGTTCTTAGTTTTACTTTTAATGTTCATGGCGAAAGTTAAAAGCTGCTGCATTTATTGCTATTTGGTTGGAAACAGGAAATGCTTCATGTGGTAATTGGTATATGGTCTTCAATAATTTGATACTTGGCAATTGTTTTGAGCTCTCATAGATCATGTTTAAGCTCTTGCATCATGTAGTTTAAATCTATTAGTGGAGAACTACCGTAGAGCTTGTTGAAATTTGGTTTGCATGATTGGTCTCTCTAAAGTCTAGATATTTTCTGGTAAAAGTATTTGAACAACAAGGAGACAGTGTAGAGTCTTATAATGCTTGCAATATGTTCTTATGTAAGTTTTGTTGTACCGGTTCATACTTGTGTTTGCTTCAAACAACCTTGCTAGCCAAAGCCTTGTACTGAGAGGGAATACTTCTCGTGCATCCAAAAACCTTGAGCCAAAACCTATGCCATTTGTTTCCACCATACCTACCTACTTTGTGGTATTTCTCTGCCATTCCAAAGTAAATTACTTGAGTGCTACCTTTAAAATTTCATTCCTTGTCTTTGCAATATATAGCTCATGGGAAAATAGCTTAAAAACTATTGTGGTATTGAATATGTCGCTTATGTATCTTATTTCTTATAAGTTGCTTGTTGAGCGGTAACCATGTTTCTGGGGACGCTATCAACTATTACACCTTTGTTGAATATCATGTGAGTTGCTATGCATGTTCGTCTTGTCTGAAGTAAGGGTGAGTTATCATGATCAAATGGTTTGAGTATGCATATTGTTAGAGAATAACATTGGGCCGCTAACCGAAGCCATGTATCATGGTGGAAGTTTCAGTTTGGACATTAATCCTCAATCTCTTATGAGAATATTATCTGTTGTTGAATGCTTATGCATTAAAGAGGAGTCCATTATCTGTTTTCTATGTTGTCCCGGTATGGATGTCCTTATTTGAGATCTATCAAAAACGAGAAATCAAATGCGATCTATCTCCTTGGACCTTTGTACAGGCGGCATAGAGGTACCCCTTTGTGACACTTGGTTGAATCATATGTAATGCAATGATAATCCATGGAAATCCAAGCTAATTAGGACAAGGTGCGAGCACTATTGGTATTCTATGCATGAGGCTTGCAACTTATAGGATGTCTTATGCATAACACATATGAATTATTACTACCGTTGACAAAATTGTTTCTATGTTTTCAAAATAAAAGCTCTAGCACAAAAATAGTAATCCATGCTTCCCTCTGCGAAGGGCCTTTCTTTTACTTTATGTTGAGTCAGTTTACCTACTTCCTTCTATCTTAGAAGCAAACACTTGTGTCAACTGTGTGCATTGATTCTTACATGTTTACTTATTGCACTTGTTATATTGCTTTATGTTGACAACTATCCATGAGATATACATGTTGAAAGTTGAAAGCAACTGCTGAAACTTAATCATCCTTTGTGTTGCTTCAAAACCTTCTATTAAGAATCTATTGCTTTATGAGTTAAATCTTGTGCAAGACTTATTGATGCTTGTCTTGAAAGTACTATTCATGAAAAGTCTTTGCTATATGATTCAGTTGTTTAGTCATTATCTTTACCATTGCTTCGAATCACTTCATTCACTTCATATGCTTCACAATAGTATTGATCAAGATTATGATAGTAGCATGTCACTTCAGAAATTATCCTTGTTATCGTTTACCTACTCGAGGGCGAGTAGGAACTAAGCTTGGGGATGCTTGATACGTCTGCAACGTATCTATAATTTCTGATGTTCCATGCTAGTTTTATGACAATACCTACATGGTTTGCTCACACTTTATAATGATTTTATGCATTTTTCGGAACTAACCTATTAACAAGATGCCGAGGTGCCAGTTCCTGTTTTCTGCTGTTTTTGGTTCCAGAAAGGCTGTTCCGGCAATATTCTCGGAATTCGACGAAACAAAAGCCAAACATCTTATTTCACCGAGACGGACCAGAACACCGAAGGGGAGCCGGAGAGGAGGCCCAGGGCCCCCACACCACACTGGGGCGCGGCCTAGGAGGGGGCGCGCCGCCCTATGGGGTGGGCCCCCCAGGCACCCCCTTGCGTCGCATCTTCGCCTATATAATCTCTCATGACGTGATAACCCTACAACAATTGACGAAACTCCAGAAAGACTCCAGGGACGCCGCCGCCATCACGAAACTCCGTTTCGGGGGACAGAAGTCTCTGTTCCGGCACGCCGCCGGGACGGGGAAGTGCCCCTGGAAGGCATCTCCATCGACATCACCGCCATCTTCATCGCCGCTGCTATCTCCTATGATGAGGAGGGAGTAGTTCTCCCTCGAGGCTAAGGGTTCTACCGGTAGCTATGTGGTTAATCTCTCTCTCATGTACCTCAATACAATGATCTCATGAACTGCCTTGCACGATTGAGATTCATATGATGAGCTTTGTATCACTATTAATCTATGTGCTACTCTAGTGATGTTATTAAAGTAGTCTATTCCTCCTTCATGATGTAAAGGTGACGGTGTGTGCATCATGTAGTACTTGGCATAGGTTATGATTGTAATCTCTTGTAGATTATGAAGTTAACTATTACTATGATAGTATTTATGTGATCTATTCCCCCTTTCATAGCTATTGTTGACAGTGTGTATGCTATGTTAGTACTCGGTCTAAATTGCAACGGTCTATTATGCACTCTAGAGGTTACTCTAATATGAACTCCGGATGTTGTGGAGCTTGTTTACTCCGGCTTGAGGTGTGCTTTTGTAGCCCTACACAATGAATGGTGTTTGTTATCCAACAAGAGAGTGTAGAAAGTAGCATTTATTTATTCAGTTATGTGATCAATGTTGAGAGTGTCCACTAGTGAAAGTATGATCCCTAGGCCTTGTTTCTAAGCATTGAAACACCGTTTCCAACAAGTTCTGTTACATGTTTGCTTGCTGCCATCTTTATTTCAGATTGCAATTACTACTTACAATCATCCATTATACTTGTATTTCACTATCTCTTCGCCGAACTAGTGCACCTATACATATGAAAAGTGTATTAGGTGTGTTGGGGACACAAGAGACTTCTTGTATCGTAATTGCAGGGTTGCTTGAGAGGGATATCTTTGACCTCTACCTCCCTGAGTTCGATAAACCTTGGGTGATTCACTTAAGGGGAACTTGCTGCTATTCTACAAACCTCTGCTCTTGGAGGCCCAACACTGTCTACAGGAATAGAAGCGTGCGTAGACATCAAGTCATTTGTGACAAAGTGCCTCTATTATGTGACAATGTAAGTGCCATCAAGATTGCCTGTAATCCGGTGCAACATTCAAGAACGAAGCACATTGAGATCCGGAATAATTTCATTAGGGATCATGTTGCCCGTGGTGATATTGAGCTTATCTATGTTCCTACCAAAGATCAACTTGCCAATATATTCACGAAGCCTCTTGATGAAGCAAGGTTTTGCTATTTGAGGAATGACCTAAATATCATTGATTCAAGGAGTATAGCTTGACCATCTTGCAAACACACCTCTATCTCAAAACTTTATTTGGTTTAGATGTGGGCATGGAAATAGGGGGAGTGCGGTTTAAATTATTGAGCTATCCATCCCCCCATAATGCCAACATTAAGAAATCATTCTCTTTATATCAATGTTGATATGTGAGCTTCAATGATGAGTAGTGGTTTGGGCCCAAGATATATCTTCGCGGTGCCATGCCATAACACTCATATATGGTGGCCTAGGACACCACACTCTTCTTTGTGAAGAGTTGGATGAGTTATTTGGATTTTCATGTTCTTATTTGACAACTCCTTGTTCTTATGGGAAATCACTCTAGTTTGGCCTTATTCGCTCGTATCTTGCAAACTTGAGTGATCACGTACCATTAACAGTTTGAGCTTTCTAAATCCAAGCCTACACTCATCTATAAGCCATTTCCATCTTGCTCATATGTCATGTTTTGGTAAAAACTTGGAGTTTGAGGAATTTCGGTCGGATGATCTAGGTTGCCCCATCTTATTGGTCAATATGCATCTTATATGTGTTGTGATACTTCATTGCACCACATATGGGCTTATGCAAATAACCAACAAAAGATAGGCAGGATTTCCGGTGATCTGGAATTTTCCAAAAAACCGGATAATCCGGCCCCAGGGCACCCCGGAAAATCCGGCCCGGCCGAATTATCCGCCCTAAACTAGGGCCGGATTATCCGGCATGGGCAGGTCTTGAAGGGGTTGAGGACGAGGCCGCGGGGGCAAACGGTTCACAACTAGCCCCCACACGCCTCTCTCTCCCCTCAAGGTCGCCGGAGCTCCTCCTCCTCGCCGGAGCCGCCCCGTCCGCTCCCTCTTGGAGTTTTTGGGTGGATCGGGTGCTCCTCCTCCCTAGCTCTCATCTCCTCCAAGCGGCTCCTCCAATGGATGGGGGTATGGCTCACAATCCCTAACCCTAGGTGTTGTGTTTCATATGTGCTATTTTCTTGGTGGAGATGTTGCCTAGTTGTGCCAAATCATGTGTAGTATACTCCTCTTGCAAGCTATAAGGCCGATCTGGTCGTAGACAAGTTTTTGATTGCGATTTCTGCAGATCTGCAGGGCCGGATTATCCGGCCCCCGCGCTAGCCGGATTATCCGGCCGGGCCGGATTATCCGCCCCTCGGGGACAACGGATTATCCGGCCTGGAGCTTCATCGCTGCTGCAGTGTTGATTCAATCTATCATGTCTAGACTTCTACCGACTTATAGTATGTTTCTAGAGTACATTACTGTATCTTACATGACTTATGAGCATTATCTTCTCTTTGCTATCCGTCTTTGCTTCTCACAGGTAGTGGTTCTCGGGGTACTCGGAGACGCCCAAGACAAAACCGGTCAAGTGATGAATTTGCTTCGAATGCTCCTCGCAAGTCCACCACTAGTAGGAGGAAGAACAAGGAACCTAGGGAGAACTACAAGTCAATGGACATTATCTCTTATGCAGCAATCCGTATGAAGAACTGGTATGAAGACGTTGCAAGGGATGATGAGATAGAGGGCATGCGCTTCTGGTGCTTGGAGCAGGAGTTCATCTACAAGGATATTTATGAGCCCATGAAGAAAGTGCGACCCATGCAAGCAATCAATGTGGATGATCTGGCTGTCAATGATCATTTTGAGGATGCCATCTGGGTGACTGGTAGGATGGGCTTGCAGGAACTGATGAAGATTCAGTGTGACTACAGCCCAGAGTTGATTAAGCAATTCTATGCTACTCTGGCCTTCAAGAAAGATGATGAGCGCACTATGGAATGGATGTCTGGCTCCACTCATTGTGTGGCAACCTTGCGCCGGTTTGCTTCTATTCTTGGACTTCCAGCAGAAGGAGGTCTTCGCCTCCATGGCCCTCAGAAGACAGATAAAAATGTGCTTTTTTAATCTCTATGACTCGTCTGGAGCGGTTGGTTCTACCAAGGGGCTTCTTCCCATCTTCAGTCAGGTGCTCCGTTTCCTTCGAGCCACCATTGCTCCAAGTGGTGACAACAATGATGCACTCTGTGGAGCTCTTGTGGATCTTATGCACCTCAGCCTTAAGTGTGCACGTGATAGTAATGAGGACCAAGACTTCTCTCTTGATGTCATGGACTTCATCTTTAATGACATTCATGGTGATGTGGTCTCCCGGACCACCATGCCATATGCACCTTATATACAGCTCCTCATCAACAACCCTGTGGCTATGGATGAAGACTTGAGTCGATTCCCAAAGGAGAAGCACACTGTCAAGAAGGCTTACAAGAAGAAGCCGGTTCCCCATGCTGCCCCTGCTCATGAATCCTTTATGGGAGATGCCCGCTCTAGTGGCTTTGCCCCTGCTCGCCATGCTGATCTTCCTGCCATGAAGAAGCAAGTGAAGAAGCTTAGTTGGTTTCAGCGTACATTCTGTGCATGAATATTGAGATTCATAAGGAGAACTATGCGGCCAGCCGAGAGCGTTCTGAGATTCAGCATACTCAGGCGGTCATTCTTCATAAGCTCAGTGGTGAGCAAGGACCTCCGCCTCAGCCTCCAGTTCACCCAGGTTACAGTGGGTGGCACTCTTCACAGGTTCCGTGGAATGATCTTGAGGACTGCATTCAGAGGGCCAACTACACTCGCAGCTCTCCTCCTGCCCCTGACACTGAAGATGAAGAGGAAAAGGAACAGGAGTACCAGACCGAAGACGAAGATGGTTCCGAGTGATCTTCATGGGGCGAGTAGCATCGCGCTTTTCCCCTTTTTGGCATCTCGATGCCAAAGGGGGAGAAGTGTTCTATTAGGACTTCTCGGGGATTTGCATGGTTAGGGCACAAGCATATGCGTTTATCATTCCTTTATTGCTTGTGTCCTTCTTTATGTCGTTTATTTGAACCATTTGGCTTCTTGGTTTGTTCGTTCAAAACTATGTGTTATGTGTGGATGTGAGACATTATGTTATGGATTTCGGATTTCTATATGTTGAGACCAAGGTTTATTATATGGTGTGTGATGTTATATATCCGGTATTATATATCTCCATATGGGTATGATTTCTATCACCTTGTCTCAACTTCATATTTGTCTATGTCTCTTGTTTGAGCTCATGTTGGATATCTCTAGCGTTGAGGCACCTCGCACCTATATGTTGTGTATTTGTATTCAAATGCAAATTACTTGTATGCACACATGTAGAGGGAGTGCCTCTATGTTTTTGCCAACATGCTTGCTCTCTATAGTGATTTTCTTGCAAATCCGTATATTGTCATCAAACACCAAAAAGGGGGAGATTGAAAGAACATCTCTCACAATATGTTTTGAGTGTTTGATGTCAATGTATGTGATACTCTAATGTTTGATGAAGTGGTGCAGGGTGTATATAGGTACATGAATATGTGTGACTTGTGTGGAAAAACGAGTCAAAAGAAAGCTGAAAAAGGTTCACCAGACCGGATAATCCGGGCCGGATATTTGCAAAATATTCGGCCCCCAATTTTTGGCTAAGGACTCGAGGCGATGTGGCTCAGTACAAGGGCCGGATTATTGGCCGGACATTTGGCCGTACTTTTGGCCGGATAATCCGGGCTGGATATTTTCGAAATATCCGGCCCCCCAAAAAATGGCTAAGGACCAGAGGTGACGCGGCTCAGTAAGGCCCTGGACATGGGCCGGACTTTTGGCCGGACTTTTGGCCGGATATTTCCCAGGGCCAGATTTTTGGTGGGGGTGGATTATCCGGCCCCAACTTAGGCCGGATTATCCGGCCCTCGAAGACTCGAACGGCTGGATTTGGGGGGGGGGGGGGGATTTATACCCCCCTTCTTCTACCTTCCTCCTTTCTCAATCATTGACCAAAATTCTGCCAAGCCTCACCACCATTAGAGCCACCTCAAGAACACAAGATTTGCAAGATCTCCTCCCTCACCCAACCAAAGCTCTTGATCTTTGGAGATTCGAAGGAGAAGACACCGATCTACATCCTCACCGAAGCGATTTACATTTCCCCCTCATATGCTTGAGGGCCCCTTTGCTAGTGTTCCTCTTTGGATTCCTAGTTGTTTGTCGTTGATGTATTGTTGTTGATTGTTGTGTTGTTACAGATTTGGGAGCCTCCAATTTGGTTGTGGATGTGTGCCCCAAGAACTTTGTAAAGGCCCGGTTTCCGCCTCGAGGAAATTCCTTAGTGGAAGTGGGCTAGGCCTTCGTGGCGTTGCTCGCAGGAGACCTGAGTGAAGTCTTCGTGACTGTTGGTCTGGCTTTCGTAGCGACCACACTCCTCCAAACATAGACGTACCTTCTTGCAAAGGAAGGGAACTACGGGAATCAACTCCGTGTCTCCATGTGCTCCACTCTCGGTTACCTCTATCCTTTATCTCCTCTATATTGCATTGATATATCTTGCTTAGTCGTTGACCTTGTCATATAGGTAAATTCACATAGTTGCATATCTTGAGAATTTACCTTTGTGTCAAGCCTAAATTGAAAAAGAACTAAAAATTGGTTAGCACCTATTCACCCCCCCCCCTCTAGGTGCGGCATACGATCCTTTCACATTTTGAGTAGATAGTTGTTGATATGGTCCAATCATAAGTGCAACCCAACTCTTGTCACTACAAGTTTCATTACCTTCATTCTTTCTCTGTCTGTAAACATGAACAAATATGTTGTATCTTTGAAACTAGTGTACCTTATAATGTGTTCCACAAACTTCACCTGAAAATGGGTGTTTGTAATTATTTATTTTCATTTGTGAACTATGTTGGGTATTGACTATTTATTGCGTGAGTTATTGAGATATTGGACTATATCTTTCATTCAAAGACTAATTTCAAGTTTATTAAAAGAAGTCAACTATTTCAAATACTTTTACAATAGAATATATAGGGATGAAAATGGAGCGGAAAGTTTCCAACTTTTCCGCAGAAATACGGAGACAGAATGAAAATATGAAAACAAAAACAGAAATTCACAGAAACAAAAACTAAAATGGAGTTCTTTTGGTGGAAACGAAAACGGAAACAAAACAACATTATCCGATGCAACAGACGCGGATACGAAAATTCCTTTTTTTGCATAATATGGAATTTCTGTTTTACGGTTTGATGTGCACGACACAATCGAAAAACCTCAACATATGACCTTGACAAGCTAAACCGTCAAAGCGGCCCATCCCAAAACAACGACCAAGTAACCCCTTCGTTAATTTGAGGAAACGTTTCCGCTTCAAACCTTCCCCTATTCCCGGATATATTGAGCAATCCCGCTAGATTAGGGACTGGTCTTATTGGTTCTTGTGTTTCATGATTTTTACTTCATGATTCAAGTGATCTCTTGGTTCCGATGAATATCCGCTTTCAGCTCCGTGTTCACATCGTTCACACTGTATTCAGTCCACATATGCTTCCGAAAATATATATTTCTGTATTGGGGGGGGGGGGGTTCTATATTCGCTTAGGCTTCCGCAAAAAAGTACTAAAACAAACGTGGCACCACTCAGTTCCATTCGTTTCCGCTCCATTTTCATCTTATATATAGATAATCATAAACTAATGCATGTCTTAGTTGTGTGGAGATGTTGATGCCTTCTCATCACCCACCCAAGTTCAGAGTCTTGGTGATTGCACACTTTGGCTTATTGGGCATGACACAATAGTTAATTATGTGACAACACATCTAAAAAAAATAAAAATTGTAAACAGTTGTTTAATAAATTAATTGCTGACTCCTACCAAACAAATTTTTAATTTCACTTTTAGAGAATCATCCAATGATATGTTTTTGTAATATTTGCATATGTGTTTACACTTCTTACATTATTTTTTGAAAAGAATAGAAGGTTCGATTCTCTGTCTCACATATTCCATGTGTACCATAAAAGATGTCTTAGTATTGTCTTAACACTACACCAAATAATATTTTTTAGTGAAAAAATACTTTTGTGGTTGAATATATCGTTTTTGTCACCGAAAATAGTCGGGTGGAAAGTTTGTGTTGTTGTTAGCTTTGTCACTGAATATATGTCATAGAAAATACGTAATGACAGTACACAAAGTTTTGTCATCAAAGATCACTTATTCGGTGACAATTTAGAGATTGTCAATGATTGTGATAATAGGTGACAACCCAATATTGTCATGGTAAATATGATAATTTGTCATTGTTCTATAGAACCTAGCTAGACCATGAAAACTTCGTACTTGACTCACATTCATGGGAGTAGGCCAATTTTGAATTGCTTCAATTTTAGACACATCTACTTTTACTACATGCTTAGAGATAACATAACCCAGAAATATGACATTATCTTTGCAAAATGTGCACTTCTCAAGATTACCATAGAGTTTACTATCACGCAACACTTGCAAAACATGTCGAATATGTATAGTATGATCAGATTCATTGCGGTTGTAGATTAATATGTCATCAAAGTACACAACCAGAAACTTGCCAATAAAATCATGCAAAACATGGTTCATCAGTCTCATGAAAGTGATAGGTGCATTAGTTAAACAAAAAGGCATTACTAACCACTCATATAAACCAAAATTTGTTTTAAAGGCTGTTTTCCATTCATCCCCCTCTTTCATCCTAATTTGATGATAACCACTACGCAAATCAATTTTAGAGAAAACAACAGCACCACTCAATTCATCTAGCATATCCTCTAAACGGGGAATAGGATGACGATGTCGAATAGTAATGTTGTTTATCGCTCTACAATCTACACACATGCGCCATGTACCATCTTTCTTAGGAACTAGAATAACAGGAACAGCACAAGGACTAAGCCTTATGAGGATATAACCTTTGTCGGGTAGCGCTAGTACTTGCTTCTGTAGCTCCTTCGTCTCTTCGGGGTTCGTCCTGTATGGTGCCCTATTGGGCAGCGAAGCTCCGGGGATCAAGTCAATTTGATGCTCAATACCATGCAATGGTGGTAATCCAGCTGGCACCTCCTCCGGAAACACATCGCTGAATTCCTGCAAAACACTAGAAACGCCAAGAGAAATAGGGGTCATATCGTTAGAAACCAAAACCTCACCCTTGTACATGAGCACAAGAGGCATGGTTGTAGGATCCTCACTAAATTCTCTTATGTCCTCTTTGGTGGCTAATAAGACTAAGGAATTCACTCTCTCACTTTTCATTATATCACTCACGGCATTACAACTCTCTCGCCTATCTATAGGTGCATCCTCCAAGTTTACTTCAACTTTTTGACGAGATTCACTGACAATTTGTTGTGGTGACATAGGCTGCAAGTTGATTTTCTTGCCCTTGAACTCCAAGTGATATGTATTAGAACGGCCATTGTGTTGCACATAACGGTCATATAGCCAAGGCCGACCCAATAGTAGGTGACACACCTTCATAGGAACCACATCAAAATCAATGGAATCCTTATACGGTCCAATCTCAAAGTCAACACGCACCATGTTGTTTACCTTCATCTCACCATTGTCGCTCAACCACTGAATATAGTATGGATGCGGGTGTGGTAGATACTTCAGTTTCAGCTTGGTACACAACTCCTTGCTTGCTAAATTGCGGCAATTCCCGCCATCAATAATAACCTTGCAAGCTTTATCAGGACAAACTAGTGCCTTTGTTTGGAACAAATTGCAACGCTGAGTAGATGCACTTGGCAACACATTAAGAACACATTAAGAGCACACTGAGACACAATAATAGTGCGAGCTTCAGACGGATAAGCATCTACACCATCACTGTCATATTCATCATCTTCTGGAGCATATGGATCAGCATCATCTCCGGTCTCATACTCATTGTCCTCATTGATAATCATGGCCTTGCTGTTAGGACAATCTCTCTTGAAGTTACCCTTGCCACCACATGTATGACAAGCCATATCACGGTTACGTACAGTAGACATGCTAGAACCACTAGTACTTGCCGCAGATTCAGACTTCTTTGTGTTGGACACATTGGAAACCGGCTTGCTAGACGAAGTAGGAAAAGGTGCGGAGCGCGAAGATTGCACTGGCGCCGTAGATGGAGACGCCCTAGGCGTGTAGCGCCCAGCTCCCGTAGCACGATCTTTGATTTGCGCTTCTTCAGCTAACTGTGCTTCAGCTTCTCTTGCATGATGTAGCAACTCGTATAGTAGTGTAACTGTGATAACGAACATTGCCTTTGATATCATACTTCAAACCATGTAGAAAATGCTGCATTGTCATCTGAAGTGACTCACGAACACGGCCACGTTGCATAAGCATCTCCATCTCCATGAAATAAGTATCAACAGTCTTCACACCTTGTCTCAATAGGGTCAACTTATCATATATA
Source organism: Lolium rigidum (assembly GCF_022539505.1). NCBI lineage: Eukaryota > Viridiplantae > Streptophyta > Magnoliopsida > Poales > Poaceae > Lolium > Lolium rigidum. The sequence continues at coordinate 304,361,606 of NC_061508.1, forward strand.
GATCGCAAATAATTAGTGGGAACGAAACGAGCTTGCATAATGGCATTCATCTCGCGCCATGTAAGAACTGACAATTCGTTATCTTCATGACGAGCACGTGTAACGCCATCCCACCAACGCAATGCATAGCCATTAAATTCAGAGGAAGCAAGTTTAACCTTCCTATCTTTAGTATATTCATGTAGGCTCCACAACTTCTCAATTTTCAGCTCCCAAGTGAGGTATTCTTCAACATCAGCACCTCCTTCAAATTTGGGTATTGAGAACTTTGGCTTACCCAAACCATCGTCTTGTTGTTGTGGATAAACACGGCGAGCTCTGACTTCAACAAAGCCACGACCACGGTTACCACGTCCATCACCACGACCAACACCAGGTGCTTCATCTTGAAGCTCAACATCTTCATCTTCATGTTGTTGTTGTACTGTCAGATTATCAACAGCTAGAGTCAACGCTTGAATACTGCGCGCTGAATATCCGTCATTTGATCTTGCATCTTGTTGAAGGTTTCATTAGTAGCATCCAGCTTCTGGGCGACCTCCTGAACGGTCCCTTAAGTTCTTCATCCTGAGTGCGGAATTCACGTCGCATCTCATTACGAAGAGCCTCATACTCCCTCCATGTCATCACATCAGCGGCATCCTTGTTTTTCTGGTTAACACTTTTTTCATCACTAGAAGATATGGTTAGTAGATTAGTGCACTAAAACAAAATCTGTGGTGGTACTCTCACAACTCACTCAAAACTGATAAGAAAAGAAAATCTTACCGCTCAAAAGTGAATTAGTATTGCTTACCACTTGTAGTGACAACTAGTGCACGGATGTAGCGAAGCGAATATCAAGGGTATAAGCACACAACAATGCAGGATATATGTGGGGCTGTAGGTAGGCTACCTATTTGCACCAATAACAAGCTCTAGCGCTAACCGTAGACAACCAAAGATATTCACACAAGGCGATAAAAGTGGCGATGCAACTATATGGATGAAAAGGTTGCAATGCACTCGAGAGATGCTAGCAAAGCTCAACGGAACAGGAACAAGATTGCTCAACTACAGGTGCAGTAAAGAAAACGTAGGCCTTCACTTGATTCTACTAGCACTTCACTTTTCTTTTTAGATTTTCTTTTTATCACACGCAGCACTTGTAGCTCTTTTTTGCTTCTTTCTATTTTTTTTACTCTTTGTAACACGGCCAACAGAAATTGCAAAGCACCACAAACCTAATGAGCAGCCTATCGAGCGGTAAAACTAGTCTCTTCTAGGGAAGTTCCTAGTCACGTATATCGAAAGGTTGTGTCTATGGTTGGGACAAGCACACTGTACGCTATGTGGGCTCAGAGTAACAAAAAACTGACAGTAGATGATAGCGGAAACACAAACCCTAACAATACTAGATGGAAGAAAAAGATACGCAAAAACAACTACGAAAAGCAACTAAAACTCGAAATTAGTGCAATCTAAGGCGATGGCAAACCTTAACCCTAATTTTTTTTGCCTTTTTCTGGATAGGAAAACACTCACAACTCAACTATGGGGTGGATTGTGGATGGCTTACCGAGGAAACACTGAAATCTGATACCAAGATGATAAGGGGTGGCCCGATCTTCTCAGTAAGCACGGTGGTGATGATGATCACGTGATGACACGATGAACACAACGGAGATGACACGATGATGAAGTGGATGATAACTTGTATGACGCAACAAAGTCTCTCGATTGGTCCCTGTCGCCAATGCAACAGCTCTCAACCCTGCAAGATATTCGTAACTCCTCACACTTGCGCACGTAGCCGCCGACCACGAAGCGGTAAGTTGCAACCGTCTAATTCCCAATGGAACAGCAGATCACACAAGACTTTCAGGGTATACACCAAATCAATGCAATATGGTGCAGAAATTCGATAGAGTTGCAAAGCAATCAACTATGAACTAGGGTTTATCTTAAACATGGTCTAAACCTAATTTGGGGGCGTCCTGAGCACTTATATATGGGTTAAGGACGACCAGGAGTCGAAAAGATACATAGAAAACGGACCCAGATTGGATTTGGTCGAGACAGACTCGGACACACGGTCGGTCTGGGGACTGGTCGACCGGGCCTGGGACCGGGTGGTTCGGTTTCAATCGGGCCATGGACCGGATGGCAACCGGGTGCGGGTCGTGTGGCACAGTACACCCGCCCGGATGTCACCAGCTGAGGATCCGGTCGGCGCCGGGCTGACCCGGCGTGGCGTCCGGTTGGACCGGGCTGGGGACCGGGCGCGCCGGCGTGGTGGCCGGTCAGACCGGGCCTGGCGCCGGCCTGGACTTCTTCTTCCCTCGCGCATGCCTCCCTCTCCTCCCTCGCGCTACCATGGGATGTCTTCATGTCCAGCTCCATGTCCAGCTTCTTATCCAGCTGCTCCTCTCCTCCTCGTGCGATGTTTGATCCTTCTTCATACCTGATCATACATAAATAAAAGGACTTAGGCAGTATAAAGTTATCGTCGATCAAAGTATCACTTAGGAACAAATTCACCTGTTGTTTGAGTAGCTTCGCACGAGCTCTTGTCATTGGTCCAATCCTAACTTCATTGGACTTGAGCTTCACAACATCATCATCTTCATCTTGAAATGACGGAGGTAGTAGTGTAGTAGAGATGTCCTCATCACCTCTTCTCCGCCTTCGCCGCTCTCCTCGCCTTCTTCTGGTCCCAGAATGTGCGCTCGAATTCCATGTCTTTGAGATGGTCTCTTCGCCACTGCGCCATGAATTTCTCGTCCACCTCTACGATGGAAATCCACCGCTGCCAATGCGTTGGCGCCGCACGTCCGTCTATGACACAAAGTGCGGTTGCGTCCGTTGATACCTCACCTCCGAGAAGTTCATGTCGTGGGGCGGCCAACCAAACCTCCACGCCGCGGCGTCATATGCGTGGGTACCCGCCACCCTGGTGTTGAAGGTGTCGAGGCACACACGCTCTCCGACGGTGAAGATTTCAGCCGCGTAATGCCCCCCCCCCCGCCCGGCCGCAAACGAACACCGACTTAGCTCGTGGAGCTCTAGTAGGCTCGTCGGTGTAGAGGCATGTTTCTGTGTCGAGCCGAGACACGACTATATATAGGCAGTGGCGGACCCAGGAAATTATCGAACCCTGGGCACGTCTCAGACAAATATAAGTATCACATGGAACAAAAATTGTATTTACACTAGTTTTGTTATATGCATAAATATGAAAGCAATACATTGAAATCTGACAACCTATTCATATGTTCAGAAGTTCATGACACATTCAAATTCAAATGTATGGAGCCTGATGAGCCACCATCTGCCCATCTTGTCGGCGCTTTCGGCCCTTGCATGTGGCTAGGCCTAGGACCATAGGTGGACGAAGGATTCACATCCAGTCCTCCACCTTCTGGCTGTCGCCTATGGCTATTGCTTGTGACCCATCGGTTTGCCACCGTAGCCTCTAGCAGTTGGGGTGAGGGTTTCAAAGAGATTCGATTTGCGGAATATGGGGAAGCTCGGGACTCTTGCGGCGAGAACGGTGGCGACCTCTCTGCTGAATCAACAACATCCCCCATGCATTCGAACTCGTCGGACAGAGGGCGCAAAATTGCATGGGGGTGGGGGAGAAAATCGGTGTGGGCGGGCAGATCGTGGAGGGCGGCGGTTCGCCGACAGCGGTAGGACGTCAGGACGCGAGTGCACTTTTTAACACGGGGCTTGATCGACTCGATCAGACGGCCAGGACGCGAGTGCACTTTTTAGCATTTATGTTCTATCAAATAGATAAGTGATAATTTGGCGAAAAATAAAAATTATACATGCTAGCAAAAGATAGGTGATCTTTTCAAGTGTCTTGCTGAGTTAGAAGGTTTTTGTTCTTACATGAACAAAGCTAGTTTTTTTTAACGCTAGTAGCTACCTAGGGCAATGATTTTTTTTACTATTTAAAAAGAACCGGCAGCACTTCATCTCGTTACCTAGGAGGCCTCGGTACTTTTTAGGTGCCTGCCGGCCTGCGTGCTAGTTAATTGGGCCACCGATAGTTCGGTCTCCAGCCCTTGAGTATCCCTCCGATTGAGCGTACGCTAATCCAGTCTCACGCGCAAGGAAGCCCGGGCACGCCCATCTAAAAATCAATTTTTGGATGCTGGAGTCCCTCTTACGTAACGTAGACGCGGAAGTGAAGCCTGGGCACGTGTCCGGGCAACAGGGACGCTCGGTCCGCCCATGTATATAGGGACACGAGGAAAGAAAAAGGCAGAAAACAAAACCATGGGAGAGAAAGGGCGTGAAGAAAAGGATGGGGATATCGTTCCCGTAAGTTTTTTCCGTTGCACACGGAAAACCCCTTTGTGGGGGAAAAATGGCGGGAAGTTGGACTCGCGAGGAAACCTAGCAAAACTCCATGCATATGCACTTCATGAATGAATCGATCAATCGACTGAAGCTACATGCATGAGCTATCTATCGATCTATCCGTATGCAAGGTACGGGTGCTACGTCATGCATTGGGTCCTCGATCGATCGATCTAGTACGTGGTTGGCAAAACCTGCATTTGCAGGGGAGGCATATGCCAACGTGTCAGCCTGCTTGTGCGTTCCTGCTGGTCATGCAGTTAACCGCGATCTGGATCGGTGGATGTATCGACGAGTGATACACTTCACCGGCTGACCGGCAACGTCTAGTTTAGGGCTACGTGCAGATGCATGGTCCAGCTGCGCTTCAGCTGACAACGGGCCTACGTACGTGACCGAAAGAAAACGCCAAATACAATTTCGGTGTCAGAATGCGGACAACACAACAAGCCCATGACTGTCGATCGTCATGCGCATATGTGCATGTGTTCCATATGGCCAGTTTGAACTTAGTTAAGCAATTTGTTGTTATCAATTTTATTCGGTTTTGCTATTTCTCATACTATTACAAGTAAATCTAGTAGTACTCTACCTTCTCGCTTAAGTTCTGCATGAGTTCAGTCGCTGACTCGCTGACCTAATTATGATGCTAGCGTGTCGTCTACGTGATGATGACACCACAGTGAAATTAATTAACAACTCGTATATATTTGATTTGATCTGATTAGCATCTTGTGATGCTTCTTTCGTTTTGTCGGCTTGTCCCTTTCTTCTTTAGCGCAAATTACGGTCCCCTTTGATGTTTGGCATATGTACATTTCTAGATTCTTCCGGGAGTATGCATGCCAATGTCCACGCTAGCTTCAAGAGCCAAAAACAACCGAAATCTGCTTCATGATCAGTTCCATTTATGAGCATCCAGCGAGAGAACAAATCGCAGATATACATTTATAATTAAGTAGTTACCAGTTGAACCTAGCTAGCTACCTACGCAAGCGCAAGAGGCATCTATCCATCTTCTCTAAAGCTAGCTATAGGCTTTGAGAGAGAACTATCAATAGATTGTAATGCTGACACTAAACCTCCGTATCAAACCGTATGTTTCCTAACCAACTGTGCTAGTGGAGGTAGGATCTAGATACTGTTTTGGCATTCCATTCATGGCACCTTCTCACAACAGCGATAGTACTTATCCTCGGTTTGCTGCTAATTCAATCGATATCGGTTGACGATCGATTCATGCAGCTGGCAACTCGTAAGTATTTGGTACTGTTTTGTTCAATCGCTTTCATCCGGACTGTCAAATTCCTAACCCTGGCCACAATCTGAATGACGTGGAAAGAAGATCATCACAGGATGCCTAAATGTTACATTTTTTCACCTTTGTGGGACAAAGAGCTTCATTAGATCGAAAAAAGGTTTACATCAGGTCATTCCATAGGTGGAATAGACTTACCTTTTCTGTTGATATAGAAATGATGTTGAGGTTGTTGAAATAAGAAATATTATCACCTGCAAAAATGTCAAAAAAATTACATATACACACGTGTATCATGCAACATGTTCTAACCAGTCTACATTAAAAGAGAAAATACCAGGGCACTACAATCTAGTCATACCCATATATTAAACCATATATTTTTATATGCAAGTTGCTTGGAGTGTTACATTTCTATTAGAGCTGTAGATATATACACGGAGTATCTTCGATTGCTTCCAATGATCACCTATATTGACTAGTTGTGTCCAATAAAGATGGGTTAATATTGAAAATGGCAAATGCCAAAGCCAATGCGCGAAGGACAACCATAGATCCATTAGGTTGGTTTCTGGTCACTGTATGAGAAGATGAGAAAATTAGCATGAAAGACACTTTTCACTCATACCATTAGGCCCAATCCCCATATCACCTTTTTTTAACGGGGAAAGGCCCAGAAGGGCCTAGTGCTGCAATAAATTCATCATCGGTGGATTAAAAAGTACAAAGAGGTCCCAAAGGAAACTAACATTACATCACAGTCTTGGAATTTAGCACAAATGACCCTGAAATATAAAACATCAAAGTAATCGAGTCCTTCATGTCCACCGCAGAAAGAAGATTACCAACCTGCAACAAGAACATCCCATGGAGTTGCATATCGAGCCACCTCTCTCCACCTATTGCCACCACGACGACGAGATCAAGAGAAAGTACCGGAATCCTAAACTCCACCACATCAACCCCCTGATTTGGCGCATCTTCGAGTTTATTTGACAGAGCATGATGAGTGTATTTTTAGCATGTTTTTACACCGTTATTTCATTAAGATATATTTGAGTAGCAATAGGATTTTTGTATTTTACCGAGATAACGCGCCCTTTTATGCTTGTCCACGCAGGATCTCAAAATAATAAGGCAATGATAAAATATCAATAAAAACTATCATTTTATGATATTTCAACGTGATAAAAATCATTTAAGTACTTAATTATGCACCTGGGCGAAAGGGAAATGCGAGGACAACTTCCAGTAAGTTTAGCGGGCATCGGTACGGGGGAGCCAGCATGTATCGTCCGTCTGTACGACATGTTAGGAGCACCGCCTCGTCAAATACTTTCATCTTGCGCAGACGGCACAGAGATCTAAGGCCATGTGCTATGTAGCATCGGTTCAAAGAATTCGGTGTCAGATGTTGGAATCGCTTTGAATAAGCTGCTATGTGTGGAATCGGTAGTAGGACCCTCTCTCCTCACATCTCTGCATGCATGCATCTCATTTATATCTCACAGTATTGCTGCTAGGTCCCACGTTTGCATGAAAAAAGCGAACCAACATATTGAGTCGCTTCTTGTGTCAGACTATATGAGCCGGTGCTCTACTATGTATTGAACCGGTTCAAGAGCACGAGAGAGAAGGTTATGGTTAGCTTTGTGCACACATAGTACATGGTCTAAGACACACAGCTTCGAAAAACACAGAAACACCCCCCTGACAGATCTAGAGGAACTTTGGCGAAGACATCATCTGGGCTACTACGCGGATCATCCGAGGACAAGGCATCATCCCCTTCATCAGCAACCGCTGCATCTCCTTCACCATCACCAATCCCATTATCCTTCAACCATAGTAGTAATCTTTATTGCTATTGTGGATTCGTATTCGAATTCATTCCATTACTTCCATCCCATCCATAAGAGTGTGATGATGTTTTTGATTGTTTCTATGTGTGAGTAGTTCCTTTTGTTCTTGGGGAGATGAAGAAACCCTAGCATGAATATGAGATGAATTTAAGATGATCTATGGTTTTAATTATTAATGTGTGTTAGTTCTTTCTCTTGATATTATATGTTGTGCATCATGTAATATTTGTCATATCGTCTCAAGAGGGAACTACCCTTTGAAGTGTGGTAAAGTGAACGGCGAGAAGTGACATTACCGTATCGGCACTTTAACACATGGATCAGGGGGATAAAGGTGGACTCACCAAACTCATATCGATAATTATGGGGTAAAACCCTTAATTGTGATAGTCAATATGTGGTTTGCAGAAGGCTAGCCGCAGTGGTTATTTGGAGATCCAATGACCGATGGCTTTCTGGGTGCATCTTGTTATGGAGCTCTCTCCACACACAATATGATTAAAAGCATATTTTATCTTGATTAACATGAATCACAATGATAGAGATGGATCCAATAATCCCCGAGAACACTTTGTCTTATTAAGTTTCAACCCATTTCTAACAACACTTTTACTTATTGCTTTGTTTAATTTCTTGAAACCAATTACATCCATCCTTTAAAACACCGTAATCTTGAGATTAGATAACAATTTACAAGTAGCCTTTAATATATAGTAGCAAGGGGCATTAAGATCTTAACTAGTAGCTCCTCGTGGTTCGATACTCTTATTTCGAAACTAGCTACAATTGATCTATGTACTTGCAGTCATTAGATCACCTTCTCCAAATCCGTTATAACCGGACGCTATCCACCATAGTCAGAAGCAGAGCAGCAGAAGGAGGCTCCTCCAGCCGCCGCTCGGAGACGACGAAGAACGGCTCAACATCGGCATATAGCCAGATTCCATGGAGGAAAACAACTAGATGAACCCTAGATACTAAACACTATTAGGCTACTACTGTACAGGGAGGGACCCTCACCCGTCCCAACGCTGGCCACCACCGGAGAGAAGAAGGGGAGGGGCCGGTTGGCCCTGGATCTAGGAGAATAGGGGTGTTAGGTTTGGAGAGGGGACAAGCGGTTTCAGGTGGTGCTCGCTCACCTCCTTCCGTGACTCTCTGTTGCCTCGAGACCTAGTGTAGTATCCCTATATCACCTTGACCTATGGCTGAGGAAAATGAATTCAGAACCCAGGAAGAATAGTAAAATTAAATTAGGGTGACTGTTGAAGTTGCTAGGTCAAATTGGTCCAATAAAATGATGCGACTGAAAGTTGGGTTGCAATAATGGTTATTGCCTCACATCCACCGTGACATTCTCTTTGTGTGACATGATTTTAACAACGTGTAAAAACCACGTGCATGCATAACCGCTAGCTTATTTGTGTTGGATAATTAGGCACAATTGATTAAATCCAGAATATTAAACATAACGACAACAATGGCCTGCAGCCAAACGCCCGCTATGCATGAGCCCTGCAAGCAGTGGCAGGTTGACTCAGATGAGTTGAAATTGAACCCTAGTTTCTTTATTCTTTCCAGCATAACAACAACGGATGCAGCGTTTCTCTTTCCAATATCAATCTTCCCAACCCACTGCTATAGATCAGGCCTATTAAGGACCCACGGCACGCAGAAGGCCAGCTGATCGCCGAAAAAGTGTAACGTATGCGTAAAATGGACCGGCCCGCAGCGCGTGAATATACCAAACTCCAATTATTTGCTTTGTCCAATGAGGCGACTACTCCAATTATTTGCTTTGTCCAATGAGGCGACTACCATGTTAATAAATTTTGATACAGCAAAGGAGGTGGCACAAGATTGGTAATAGTTCATAATTGTATGTGACATCCTAGTTGGCACACGATGTATTTCTATACCATCGTGTGTGACTCTGCCCTACACTTCGGTGGATGTTAGTCATCTGTGATTGGATCCGCGTGAACCGCGTCGTCCGTTGGAAACGTATTACGGGTTAAGTTTTGAGGAAAGACACCAATCGAAATTGATCCTTCGTTCTATTATCGATTCAAATGTAATCGTTTTCACATTTGATTCTACTATAAAATCCTATGATTATGAGATGATAACCTCCCAGCCTATCTCCTGATCTCGATCGATCTCTCCAAATTCTGCCTTCGCCCACCAAAACCCAACAACATGAAGCCTCTGTCCAAATGGCGGGTTTCGTACCACCCTCCAGGGCGTACCATTTTGACGGGGAAGGCATGACCTTCTAGGAAGACCTTCACCCATCGTGACGAGAGGATGGAGAGGTGGATCCGCCGTGTGAAGTAAAAGTACCTTGACGCCGCTCCGACCAAGTGTGTCGGCCTGGACTGCGAGTTCCCTATCGCGAAGCCAGGAAGTCAGAAGGACCTCCCACTCCAACAGAGGCAGCGCGCCGCCGTCCTCCAACTTTGCGTCGCCAGCGAGGTGCTCGTCTTCCAGATTGTGCACGCGGATGCAGTGTCGTTACCCTCAAGGAATTCCTTGGGGATGAGTCAATCAGATTCTACGACGCTGCTAAGATGCTCAAGTATTACAGCCTCGCAACCATTCCAGGGGCTCGCGGCCTCCAGGGGGTCATCCCAAACCCGACAAAGAACTATCATACTTCGCTCTATGCTTTGTACAACCATTACATTGGAACAAAACTTGTTAAGAAGCCTAACAATTCCATCGGATGCACAACTGATCCGAGTTTTCATTGGACTATGATCACATCAAGTATGGCGCTTTGGATGCACGTCTTGGCTTCTAGATCGCTAGGAAGCACTGACATCTAGTCGGCTATGATAGCATTATGGATCGCCTCAATGTAGAGATGTTGTAATGGACTCATATAAACGATTGAAATTATGAATGAAATTGCATTATTTTGCATTCGATAATTGCTACAACACACAAGGTTGAGTACAGATACAAACGTGTGCAATCTCCTCACAACGTTACACACGATTTGTTATTTTGCACTACAAGAAAAGTTGCCATGGCCGACGAAGTTGAAGTCGCGCCGTGGTTGCTAGTGTACCATGGCCGACGATTTTGGGTCCCTCCGTGGTGCATGTCAAAACTTTTTTTTCTCGTTTTTGAGGCCACCTAGCCCGACGAAAGCGGCCAAAACGTCGCGTATGGTGGCCCGGGACGTGGTGCATCTCGAAATCTCGGGTTCGCCGGCCGAGTCAACGCAAATCCGCACCGCCGAGGGATGTAGGGCCCGGATGGCAGCCTCTCCGGCATTGTTTTTTTTCTCGATCGCGCCATCTCGTTCAACGTTCTCCGATCGAGCCGTTTACGATGCGGGATCATGGGTCCCGCATGTCATCCTCTATGAACCAAAATTCTTTCTATTCTTGGATTTTTTTGACCCCCGATTTCTGGCTACTTCCTTTTTCTTTTGATCCCTTGCCGCCTTGGAAACGTTGAGACCGCTGCTGCTAAATGGGACCCGCATGTCATCCTCTATGTGCAATCAACTTTCTTTTCTTGGAGTTTTTTTTGGCACCTCAAATTTGGTCACTTGGCTTTTTCTTTCGATCCCCTGCCGCCTCTCAAACGGTGATACCGCTGCTGCTAACTGGGACCCGCATGTCATCCTCTATGCACTATAAAACTTTCTTTTCTTAAATTATTTTTGGCACCTCATATTTGGTCACTTACCTTTTTCTTTCGATCCCCTGCCGGCTCTCAAACGGTGATACCGCTGCTGCTAAATGGGACACGCATGTCATCCTCTATGTACTATAAAACTTTCTTTTCTTGGAGTTTTTTTTGGCACCTCAAATTTGGTCACTTGCCTTTTTCTTTCGATCCCCTGCCGCCTCTCAAACGGTGATACCGCTGCTGCTAACCGGGACCCGCATGTCATCCTCTATGTACTATAAAACTTTCTTTTCTTGAATTATTTTTGGCACCTCATATTTGGTCACTTACCTTTTTCTTTCGATCCCCTGCCGCCTCTCAAAAGGTGATACCGCTGCTCGCTAAATGGGACCCGCATGTCATCCTCTATGTACTATAAAACTTTCTTTTCTTGGAGTTTTTTTGGCACCTCAAATTTGGTCACTTGCCTTTTTCTTTCGATCCCC
>NC_061508.1:304373305-304404992 GCF_022539505.1 Lolium rigidum
AGCATCTCCACTCGTGCCCCGTCGAGGCCCCCGGCGAGCGTTTTTTCCATCCGGACGGCGTAATTCGGCCCAGTCGCGCCCCCAGTTCCTCGTTTTCGTCCGGATTTGGCCCTTCATCCATCCGGCGAGCCCACGCCATCCCCGGCCCCCCGGGGCGCGCTCGGGGACTCCGGACGAAACGAAAGCGCGCGAAACGTTCCCGCGCGTCTGGTGGTCCCAACTTGTCGGCGAGAGACACCGATCGTCGTCCTCATCGCATCGTCTTCCGCGCGCACATCGAGGACGGGAACTCCCCTGTCCTGGGGATGCCGCCGCCGGTGGCGGCTACCGTGTCGCGCCGGCACGGTAGTTCCTGGATACCGAGGAGGATGGCGCCGTCCTCTTCGTCGTCGGGCTCGAGATCGGCGTCTAGGTCCGGCGGGTCGACGCCGGCCACCGTCAAGAAGGAGTGGCCGTCTCCGGCCACCGTGAAGAAGGAGCCGGCGTCTCCACCGCCGACCAGAGGGCGGCGACTACACGACCTTCTACCGCCATTTAGGCATGTAGGAGGCCGCTTTTAGTTTTAGTATTAGTTTGCCAATCGCCGAATTCAAATATATGTACGAATTCGGCCTATTTATGTACGAACTCGCCTCTATATGTTAAATATCATTAAATTTCGCTTATGTTTGAACGAATTCGCCTATTTTGTCTGCGTTGCATCCATCCTGGGCTCGCGGCTGGGAAAATGGGCCTCCCCACGCCAAATCTTCCTCCAATCCAGACGAAAATTTCGCCGGATTTGGGCGTGGGGAGCCCAAACGAGTGGGGATGCTCTAAGCTGCTAGAGTACGCGCAGCCAGGCGGGGTTTAAAACCCCAAGGCGTGTCCTCCTAGCACGGGACCATCGCGGCCGTCTAGGCACCAGCGAACGGTGCACATCTCTTCACGTGGCGTGGCCCTAGGCCGTCAGAGCCGCTGCCTTTCCTGCCAGTGAGTAGTGAACAGTAGTAATTATAGCGTGAGAAGCTTCATCAGTGGATGGCTGGGGTTGCTGCTACGTGCTACGTAGTGCTAGTGGTATGTGGCCTTGGCGTTTACAGTTGGTGTCTGTCCCGTTGTCGCTGTGTGCCGCTGGCTTTCTGCTCCGGCTCTGCAGCAGCTGCTGCTCCGGCATGGCATTGACACTACTTTGGTCTAGAACCTGTCAGTGCTCTCCATCCCTTCACCTCTCCTGCCTCGAAAGCCTGGTGATCATCATGCAAAGCACCCAAATGGCTAGGATCTTCTCTGCACTATCTACGGAGAAAGGATGAAATTTGTTGTCGTTCCGATTGTATAGAAAATGAGCGGCCTAGATCTTGGGGTCAGGTGAAAATATGTGCAAGTACATCGGCGTTTGAAATTTGTTTTTTAAGGGAGCATACGTGCTATACGCGACAAGCAATAATGAGGAACGAAAAGAAAATTGCAGCAGGAGACATAAAATTTAACATGAAAAACCCTCTCTAACAAAAAGATTAAAAAACACGGACACCAGCTAGCAAAATTTCACCATATCAGGGAATGTTTACAAAAGTCGTGGGTTAATTGAATTTAGATCACAATATAACAACTCCACCGGATAAATTCCTTCTTGTAGCACAATAATCTCCTCAATAACAAACAGCCAGTTAGGCTAAGCAATTTTACCAACCAAGGTCAAGGAAAGCTCAAACACTTTGAACTGGTTTTGTCATCAGACTAGCAGTATCATGAGTACTAATCTTGCAGATCTTTAGTTTGCCTTGTGCAACACTACTGCAAACATAATGGTACTTGGCATCAATGTGTTTCGTCCTCTCATGAAACATTTGATCTATATTAAGGCATATCGCACTTTGACTGTCACAAAATAGATTAATGCAAGAATCATCTCCGTAAAACTCGGCAGACAAATCTTTCAACCAAACATAATTTTTGCAAGCTTCGGCAATAGCCATGTATTCTGTCTCAACTATAGATTGGGCAACAAGGTTGTAACATTCTTCCAATTCATAGCACATCCACCAATAGCGAACACATAATATGTGAGAGATATCCTCTTATCAAAATCGGCAGCAAAATCTGAGTTCACATAGGCATTAAGTCCCTCGCCGGTTTTGCCAAACTTCAACATTTGGATGTGCCATGAAGGTACTGAAAATTCATTGAATAACTTTCCAATGTTCTTTAACAGTATTAGCTATGTATCGACTGATCAAACTCATAGCATATGAAAAATCAAGACGAGAACAAACCATGCATGGCATACATCAAGGAAACAACAACACTAGAATATGCAACTCGTGACATGTACTCAATATCTTTATCAGTACTAGGACATTGCAATGCTGACAATTTGAAGTGCGGAGAAATATGAGTACCAATAGACTTTGACGCATGTATATTAAAACGATGAAGAACTTTCTTAATGTAATTTAATGACTAAGAAACAACACACTAGATTTTATATCCCTTGAAATTTACATACCTAGTATTTTTTAGCCACACCAAGATCCTTCATCTCAAACGCAGTACTTAATTGAAAATTTAAAGTAGTGATCTCTTTCTTTCTCTTGGCAGCAGTCAACATATCATCAATATATAACAATAAGTATATAGGTGATCCATTAACAACCTTGATGTAAACACAGCTATCATACTGAGATTTCTTAAAATCATGTGCAGGCATAAATGAATCAAACATGCTCCACGAAGGGACCTCTTTAACTTGCAAACAAAATCCTCCTTAGCAGGCACAACAAAACCTTCAGGTTGGTTCATGTATATACCCTCTTCAAGTTATCCATGCAGAAAAGTAGTCTTCACATATCACTGCTCAATCTCAAGTTCATGCACAGACACAATACCAAAGAATGAGCGAATGGAATATGCTTCACAACCAGAGAGAATACATCATTATAATCAATATCTGCAAAATGGCTAAAACCTTTTGCTAGTAACCTTGCCTTAAACCTTGGAGGTTCATTAGGAGACACGCCTTCCTTTCTCTTCAATATCCACTTACACCAGACAACATTCTCTTGTTTATGAAATCGCACAACATCCTATGTGTCATTTTAACAAGCAATTACATCTCCACTTGCATAGCAGAAATCCATTTCTCGCGATCAATGGATGCAATGGCTTTATAATATGTAGCAGATTCAGGATTGTGATCCACTTGTTCAGCACAACTCAAAGCATAATGAACAAGATTGAACTCTTCAATTAAACAAGGTCATGGAACTTTGTTACGCATTGGTCTATCAGCAGCAATGAAATTATTTATTTGCTACAAAATAGGTGATGAGTGTTGAATATTAGTGTTATCCGAATCAACAACTTCATTTTCTTTCTCCCCCACATGCTCCACCTACACACTAATCTTATGTTGCTCATCATCAGAAACATCAGAAAATTCAATAGCATCAAAAACATATGTATATGGACTATCATTAAACAAAACAACCTTATTAAAAAACATTCTTGCTCAGCAAAACCTTCTTAGATTTGGGATTCCATACCTTATGCCTTAACTCCTGAACCATAACCAAGGAACATGCACTTTACAGGCCTAAACTGTAGGTTTCCATTATCAACATGTGCATAAACAACACAACCAAAAATCTCAACTATGAATAATCAGTAGGTGAACCAGACCATACCTCAATGGGGATTTTCTTATAAAGCGGAATTCAAGATGACATGTTTATAAGTAACAAGCAGTGGAGCCAACTTCAGCCCAAAAACGTCTATACATACTAGCATTGGACAACATGCAACGAGCCTTGGAGATGATGGTTCTATTTATGCTCTCTGCCACACCGTTCTGTTGAGGAGTGTACGGTATGGTGTGGTGTATGATAATGCCTTCCTTGTTGCAATAATCATTAAAAACACTAGAATAAAATTCCATACCATTGTCAGTACGAAGAAACTTTACCTTATTTTCAGTTTGATTCTCTACCATAACTTCCCCTTTATAAAAGCATCAAACACATCAAATTTATGTTTCAGAAAGAAATGCCACATTTTTCTAGAGTAATCATTAATGATAGTAAGCATGTAATTAGCACCACCAAGAGAAGTCGTGCGGAAAGGTCGCCACACATCAGCATGTGCATAATCTAAAATCCCTTTAGTGGTACGAATGGAAGCATTGAAATTTAGGGATTTCTATTTCCGTGCCCTCGGGTCCTTATAGTTGTGCTCAGTTTTCCCCAGCCGCTTAGTTTTTCCTCAGTTTTGCCCAAGCCCTTGTCTGAAACCCTCACAAGTGCTGGAACGGCCGGTTGCCCGACGGGTCAACAACTTTAACCGTTATCTTCTAACTAGTGGGGCCATGTAGAGCCCGCAAAGGCATGTCAGATCATCCATCTTTGTTTGACCGTAAGCATCACCGTATCCCTGACCAAAACACAGACGAGTGGGACTTCGCTATATCGAATGACAAGTGGGACCATGACGGTGATACAAGGGGAAATACACGGGTAGGATTAGATTTTTAAATGGAGCTCTACAGCGATGGCATGGAGGAGGTGGCTTGCGGGGTGCCGAGATGAGATCAACGTCCACAAAGAACTGCATGAGGCGAGACCAGACGCATTAGATAGATATGAGCTAGACGCGTTTAACCATGCAAAGAAGAGAAGAAATGGTCGAGGACATCGTCGACTACCTCAACACTTTGACTGACGGTGTCGGACACGAACGCGAGCAATGTAGAGAAAACTAGTGTCTCTCCTTTCTGGCGTGTATAGATGGGTGCGAGGGGAGTGTGGTGCCGAAGGGAAAAACCTCGCGGTGGTCTGTGGCGTCCAGCATAGCGGGGCGGCGTGGCCGTGCCCACAACGGCGCACATGTTTGGCATTGGCATCAACATGTACGTTCGGCATTGGCCTCGGCGGTAACTCTGGTGTGTCAGTGATCGAATGAGGGGACGGGATTGAGGGTGCATCCCGGTGGTGACCTAGCAGTGGCGGTGAGCATAGCCATTCTAACCATGTCGATATCGGCGTCAGCATCATTTGGAGGCTGTGGTGCTCGAATCAAGGTGAGATTTGTTTCTTGTACGCCAAAATGAACTTGAAACAAGTTTCCTGTTGAAGGTTAGGTAAAATACGAAAGTTTGTAACTAAAAATTTTACTAGCACCATGGTGAAGTTCTTTTTGATAGAGCTATACGGTTCGGCAAAAGTTTTTGACACTTTTTTAGATATTCCTTATTGTTACATGTATGGCATCATGTATGCCAAACTTGGGGTCATTTGGAGATGTTCGAAAAAAATCACTTTGCTTAAGCGCATGCCATTTGGTCTCACTGAAACCAGCTTTTGTAACAAGTTAGGTTTTTTCGACCTTCTCTAAATGACCTCAAAAATCATACAGATGATCTTCTATACAAAGATAGGTAGATTGTTTCATTTTATATTTTTTTGAACTTTTATTTTTCTTTATAATACCTAGTTGATTTTCAGGTCAAAACCTCGAAGTTAACATAAGTAGATGGTGAACCCTCCCAACTTCAAATACAGAGATAGATAGATTGTTTCGTTTATCATTTTTAGCGTGAAAAGTAATGGCTACAACAAATCGGTGATGGCTTATCATTTTTTGCGTGAAAAGTAATGGCTACAAGAAATCAGTGATGGTTTATCATTTTTTGCGTGAAAAGTAATGGCTACAACAAATCGGTGATGGATTATCATTTTTTACGTGAAAAGTAATGGCTACAGGAAATCGGTGATGGTTTATTATTTTTTGCGTGAAAAGTAATGACTAAAACAAATCGGTGATGGTTTATCAATTTTTGCGTGAAAAGTAATGGCTACAGGAAATCGGTGACGGTTTATCATTTTTTGCGTGAAAAGTAATGGCTACAACAAATTGGTGATGGTTTATCATTTTTTGCGTGAAAAGTAATGGCTACAAGAAATCGGTGATGGTTTATCATTTTTTACGTGAAAAATAATGCCTAAAATAGTTCATAATTTTTAGCGCGTGAAAAAGAATACAGAAAATGAAACTTGCTGAATCCAGTGGCAAACTGGGTATTTAGCATACATAGAGGGTGGAAGCTAGCCGCCGACAGAGAGAGAGAGAGAGGGGTTATCCCTCCCGTTAGATCATACGATCAACGGTCGGCGGGCATGATCCGCGTGACAAGGGCTAGACCAATCAGGGCAAGGTTGGGCGTTTGTGAGAATTTGTGAAGGGAGAGGGCAAAACTGAGAAGTATCAAGCAACCAAGGGCACGTGAGTAGTAAACAGACTAGGGGATCCAAATATGAGATTTAATAAATAGAAAATGCATGTTTTGTATAATGAAACCCATCTTGGCCTACCTTAAACTATTTGCAATACAAATATACATGAGTGTAAAAATTGTGGCCTCATTCAGACAAAGTATGTTTTGGGGAAAGCTGTTTTGGGAAGGGCTTATTGTGGAAAGCCATGCACCTTCATAGTTACTAGGTGATTTGAGAAGTGGCAATTTGTGGTAAAACTTGATTTATCTATGATTGTTATTGTTCCCAACGTGGCAGGTCACGTAAGAAGACTCCATGAGTGAGTGTCACTATGGTTTTAACTTTTTTGGAATTTTTTGCACATTAAATGACTCATTTAACTAGCTTAATCCCATTTGTTGACTCTCTGTTGACCAGCCACTTGAGGGTAAAACTGAGTATATTGCACTAGCCAGTATTAGTACTCGAGGGGAAAACTGAGTACATATATTTTTCCAGTGTAAGACTCGAGGGTAGAACTGAGTACACGTAACGGTGCAGACGTGCAGTACCACGGACGCATGTCGCGGTGTGCAGCGGTTAGGCGGTGCGCGTGTTGAGACCAAACGTCTAGTACAGAGCCTCTCTCTCCCTCCCTCTGCACGCAACCACGCCTCTCACGTCCCATCAACTTCTCGAAATCGAAGGAAAAAACCCCAACCGCCCTACGCGCGCTCCCCTGCCGGCGATGGAGAAGAAGAATGCGCCGGCGGCCGTCGCCCCCGAGCCCGCCCGTCGCATCCGAGCCCATCGCCGTCGAGCCCGTTGCATCTGATCCCATCGCCGCCGTGCCTGTCGCCTCCGAGGGCGGCGCATCCAAGCGCGGCGCCTCCGTGACCTGGGCCTCTCTCATGGCTGACGAACCACTTCACAAGATCGGTGACTGCTTACTAGCGAACGAGGAGTATGTGGACACCTACTCTGCTTTGAGGCAAGTTTGTAGAAATTGGCGCTCAGGTTTACCTGAGCCCGACGTGCACCTGCACGAATGGATCATGGTAGAACACGCCCTTTCACGCGCCGCCGAGTTCACCTTCCTCCACCTCCGCACATCCCACTACATCACCATCGATCTAATGGAAGTTCATGCAAGGTTCAAATTCGTCCATATCTAAAGAGTTAATCTATTTTTATTTCAATCGAAACATCTTAGTGCTTAATGTTATCTTCATCAATATATTTTAGATACTACTTCGTCGGCTTTTGTCGTGGCGTCATCGTGCTTGCCCAGAAGAACCAGCTGCACAAGATACGGCTTTTGAACCCACTCACAAAGACATTGAACACTATGTTTGAGACGCAGATGCCATCTGTTATTTTGGAGTCAGTCGCTGTAATGAAGTCCCCGACTATGGTCTTCGTTTCCACAGATTACCCGGCGGAAATTTTTTGGGTCGATGAGAGCACTCCAACTAAGGGGATAGATGAAGATTGGGAGAATGAAGATTTTCGATCGAGCACCATTCCATGTGTTGCATTACCCCGTTCAATGGTGAATTGTATGCAATAGCTGTGAACAATTTTGAGTTCGGAAAGTTAGTGTGCACCAATAATGTCCAGTTGGAGCAGTGTGCGAGCACTGTCAACATGGAGACACTATTTTCATTTCCAGAACTTGGAAATGACAAGTTCTACCTTGTGAAGTCGGATGGTGATCTGCTGCTTGTGTTGTTGGACAACAGGCATTTAGAGGAAGGTAAACCATTGGTGTACCGTGTGGACACTGAGAGCAGCTCTCTCCATGCCGTCAGTAATATTGGCAGTCGTGTCTTCTTCGTCCATTATATCCGGTGTATCTTCGTCGACACCAGAGTGCACCCGACACTTCGACCTGGCTGCATCTACTACGCGGATTTGGGTTATATCAGAGAGTATTTTGATGATCTAAAGGCCTGGGATGAGTGGCCACTACGTATGGATAGATTAGGAAAGTACGGTCTGAGAAATGAACAAAGGACATACCGTTTGGAGAATGTATTGGATGCACACTGCAGATGGAAGGAGTTCAATGAATATTTCCTTCAGATCAGAGAATGGAGCGACGAAGAAATATATGCTGAATGAAGAACATATTCATTCATCCTGGGGTATCCTAATCTTCATGTTGGCCATACATTGCGTCTTGTATTATTTTCGGCTTAGTTTGTCGTGAATATTAACATCGTATTGGCTGCTTTTCGCTGCTGTATGCAGTTTATGTATTATACTTAGTTTTCTGGATTTATTATGCTGCTGTGAATTTATCCTATACTAGCTTCTAGATTTTCTACTAGATTTGTTACCATATTGGGCAAAAAATGAGGGCCAAAAGGCAACAATCGTTGAAGAAAGACAGAAATAGAAGCTTCTATAGATTTGATACTAATTTGGTGAAAAGAGAGAACTATACAGAGAGAGGGGGAAAAGGCGCTCTGAAAAATGCCAATTTGGGCCGAGAGAGACAGAACCGATCTCTCACGTACAACCAAACATGGTCTCGTCCTATCCTACGTGGTCCCTTTCTACCAGCTCCACGCGACGCGGCCCCACACGACGCGGCACCAGCACCACACGTCAGCATGAAACGGTCAACTAAACGGGAATCCTCCTGTCCGAGCTCCTTCTGAGGGTTTCAGACAATGGCTTGGGGAAAACTAAGAAAAAACTAAGGAGCTGGGAAAAACTGAGTACAACTAAGGTCCCGAGGGCACGAAAATAGAAATCCCTTGAATTTAACTCTCTTATGCTTACCAGAACTGCAGTTCTCGAATAACTCCAACTTACTAAAATTGCAACCAACTAGAAGGTTTCTCCTATGAAATTATGCTATGCCACGTTCACTCATATGTCCAAGACACATATGCCACTGATTAATTCTTCCGGGTTCATCAGGAACAATAGCAGCAACAATACCATACAAAGTGCTACCTCATATAATTTTTCATAAATCATATCACCTCTCATGTGAATGAGAGAACCTTTTGGTACCTTCAGAAGTCTACGCCCGCTGGCGTTCTTGTACCCATCAACATAAAGAGTACTGTGAGGGATCAATTTTATGGCCATGGTTGGCATGTGTTCCACCCGAGTCAACGTGTGTGTCATGACATCAAGTGTTCTGATCTGAATAGAAACAATGCAAACATTATGAAAAGCGTTGCCATTCCGCACAGGCATAAAATCTCGAGTCTATATAGACTCATATGAACTAACCCTCTTTGTTACAACAAATATGAAACGAACATCCAATATCAAGTATCCATTCATCATCACGAGAAACACATGCGGCAAAAATAGGTAGGCAGTAACCATCGAATTATCAATGGAAACAACAGCCTTACCATCACCATTAGATTTGTTTTTTTTTTAGTAATTACCATTATTTTATCCTTGTTCTCTAGATTCCAACAAGCATCAAATTCGTGAAGGAACTAGGAAATGAGATTAACAATAGAATAGTGAGATCCTCATGTTCATACTTTACCTCCATGGACAACATGTAAGAAAGGATCTCTCTATCAAGGTCCGTTTGTTAGGGCTGCAGCTCGTGAAGCAACTCGGGAAATACGTGGGCCATGAGAAATCAGCCAATGAAAACATGGATTGGTCCCAAAGGCATTGTCTTCGGGCGAAGGATGAAGATTCGGACTCGGTAAATTTGCTTGCAGCATGGTCACTTGTTTGTCATCCTAAAAAGCATTGTGATGCGGGCATTACGCTTCGGGTACCCAACATTGGTCTACCTCCTTTGGCCCAACAGGGGCCCATCATCGCAAACCAACGGTGGAAAGATAGAAGGAGATGGATTTTTGATGGACAAGACAGTGAAACGTCGAATAAGGAAATGATAGATTAGATCTCACTGTAACATAGTTGAATCCAAGCATGACTCTCGGGACCTGGCCTCCTATATAAAGGCTAGGAGAGGGCCTGTCGGGGGGCATCGATTCAACCTACACGATCCCCGATACATCAACCCTAGAAACCTTGCCTTCCAGCGAGTTCACCACAACGCAGTCTATCGTCTGCCCCATTGTAACCTTTTTCATCGATAAATCAAGATTAGACAAGCAGGAGTAAGGGTTTTACATCATCGAGGGCCCCGAACCTGGGTAAATCTCGCCTTCTGTTTGTTTGGTATCTGATGTCTCGCGCTAACCTGTAGGATTTTGTCAACCCTAAGCCCCTCATGGTGGGCATTGCCGAGGAGCCCCCTTGTCAATTGGCGCCGTCTGTGGGAAACCTGCTTGTTCAAGGCACCTCATCGGCTATTTTGACCGTGTCGGCTACATCTTCACTGGCATCGTCATCACCATCGGCTTCATCGTCGCCGATCTTGGAGGGCTCGATCTGTTTCGGGTCCTTCGAGTTCAGCCCCCACACCTTCGTGTCGCGTTCGGCCTTCTCGCGCCTGCGTGTCGGGATGGATATGGCATTCGGGAGTGTCCGCTGATGTCTACGGGTGCTTCTATTCTTGTAGAAAGTGTTGGGCCTCCAAGAGCAGAGGTTTGTAGAACAGCAGCAAGTTTCCCTTAAGTGGATCACCCAAGGTTTATCGAACTCAGGGAGGAAGAGGTCAAAGATATCCCTCTCATGCAACCATGCAACCACAAAGCAAGAAGTCTCTTGTGTCCCCAACACACCTAATAGGTGCACTAGTTCGGCGAAAAGATAGTGAAATACAGGTGGTATGAATATATATGAGCAGTAGCAACAGCGCCAGAAAAGTGCTTTGCTATCCAGGACTGGCGTGTGGATGATGGTGGTAATATTGCGGACAGTACAGATGCAGTAGAACAGTAAACAAGCAGCGATAGCAGTATTTAGGAACAAGGCCTAGGGATCATACTTTCACTGGTGGACACTCTCAACATTGATCACATAACAGAATAAATAAATAGATGCTAGACTCTACACCCTCTTGTTGGATGATGAACACCACTGTGTAGGATTACACGAACCCTCAATGCCGGAGTTAACAAGCTCCACAATATTCGATGTTCATATTTAAATAACCTTAGAGTGCAAGATAGATCAACATAACCAAATAGATCACATCAATACCATCATAGTAATAGTTAACTTCATAATCTACAAGAGATCACAATCATAAACTACGCCAAGTACTACATGATGCACACACTCGTCCACATTACATCATGCAGGAGGAATAGAGTACTTTAATAACATCACTAGAGTAGCACATAGATGAATTGTGATACAAAACTCATATGAATCTCAATCATGTAAAGCAGCTCATGATATCATTGTATTGAAGTACATAGGAGAGAGATTAACCACATAGCTACCGGTAAAGCCCCGAGCCTCGATGGAGAACTACTCCCTCCTCATGGGAGCAGCAGCGGTGATGAAGATGGCGGTGGAGATGGCAGCGGTGTCGATGGAGGAGCCTTCCGGGGCACTTCCCCGTCCCGGCGGCGTGCCGGAACAGAGACTCCCTGTCCCCGGATCTTGGCTTCGCGATGGCGGCGGCTCTGGATGGTTTCTCGTACCGTCGCTTTTCCGTATCGAGGTTTTAGGTTGAGGGGCTTAAATAGGCGAAGAGGCGGAGTCGAAGGTCAACGAGGCGACGACACCATAGGGCGGCGCGGCCAGGGCCTGGGCCGCGCCAGCCTATGCTCTGGTGGGCCTGTGGCCCCCCTCTGGCGACTCTCGGGTGTTCTGGATGCTTCCGGGGATTCTAAGATCTTCGGCGTTGATTTCATCCGATTCCGAGAATATTTCCTTACTAGGATTTCTGAAACCAAAAACAGTAGAAAACAGCAACTGGCACTTCGGCATCTTGTTAATAGGTTAGTTCCAGAAAATGCACAAATATGAAATAAAGTGTGCATAAAACATGTAGATATCATCAATAATGTGGCATGGAACATAAGAAATTATTGATACGTCGGAGACGTATCAGCATCCCCAAGCTTAGTTTCTGCTCGTCCCGAGCAGGTAAACGATAACAAAGATAATTTCTGGAGTGACATGCCATCATAACCTTGATCATACTATTGTAAGCATATGTAATGAATGCAGCGATCAAAACAATGTAAATGACATGAGTAAACAACTGAATCATATAGCAAAAACTTTTCATGAATAGTACTTCAAGACAAGCATCAATAAGTCTTGCATAAAAGTTAACTCATAAAGCAATAATTCAAAGTAAAGGTATTGAAGCAACACAAAGGAAGATGAAGTTTCAGCGGTTGCTTTCAACTTGTAACATGTATATCTCATGGATAATTATCAACATAGAGTAATATAATAAGTACAATATGCAAGTATGTAGGAATCAATGCACAGTTCACACAAGTATTTGCTTCTTAAGATGGAGAGAAATAGGTGAACTGACTCAACATTAAAAGTAAAAGAATGGTCCTTCAAAGAGGAAAGCATTGATTGCTATATTTGTGCTAGAGCTTTGGTTTTGAAAACAAGAAACAATTTTGTCAACGGTAGTAATAAATCATATGTATCATGTAAATTATATCTTACAAGTTGCAAGCCTCATGCATAGTATACTAATAGTGCCCGCACCTTGTCCTAATTAGCTCGGATTACCGGGATTATCACAATGCACATGTTTTAACCAAGTGTCACAAAGGGTACCTCTATGCCGCCTGTACAAAGGTCTAAGGAGAAAGCTCGCATTGGATTTCTCGCTATTGATTATTCTCAACTTAGACATCCATACCGGGACAACATAGACAACAGATAATGGACTCCTCTTTTATGCATAAGCATGTAGCAACAATTAATGTTCTCATATGAGATTGAGGATATATGTCCAAAACTGAAACTTCCACCATGGATCATGGCTTTAGTTAGCGGCCCAATGTTCTTCTCTAACAATATGCATGCTCTAACCATAAGGTGGTAGATCGCTCTTACTTCAGACAAGACGAACATGCATAGCAACTCACATGAAATTCAACAAAGAGTAGTTGATGGCGTCCCCAGTGAACATGGTTATTGCACAACGAGCAATTTAATAAGAGATAAAGTGCATAAGTACATATTCAATACCACAATAGTTTTTAGGCTATTTGTCCCATGAGCTATATATTGTAAAGGTGAAGAATGGAAATTTAAAGGTAGCACTCAAGCAATTTACTTTGGAATGGCGGAGAAATACCATGTAGTAGGTAGGTATGGTGGACACAAATGGCATAGTGGTTGGCTCAAGTATTTGGATGCATGAGAAGTATTCCCTCTCGATACAAGGTTTAGGCTAGCAAGGCTTATTTGAAACAAACACAAGGATGAAGCGGTGCAGCAAAACTCACATAAAATACATATTGTAAACATTATAAGACTCTACACCGTCTTCCTTGTTGTTCAAACTCAATACTAGAAATTATCTAGACCTTAGAGAGACCAATTATGCAAACCAAATTTTAGCAAGCTCTATGTATTTCTTCATTAATGGGTGCAAAGTATATGATGCAAGAGCTTAAACATGAGCACAACAATTGCCAAGTATCACATTATCCAAGACATTATAGCAATTACTACATGTATCATTTTCCAATTCCAACCATATAACAATTTAACGAAGAAGAAACTTCGCCATGAATACTAAAAGCTAAGAACACATGTGTTCATATGAACCAGCGGAGCGTGTCTCTCTCCCACACAAGCATTTATTCAAACAAAAACAAAAAAAAAACAAACCGACGCTCCAAGTAAAGTACATAAGATGTGATAGAATAAAAATATAGTTTCAAGAGAAGGAACCTGATAATTTGTCGATGAAGAAGGGGATGCCTTGGGCATCCCCAAGCTTAGATGCTTGAGTCTTATTGAAATATGCAGGGGTGAACCATCGGGGCATCCCCAAGCTTAGAGCTTTCACTCTCCTTGATCATGTTGTATCATCCTCCTCTCTTGACCCTTGAAAACTTCCTCCACACCAAACTCGAAACGAACTCATTAGAGGGTTAGTGCATAATCAAAAACACGCATGTTCAGAGGTGACACAATCATTCTTAACACTTCTGTACATTGCCCAAAACTTCTGAAAGTTAATGGAACAAAGAAATCCATCCCACATAGCAAAAGAGGCAATGCGAAATAAAAGGCAGAATCTGTCAAAACAGAACAGTCCGTAAATACGAATTTTATTGAGGCACCAGACTTGCTCAAATGAAAATGCTCAAATTGAATGAAAGTTGCGTACATATCTGAGGATCACTCACGTAAATTGGCATAATTTTTTGAGTTACCTAAAGAGAATTTTGCCCAGATTCGTGACAGAAAAGAAATCTGTTTCTGCGCAGTAATCCAAATCTAGTATGAACTTTACTATCAACGACTTTACTTGGCACAACAAAACACAAAACTAAGATAAGGAGAGGTTGCTACAGTAGTAAACAACTTCCAAGACTCAAAAACAAAGTACTGTAGCAAAATAACACATGGGTTATCTCCCAAGAAGTTCTTTCTTTATAGCCATTAAGATGGGCTCAGCAGTTTTAATGATGCACTCGCAAGAAATAGTATTGGAAGCAAAAGAGAGCATCAAGAAGCAAATTCAAAACACATTTAAGTCTAACATGCTTCCTATGAAAAGGAATCTTGTAAATAAACAAGTTCATGAAGAGCAAAGTGACAAGCATAGGAAGATAAAACAAGTATAGCTTCAAAAATTTCAGCACATAGAGAGGCATTTTAGTAATATGAAAATTTCTACAACCATATTTTCCTCTCTCATAAAGATTTTCAGTAGCATCATGAGCAAACTCAACAATATAACTATCACATAAAGCATTCTTATCATGAGTCTCATGCATAAAATTATTACTCTCCACATAAGCATAATCAATTTTATTAGTTGTGGTGGGAGCAAATTCAACGAAGTAGCTATCATTATTATTCTTATCATCAAATATAGGAGGCATATTGTAATCATAATCAAATTTATCCTCCATAACAGGTGGCAACAAAAGACTACTATCATTATAATCATCATATATGGGAGGCATATCATAATCAACATAAACTTTCTCCTCAATACCCGGAGGGCTAAAGAGATCATTTTCATCAAAACCGACCTCCCCAAGCTTAGAATTTTCCATAGCATTAGCAACAATAGTGTTCAAAGCATTCATATTAATAACATTCCCATTAGCATGCATATAAAGTTCCATGGGTTTTTTTAATTCTCTCTTCAAACACATCATGTCCTAATTCAAGATAGAGTTCATAAAGATCTCTCATATTTTTGTTGTTTTCCATTATGCCTAACTAGTGTAAACAAGAAACAAAAAGATGCAATTGCAGGATCTAAAGGAAATAGCTTCGAGCACAAACACAATGGCGCCAGAAAAGTATTGTTACCTGGAACTAGAGTATGAGTGCCTTTTACCTTTCCTCCCCGGCAACGGCGCCAGAAAAGTGCTTGATGTCTACGGGTGCTTCTATTCTTGTAGACAGGTGTTGGGCCTCCAAGAGCAGAGGTTTGTAGAACAGCAAGCAAGTTTCCCTTAAGTGGATCACCCAAGGTTTATCGAACTCAGTGGAGGAAGAGGTCAAAGATATCCCTCTCATGCAACCCCGCAACCACAAAGAAAGAAGTCTCTTGTGTCCCCAACACACCTAATAGGTGCACTAGTTCGGCGAAGAGATAGTGAAATACAGGTGGTATGAATATATATGAGCAAGAGTAACAAATGCAGTAAAAGTGCTTTGCTATCCAGGATTGGCGTGTGGATGATGGTGGTAATATTGCAGACAAGTACGGATGCGATAGAGAACAAGAAACAAGCAGCGATAGCAGTATTTAGGAACAAGGCCTAGGGATCATACTTTCACTAGTGGACACTCTCAACATTGATCACATAACAGAATAAATAAATAGATGCTAGACTCTACACCCTCTTGTTGGATGATGAACACCACTGTGTAGGATTACACGAACCCTCAATGCCGGAGTTAACAAGCTCCACAATATTCGATGTTCATATTTAAATAACCTTAGAGTGCAAGATAGATCAACATAACCAAATAGATCACATCAATACCATCATAGTAATAGTTAACTTCATAATCTACAAGAGATCACAATCATAAACTACGCCAAGTACTACATGATGCACACACTCGTCCACATTACATCATGCGAGGAGGAATAGAGTACTTTAATAACATCACTAGAGTAGCACATAGATGAATTGTGATACAAAACTCATATGAATCTCAATCATGTAAAGCAGCTCATGAGATCATTGTATTGAAGTACATAGGAGAGAGATTAACCACATAGCTACCGGTAAAGCCCCGAGCCTCGATGGAGAACTACTCCCTCCTCATGGGAGCAGCAGCGGTGATGAAGATGGCGGTGGAGATGGCAGCGGTGTCGATGGAGGAGCCTTCCGGGGGCACTTCCCTGTCCCGGCGGCGTGCCGGAACAGAGACTCCTGTCCCCCAGATCTTGGCTTCGCGATGGCGGCGGCTCTGGATGGTTTCTCGTACCGTCGCTTTTCCGTATCGAGGTTTTAGGTCGAGGGGGCTTAAATAGGCGAAGAGGCGGAGTCAGAAGGTCAACGAGGCGACGACACCATAGGGCGGCGCGGCCAGGGCCTGGGCCGCGCCAGCCTATGCTCTGGTGGGCCTGTGGCCCCCCTCTGGCGACTCTCGGGTGTTCTGGATGCTTCCGGGGATTCTAAGATCTTCGGCGTTGATTTCGTCCGATTCCGAGAATATTTCCTTACTAGGATTTCTGAAACCAAAAACAGCAGAAAACAGCAACTAGCACTTCGGCATCTTGTTAATAGGTTAGTTCCAGAAAATGCACAAATATGACATAAAGTGTGCATAAAACATGTAGATATCATCAATAATGTGGCATGGAACATAAGAAATTTTCGATACGTCGGAGACGTATCATCCGCCTCAACATCAGCGCTGGTGGCGTTCTATGTCTTCTGGACCCGATCACTTCGGGCCTCACAGCAGTCGCGACTTCATCGACTGCCACGTTCACCGCTTGAGCACCAACCGCGACTGACTTATCGGCTGCAACTTCAACAACCACTGAATTAGCAACACCGATTACGTCGCCTCCGTATTCACCATCGGCGTCATCTTTGCGCCGCACCATGTCCAGCATGTCCGTCGGGTCTGATGACTTTGAGTCATCAAATCTGACGTCATTCTACTGCTTCGACTGTGCCACCAGGCACAAACTCGGCTCAGACGCTCCTCCCTTCGTGTGTGGTATCAAATACTCCTCTGACGAATAAAGCATCGGCAAATGTGACGACAACATCCCTCTGTCCACGGCACGGCTGGCGCAGTATCAGGTTTGCATTACCTTCGACCCAGAGGCCGGAATCGAAACTCCTGCAGCCAACAACTCTGGGCACGTCAGGAGAAGTCGACGATGATGGGATTCGTAGCATAGAAAACAAAAAATTTCCTACCGCGAGAACACAATCCAAGCCAAGATGCAATCTAGAAGATGGTAGCAACGAGGGGATGAACGAGACTAACCCTTGAAGATTTCCAAAGCCTACGAGATTAGATCTCGTTGTTGCAGAAGATGATCACTTGCCGCTTTCAAAAGCGCGTAGAAGATCTTGACGGTGCCACAATCGGGCAGCACCTCCGTACTCGGTCACACGTTCGGTGTTGATGATGACGTCCTTCTCCCCGTTCCAGCGGGCAGCGGAAGTAGTAGATCCTCCTCGGAATCCTGACAGCACGACGGCGTGGTGGCGGTGGTGGTGGAGAACTCCGACAGGGCTTCGCCTATGCGCCGCGGGAGTTGTATATGGAGGAGGGGCGCTAGGGTTTGGGGAGAGAGGGGGTGTAGGGCGCCGGCCACTTGGGGGCTGCGGCCTAGATGGCTTTGGTTTGGCCGGCCCCTCCCCTTGGCTCCTCATTATATAGGTGGAAGTCCCCAAGAGTTGTAGTCCAAGTCTTCGAGTAAGAACCCAACAACAAAACCTCCCAAAAGTGGGAAACCTACTCAAGGAGGGAGTCCTACCCAAGGTGGGACTCCCACCTTTCCTTTAGGTGGGGTGGCCGGCCACCTATGGTGGAGTCCACCTGGGACTCCACCCCCTTAGGGCTGGCCGGCCATGCTAGGTGTAGTCCCTCCGGGACTCCGCCTTTCATAGTGATTTCTTCCGGACTTTTCTAGAACCTTCTAGAACCTGCCATAAATGCACCGGATCATTTCCAAACTTGGAATATGACTTCCTATATATGAATCTTATTCTCCAGACCATTTCGGACCTCCTCGTGATGTCCTGGATCCCATCTGAGACTCCGAACAAAACTTTGAACTCCATTCCATATTCCATATCTACTTAAACGACATCAAACCTTAAGTGTGTCACCCTACGGTTCGTGGACTACGCAGACATGGTTGAGACTTCTCTCCGACCAATAACCAATAGCGGGATCTGGTGATCCATAATGGCTCCCACATATTCAACGATGACTTTAGTGATCGATTGAACCATTTACATACGATACCGATTCCCTTTGTCACGCGATATTTTACTTGTCCGAGGTTTGATCATCGGTATCTCTATACCTCGTTCAACCTCGTCTCTTAACAAGTACTCTTTACTCGTACCGTGGTATGTGGTCTCTTATGAACCATTCATATGCTTGCAAGCTAATCAGACGACATTCCACCGAGAGGGCCCAAAGTATATCTATCTGTCATCGGGATGGACAAATCCCACTGTTGATCCATATGCCTCAACTCATACTTTCCGGATACCTAATCCCACCTTTATAACCACCCATTTACGCAGTGGCGTTTGATGTAATCAAAGTACCCTTCCGGCATAAGTGATTTACATGATCTCATGGTTGAAGGACTAGGTAACTATGTATTGAAAGCTTATAGCAAATGAACTTAATGATGTGATCTTATGCTACGCTTAGTTGGGTGTGTCCATTACATCATTCATTAATTGACATAACCTTATTATTAATAACATCCAATGTTCATGATCACGAAACCATGATCATCTATTAATCAACAAGCTAGTTATACAAGAGGCTTACTAGGGACTCCTTGTTGTTCACATAACACACATGTATCAATGTTTCGGTTAATACAATTATAGCATGGTATGCAAACATTATCATAAACACAAAGATATATTAAAATAACCATTTTATTATTGCCTCTTGGGTATATCTCCAACAGTCTCCCACTTGCACTAGAGTCAATAATCTAGTTTACATTTGTAAAGATATAACACCTTGGCCTTTCGGTGCTTTATCATGTTTTGCTTACGGGAGAGGTTTTAGTCAATGGATCTGACACGCTCAGAAATGTATGTATTTTGCAATTCATTTGCGTCTCAACGCATCACTCATTTTCCTAATGAGTCGGCATTATTCATATATGTTCAGTCTTCTGGTGGAACCTTAATTCCGCGGTCTGAAATATGTCACTAATATTTTCATATACAATATAGCTTCAAAGTTTTGACACTATCGGAACTACACCAAGTTCTCAAAGAACTTCTTGACTTAATATCCTCAATCATTGTCAAAACAATGACACACTCTGTCTTCTTTTGTAGAATCCGTCACAATATTTAGAACTCTTCTAAATCTAGCATTGTGCTACCTTTTAAAACAACACTTAGCCTAATTGAGATTTGAAATTCATTTTTATATGTGTTGTTTGTCATTACCCCATATAAAACAATATAT
This sequence comes from Lolium rigidum, assembly GCF_022539505.1. Lineage (NCBI taxonomy): Eukaryota > Viridiplantae > Streptophyta > Magnoliopsida > Poales > Poaceae > Lolium > Lolium rigidum. Next base: position 304,393,273 of record NC_061508.1, read on the forward strand.
AGCCTTGGTTCTTCTAAAGCACATAGGGATATTCTTACTGTTTGTCCAATGACCATCACATGAATCATTCTGGTATATGCTCCTAACCTTTTAGAGCATAGGACATCTGATCTTGTACATATTATTCATGATCTAAAATCACTCATGTGTTTTTACTCATCGAGTGTCAAATACACTCAAGTTTTGTTAAACCTTCACATAAAAAGAACACCTTCTTAATATTTCTATATTGAACTACTTCAATATCCATTCTATGTACTTTGACTTAAACTTATTATGTGTTTCAATCTATCTTCATAGATCTTGACACTAAATATGTTTCAGTCCATATTCGTTCATTTGAAGTTAATTCTCAATGAAACCTTTTATAATCAAGTATATAATTTCATTATTTATAACCAACTATATCTACATAAAGTATTATAAATATGTCTCAGTGCTCCCACTTAATTTCTTGCAAACGCAAGCATCTTCATCGTTCCTGATGAAATCAAAAAACTCTTTGACTATTTCATCCGGTGAAGATTCCAACACCGTGATACTCACTTCATCCAATTGAAGTTCGTATACCTATCTAGTATTCCACGGACTAGCAAAACTCTTGGTTGTATCTTGTATACACCTTTAATACACACTTCTGATAAGTAATGTATTTTGCCATCCTACTAGCATATCTCATAAAAGAAATATGTAGTGATTACTAGAATAATCCACATAGACTATAAGCATTGCTACGGAAGATCTAATCTTATCGTAGTCAACTCTTTGAACTTTGTCGTAAACAACTTTTCGACAAGTCGAGCTTCTTCAAGGATATTTCATCCAAGTCCATTAATTTTATACATCCATTTACTTTCAAAAGGTATTCATCTATCTTGGATTTCATGGCGCATAGCCATTTCAACGGAGTCAGGGCCCATCATAACTTCTTTGTATGTAGTTGGTTTATCATTGTTCGTAACCAATCCTTTGTCCACAAATCATTTATTCGATCACAAAGTAAACCATATCTACAAGGTTCAATAGATACTTTGATCTCCATGACTATAACATTTTGTAGACATGGGAGCTATAATCTTCGTGGCCGCTTCTGGAACCATTTCCGATGCTGCGCTACTCTGATCATTATGCTCAGGTTCATAAATCTTATCAAGTACTATTGTCCTCCCACTCAAATACTTCGCTAGAAAACAATTTCTTGGAAATAAGCAAGTAACATTAACAAACACTTTTGTCTTTTACTTCATAGTGGGAAGAATTCCCAGTTCTGGGATAACAACAAAGATATTCATCCGATTTTGGTTGTAAACTTATTTACATATGCTATGCATACCAAAATTTAAAGAAAAGACTATTAGGGTTTATACCCATGCCATAACTCGTATGGTGTCATTTCAACAGATCATGATGATGCTCTATTCAGTGTAAAAACGGTAGTCTCTAAAGCATAATTCACAAAAATATAATGGCATTCAATATTTTATCTCATCATTGACCCAACAAGGTTTGGATACATCTCTCGGATACTCCATCATCACTATGATACTCCAAGAAACGTGAGTTGTAAAACAATTTCATAACTCTCTTAGATGTTCGCTAAAACTCGTAATTCAAATATTTATACCATGATCAAATCATAGATATTTGATTTTTCTATTACGATGATTTCCACTTCATGCTGAAATTTATTTGAATCCATTCAAATGTTTCAAACTTCTTCCTTATCGAATATATCCACATATATATACTCAATTCATTGTTGGAAGTTTTCATGAAGCAGAAGAATCTCCCGCACACAACTATGCCGAGTGAACCATATACATCATCATGTATGTTTCCACTAAGATAGTTGCCTGTTTCAACTCTTGGCCTATGAACGGTATTTTAGTCATTCTCTTTAGAAAAGATTTGCAAGCGCCAAACGATTCAAAAATCAAATGACTCCAAAAATCCATTTGCATGGAGTTCCTTCATGCATTCCTTTCTAACATGACCTAAATGGCGGTTCCACAAATAAGTGGAATTCAAATCATTTGCCTTATGGCATTTTAGCGTCGGTGTTATGTTTGTGTGTTTCACCATTAAGATTTATAATAACTTATTCATCCTACATGGAGTAATGTCATAATTTGAACAACTCATTGTTTTCATTTGACCAGAGCAAAATAACAATTATTAAGTTCTTTATTATAAATTCTAAGGGCTAGATAGAATGCCAACGACGAACATAATAACACTTTATTTTTGTTCCAGACGTGCATTCCTATCATATTCCTTGTCAGTCATTAGGGCCATTGTATTCTTGAATTGCGTTGTTTTGTATGACACTTCATACCAACCAATATGGTACAGATACCCAAGAATTTCATTGTGTGACCAAACTAGGAATACATTCATAACATGTATATCATTTATATACACCTGAGCTAGACTTTCTAGTCTTTTCTTTCTTTCTGCCAAAATATCTTTTGTAGTTTCTCTTTTAGTTTTCCTCATTCCCAGAAAACACTTCACCTTCAATAACTTCTAAGTCCATTGGTCAAATACTAATAACCTTGAGGTTCTTACTTTGATCATCATATGACAACTGTTCTCGATTTCACTATTAGTAACTTTTTAATATGATGAACAATTTCACTCATAATTTTATCCATCATTCCATGACGACTTTCCGAGACCATGTTTGTACATGCTAGGCTCGTAAAGTTTAACCTCAGTATTCGCATGTGCAAATCTGGCTTGCACCCGTTGTATGCACACGTAGAATCTATAACACCCTATCATCACGTGATGCTTCGAAACGACGAGTCTTAGCAACGGTGCATACTAAGGACGATCACTTCATGGATATGCGAATATCATTAGTGCCCCAATAGTTGGAGGATTGGGACGCCTGGCGTCTTCAATCTTCGTACATTCCCATAAAACTTATGAGTTTATGTAGTCTCACCAAATTATATTCTATCATCTTACAATAAGATCTTAGATATCATATATATCTCATACCTTGCTTATTTCTGAAAACAAAATTTTCAGCTCCTTACTTTTCAAACAGATTTGAACTTCAAGTTTTACGGAGACAAGATGACTTTAGGTACTAATTGAAACCATAGCTCTTTGAATCAATAATGTGAAGTTTACTAAAAGTTTGCAATAGGACTTAATCATTTCTTGATTCTTTAACAATACGGTACCAGTCCGTAAATTTCTTGTCAGACTTAATAGTATTTCTATCTCAATTACAAAACTAGCGCATGGTAGAAAACGGATGCCAATACTACAAAATTAATTCAAAATACTATTTAGACTATGTTCATGATAATTAGTTCATATTTTAATCTAATTACAAATGAACTCCCACTTAATACAACATCCCTCATAGTTGTTAAGTGGTACACGATCCACATCCACTACACCAAAACTGATCATCACGTGAGATGATGTAGCTTCAATGGTGAACATCAACATGTTGATCATATCATCCATATGACTTGTGTTTGTCCCGAGGCCATGTCTGTACATGATAGACTCGTCAAGCAAACCCAAGTATTCCGCGTGTGCAAACATGGCTTACACCCATTGTATATGAACGTTGAGTCTATCATATCCGATCATCACGAGATGCTTTGAAATGACGAACTGTAACAACGGTGCATACGAGGGGAGAACACTTTATTATCTTGATATTAATGTGAGGGATCATCTTATAATGCTACCGTCGCGTTCTAAGCAAAATAAGATGCATAAAGGATTAACATCACATGCAATTCATATGTGATATGATATGGCCCTTTAGTCTTTGCGCCTTTGATCTTCATCTCCAAAGCATGGACATGATCTCCATCATCAACGGGCATGGTCTCCATCATCGTCGGCGTAGCGTCAAGGTCCATGGCGCCGTCTTCATGGTTGTTCACCTCATGTAGCAACTATTACAACTACTTTGAAATACTACTCAACATGAAATTTAAAGACAACCATAAGGCTCCTGCCGGTTGCCACAATACAATAATGATCATCTCATACATATTCATCATCACATCATGGCCATATCACATCACCAAACCCTGCAAAACAAGTTAGACGTCTCTAATTTGGTTTGCATATTTTACGTGGTTTAGGGTTTTCGAGTAAGATCCAATCTACCTACGAACATGAACCACAACGGTGATACTAATGTTGTCAATAGAAAGAGTGAACTGAATCTTCACTATGGTGGGAGAGACAGACACCCGCAAAGCCACTTATGCAATACAAGTTGCATGTCGAACGTGGAGCAAGTCTCATGAACGAGGTCATGTAAAGTTAGCCCGAGCCGCTTCATCCCACCATGCCGCAAGATGCAAAGTACACGAACTAAAGACAACAAAGCATCAACGCCCACAAAACAATTGTGTTCTACTCGTGCAACCAATCTATGCATAGACACGACTCTGATACCACTGATGGGATTCGTAGCATAGAAAACAAAAAATTTCCTACCGCGAGAACGCAATCCAAGCCAACATGCAATCTAGAAGATGGTACCAACGAGGGGATGAACGAGACTAACCCTTGAGGATTTCCAAAGCCTACGAGATTAGATCTCGTTGTTGCAGAAGATGATCACTTGCCGCTTTCAAAAGCGCGTAGAAGATCTTGACGGTGCCACAATCGGGCAGCACCTCCGTACTCGGTCACACATTCGTTCCAGCGGGCAGCGGAAGTAGTAGATCCTCCTTGGAACCCTGACAGCACGACGGCGTGGTGGCGGTGGTGGTGGAGAACTTCGACAGGGCTTCGCCTATGCGCTGCGGGAGTTGTATGTAGAGGAGGGGCGCTAGGGTTTGGGGAGAGAGGGGGTGTAGGGCGCCGGCCACTTGGGGGCTGCGGCCTAGATGGCTTTGGTGTGGCCGGCCCCTCCCCTTGGCTCCTCATTATATAGGTGGAAGTCCCCAAGAGTTGTAGTCCAAGTCTTCGAATAAGACCCCAACAACAAAACCTCCCAAAAGTGGGAAGCCTACTCAAGGAGGGAGTCCTACCCAAGGTGGGACTCCCACCTTTCCTTTAGGTGGGGTGGCCGGCCACCTATGGTGGAGTTCACCTGGGACTCCACCCCCTTAGGGCTGGCCGGCCATGCTAGGTGGAGTCCCTCCGGGACTCCGCCTTCCATAGTGATTTCTTCCGGACTTTTCTAGAACCTTCTAGAACCTGCCATAAATGCACCGGATCATTTCCAAACTTGGAATATGACTTCCTATATATGAATCTTATTCTCCGGACCATTCCGGACCTCCTCGTGATGTCCTGGATCCCATCTGAGACTCCGAACAAAACTTCGAACTCCATTCCATATTCCATATCTACTTAAACGACATCAAACCTTAAGTGTGTCACCCTACAGTTCGTGGACTATGCAGACATGGTTGAGACTTCTCTCCGACCAATAACCAATAGAGGGATCTGGAGATCCATAATGGCTCCCACATATTCAACGATGACTTTAGTGATCGGTTGAACCATTTACATACGATACCGATTCCCTTTGTCACGCGATATTTTACTTGTCCGAGGTTTGATCATCGGTATCTCTATACCTCGTTCAACCTCGTCTCTTGACAAGTACTCTTTACTCGTACCGTGGTATGTGGTCTCTTATGAACCATTCATATGCTTGCAAGCTAATCAGACGACATTCCACCGAGAGGGCCCAGAGTATATCTATCCATCATCGGGATGGACAATCCCCCTGTTGATCCATATGCCTCAACTCATACTTTCTGGATACCTAATCCCACCTTTATAACCACCCATTTACGCAGTGGCGTTTGATGTAATCAAAGTACCCTTCCGGCATAAGTGATTTAGATGATCTCATGGTTGAAGGACTAGGTAACTATGTATTGAAAGCTTATAGCAAATGAACTTAATGACGTGATCTTATGCTACGCTTAGTTGGGTGTGTCCATTACATCATTCATTAATTGACATAACCTTGTTATTAATAACATCCAATGTTCATGATCACGAAACCATGATCATCTATTAATCAACAAGCTAGTTATACAAGAGGCTTACTAGGGACTCCTTGTTGTTCACATAACACACATGTATCAATGTTTCGGTTAATACAATTATAGCATGGTATGCAAACATTATCATAAACACAAAGATATATTAAAATAACCATTTTATTATTGCCTCTTGGGCATATCTCCAACAGACGACAGGATGTCGAAGCTAGCGACATCAACGCCAATAATACCATCTTAGTCTCGTGGACGGAATGGGATGCAGCGCAAAGGTGCGTCCGACTGGTCAGAGAGCAATCAAAACTCAATTGATGTCGGCTGGCAGCTAATCTATCAAATTCCATCACCAAACTGATGGAGACCACCAACAAGTGGGCTGATGGCGAAGACCACATGCGGAAAACCCATGCACGCAACAACGACAGTGAGAATAATCAAAGGCGCCTGAATAACTTAGGGAGCAGACAGGATCGCCAAAAGAGTAGAAGAGGCCTCGGCTACAAAGCAACCGATTGCACCAACGTGATTACCACCGGTCACACTGATTGGCGCAATGACCACTGCAACGAACAAAATAATGATTGTTGGGACAACAGCCGCAGCGGGTCCAGGAGTGGCCGACAATACCACTCTCCAAGGATGCCCGACCTGCTAGCCATTGAGCAATTAAACGCTCCCTTTTATCTGCACACCTACATTGACTCGAAAGACAACATTAAGAAAGCATCTCACCTGATCAAGGATTGTCGGTAGTTCCTCGAGCTTCAGAAGTTGTGCGAAGCATTGAGATCCGGCTCCAATACACAAGCGCACCCGACAATACAGGGTGCACCCGCCTCTGGTCAACCACCCGCGCTGCAGTCCCAACGGGACCAACCTCGCGTTCCGGCCGAAGTTTTCCCTACACCCCGGGGACATGTGAACATGATCCACAAGACCGACGTCTCCAAGAGGGAGCTGAAAAAATTCACGTGGGAGATAAATCTCGTGGAAACCATCATGGTAAACGTTCTAGAGTACATCAACTGGTTTGAGAAGTGCATTATATTCAGCAGGGCCGATCATCCAATGGTTGTTCCTAGGCCAGGTCACGCTGCTCTAGTACTCGAAGCACAGATTGGTGAATTCAATATGAGCAAAGTATTCATGGACGGAGGCAGCGGATTAAACCTTTTGTTCGCAAACACAATGAATGCAATGGGCATCACAACCGACATGTTGCAAGAATCCGACACAGGCTTTCACAGTATCATACGCACCTTGCCCGCATACCCTCTCGGTAAGATATCCTTGGTAAACCCGATAACTTTAGGAAGGAGCGATTCGATTTTGAGGTAGTGAATTGGGAATCACAGTCCCACGCTATTCTCGGGAGGCCAACATATGCTAAGTTCATGGCGGTCCCCCATTATGCGTATCTGAACTAAAGATGCCAGGCAATAATGGGACCACAATCACTATCCACGGAAGTTTTTCTCGATCCGATAATTGTGACAAAGATTTCTAGAAGATCGCCTCCAAATTCGGGGTCAGAGAGGAGCTCAATGCATTAGACGTACTCGCCGATCACAAGCAGCCACCTACCGCTAATCAGAACGCAAAAACCGATGAGTTTGATGCTACCAAGGAAGCAAAGAAGCATCAAGTGTATCCCTCCGACCCGAAGAAAACAGTCAACACATCGGCTGACCTCACTGTCGTATAGGAAGGCGCGCTCATCGAGTTCCCCCGTGAACGCTGGGAAATATTTTCAAGGGAGGCATCCGACATGCCAGGTATTCCCAGGGAACTCGCTAAGCATCCCCTCAATTTTGACCCCAAAGCCAAACCTGTCCAGCAGACACTACGCCGTTTTCGGAGCCAAAACGCAAGGCCATCGGTGAAGAAGTCAATCGGATCCGCAAGGCCGGATTCATCCGCGAACTCAAGGAAGCCAAGTAGGTAGCTAACCCAGTAATATGGTGCTGAAGAAATATACGATAGTTCTCCGCATGTGCATCGACTTCACCAGCCTCAACAAGCATTGCCCAAAGGACCACTTTTTGCTACCGTGCACCGACCAAATCATCGACTCTATGGAGGGTTGCGAACGTCTCTCCTTCCTTGATGCTTACTCTGGCTATAACCAAATCAAGTTAAAGAAAGAAGATCAAGAGTTAACGGAGTTCATCACACTGCACGGTGTCTACTGCTACAATGTCATGACCTTTGTTTTAAAAAATGCAGGTGCGCCCTATCAACGGTGCATGCAAGCATGTCTCGAGGAACAAATGGGCAGGAATATCGAGGTTTCCATTGACGACATCATCATCTAGACCATGAATGCCGCCATGCTCATTGACGATCTTCGAGAAACCTTTGACAACCTCGACCGTTACAAAATCAATCTGAACCCAAAGAAATGCTTCTTTGGGGTACCTGGAGGCCAAGTACTCGGGTACTTTATATCTGCCCAGGGAATCGAAGCCAACCCCCTTAAAATTAAGGATGTCCTCGATATGGAGCTGCCAGGAAGCTTGCAGCAGGTGCAACATTTGGCAGGTCGGGTGGCAGCTCTTAGTAGATTCATCGCCAAGCTAGGAGAAAAGGCACTACCCTTCTATGAACTGATGAAAAAATCAGAAAAGTTCGAGTCGAACTCAGAAGCACAGGACGCTTTCGACAATCTTAAAAAGTCTTATCGACTTCCCCGGTTCTCGTCACCCCGCACGATAGGGAACCAATGTTACTCTACATTGCCACGCTACAAGTCGGGTGGTCAGCACCGTGCTGGTCGTCGAACGAGAGGAAGCACGGAAGATCCACGATGGCCAACGTCCCGTCTACTACCTCAGTGAAGTACTCACCCCAGCCAAGCAGCGGTACCTGCATTACCACAAGCTAGCATATGCCGTATGAATGACAGCATGAAAGTTGTGGCACTACTTCGTGGAGCATCCGATTAGCGTCATCACCGAAGCTCCGTTGAAGAACATACTCACCATTCCAGATGCTACAGGTCGAGTATCTCAGTGGGCCATCGAGTTGGCGCCACACGATACTTCCTACGTCAATCGAACAGCCAGCAAATCTCAGGTCCTCCCAGACTTCTTTGTTGACTGGATCTAGTTGCAAACACTGGCTGCTATAGATACATGGGGCTCCTGGACCATGTACTTCATCGGATCGAAGCAAAACATGGGTGCTGGCGCTGGCGTTGTACTCGTATCACCTCAAGGCGACAAGATGAAGGATGTATTGAGGGTGAATTTCCCGCTACCAACAAACAACGAAGCAGAATATGAAGCACTGTTGCACGACATGCACATGGCAAAAGCATGCGGCACCACACTCCTAGCGATTTATGGGGATTCGAACCTTGTCGTACATCAGTCGATGAATCTGTGCGATACGGTCTGCGACAAGATGATTTCCTATCGAGAGATGTACCGTTTGATGGAAGGAACATTCGAAGGCTGGGAGGTGAAACATATCGGCAGAGCCAGCAATGAAGAAGCCGATACTTTGGCAAACATCGGCTCTACATGCTCTGCAATTCTGGGCGGAGTCTTCTACGAAGTAATCAATCAACGTTCCATTAAAGTAATAACTTCGGCATCTCCCAGATAGTTGACCATTGACTCTGGGGTTGCGCCTGAAGCAGTCGATAAAAACGTCGTCATTGGTCCAAGCCAGCAAGTTCTACTCCTCGAGCCAGTTTGGACTCGGCCCTTTCTTGTGTATTTACTTTGGAAGGAACACCTGAGGACCCAGCAGAAGCATGACATACTGTACACCGATCTAAAGCGTACACGGTGGTAGCAGGCCAATTCTACAAACGAAGTATATCGGGCATATTCCAACGATGCACCGCACTTGAAGATGGAAAAGATTTGTTGCGAGAGATACATGAGGGCACGTGCGGCCACCACACGAGCAACCGAGCACTTGTCGCCAAAGCTTTCAGAGCTGGGTTCTACTGGCCAACAGCAGCCGCAGACGCCAGGGAGCTAGTCATGAAGTGCGATCTGTGTCAACGCTTTGCGCCAAAACCACATGCTCTAGTCACGGACCTGATGAAAATACCTCTTGCGCGGCCCTTCGCACAGTGGGGACTCGATCAAGTTGGGCCAATGCCGAAATCTTCGCCATGGGGGCATACTTATCTATTGGTCGCAGTCGACAAATTTACCAAGTGGATAGAAGCTATACCAGTCACCAATCAAACAGCTGCCACAACTGTCAAGTTCTTCAATAGCATCACTTGTCGCTTTAGTGCATCATATCACAGAGAATGGAAGCAACTTCGCCTCTGATGAGTTCCATAAATTCTACGAAAAGCTCAGTATCAAGCTCAGCTTTGCTTCGGTCTCACACCCTCAATCCAATTGTCAGGTGGAGAAGATAAACGGTCTAATTTGTGATGGAATAAAGAAACGTCTCACAAAGGCAGTTGGTGCGTGGGTCAAAGAGCTACCATCAGTACTTTGGAGTCTACGCACCACGCCAAACAGATCAACACAACATACACACTTTTTCCTAGCGCATGGAGCCGAAATTGTTCTGCCTACCGATGTCTGATTTGATCCATCTCGGGTTGTTGCATACAACGAGAGCACATCTGGTCAAGCACTCCAAGGTGCCGTGGATCTAATAGACTGATACGTTGCAAACATATCCATAATTTTTGATGATCCCTGCTTGTTTTACACCAATTTGTATATATTTTGCTCACACTTCATTGCACTTTTATATATTTTTCGGCACTAACCTATTAACAAGATGCCACAGTTCCAGTTCCCTGTTTTTTGTTGTTCTCTATTTCAGAAAACTTGTACATGAAATATTCTCGGAATTGGACGAAACAAAAGCCGAAGCTAATATTTTCTATAACGAAGATAGAGTCCAAAGGGGGGCCGAAGAGGAGGCGCAGGGCGGCCAGACCATGCCTTGGCGCGGCCTGGCCTGGGCCCGCACCAAGGGGTGGTGTGGTCCCCCTTGGCCTCCACCGACCTCGCCCTTTCGCCTATTTATTCACGATCTCGGGAAAAACCTAAACTCCCGCGCCTCCATTGATGAAAAGTTCAGTCGCAGCCGCCATCGCAGACCCTAGCTCGGGAGGGTTCTGAAGCTCTTCCCGGCACCCTGCCGGAGGGGGGAGATCATCGCCGGGGGCATCTACATCGCCATGCCCGCCTCCAAAGTGATGCATGAGTAGTTCATCCTTGGACTATGGGTCCATAGCAGTAGCTAGATGGTTGTCTTCGCCAATTTGTGACTCGTGTTTAGATCTTATGAGCTTCCCTAGATGATCAAGATCATCCTTATGTACTGCTACATATTGTGTTTGTTGGGATCTGATGAATATTGAATACTATGTTGAGATCGATTATATATTCTTGTCATATGTTATTTGTGATCTTGCATGCTCTCCGTTGCTAGTAGATACTCTGGCCAAGTAGATGCTTGTGACTCCAAGAGGGGATATTTATGCTCGATAGTAGGTTCATGCCTCTAGTTTTCTAAAAGAGTGACAATAACTTCTAAGATTGTAGATGTGCTGTTGCTACTAGGGAGAAACCAATAATGTTTTATCCAAGGGTAATTCTATTGTTTACTTTACACACATAACTTAATGCGATAATCTGTTGCTTGCAACTTAATAGTGGAAGGGGTTCGGACGATAACCGGAAGGTGGATTATTAGTCATAGACGGCGGTGACCCAGCAT
>NC_061508.1:304405092-304642910 GCF_022539505.1 Lolium rigidum
TGTGCCTCTGATGGTGATCCTCTCTCTGATCCGACTCGTTATCGACATCTTCTCGGGAGTCTCGTCTATTTGGCCGTTACTTGCCTACTCGCCTAGATATTTCTTATCTTGTCCATATTCTGAGTCAGTTTGTCTCTGCTCCCACTTCGGTCCACTATAGTCACCTTCTTCGTTTTCTACACTATTTACATGGAACGATCTCTTTGTTTCTCTTCTTTCCTCGTTGCAGCTCGTTACAGCTCTAGTCCTACTCCGATGTGACGTGGGCGAGTGATCCTTCCGATCGCCGGTCCCTGTATGCCTGCTGTGTTTTTCTTGGTGGTTCTCTCATTGCCTGGAAGACGAAGAAGTAGACCGTAGTTTCCCGTTCGAGTGCAGAGGATGAGTTGCGAGCTATGGCTCTTTTGACTGCAGAGATGGCTTGGTTACGGTGGTTACTTGCAGATTTTGGCGTCTCTGTTACGACACCCACGACTCTCTTGTCTAGTGCTATCAGTATTGCACGTGACCCTGTGAAGCATGAGCTTACCAAGCATATTGGTGGTGATGCTTTGCCAGTGTGCAAGATCAGATTATTGTGCTTCAGTATGTGCCTTCAGAGTTGCAGTTGGCAGACTTCTTTACGAAGGCCCAAACTAGAGCGCAGCATCGCTTTATACTCTCCAAACTCAATGTTGTCGATCCACCATGAGTTTAAGGGGGTGTTAGAGAGATAGTTTTATATTGTATTATCCCCATTAGTTAGGGGGTTCCCTGCATATTTCACCCTGTATATGTACTATATATTGTGGTCTTTGGCCCCCGTGAAATACAAGTTGCATATTCCCTAACACAGAAAACCTTTTGCGACAGGTCTCCTTATCGCAAACGGTTTCTATAAACTTAGCATGTGCGGCAGCATGTCCGGTCGCACACGGTTCTGTTTGGACATATCACCCACCCTTGCATATCATGTGAGACAGCCCATTTCAGTCGTGTGCGACGTAGATTATGAATAACAATAAACTAATAATTGAAAGGGATCAAAATGGTATATTCTAAAAAAATTGATGTATGAAGTAAAACGGCATATTCTTCATATAGAGTCTTCTTGCAAATTCTTACTGCCACGCAGGAGATTTTTTATAAATTATAACATTGAAACTGTAGTACTACTTTATGCCCTCCATGTTATTTCTCTGCATTTAGTTTTCAACAACATCAAAATGCAGTTCCCACGAATTAAAACACAAAGATAATCAAGAGACTGAAGAACCATGGCACGGATAATAGCGATGATAATGTAGAAACTATAAAGAACGAACAATACTTTTAAGTTAGCCCAGCTGTAAGGACCGAACCTTTTGACCTACCTTTTGTTCAGATAGCTTACTTGACATGGGTGACTCTCATGCGCCCTCCATGTTGTTTTCATGCATTCATTTTCCAAAATGTACCCAGATTCAGTTTTCAAGAAACAAAACATGAAGATAATCACTATCCTGAAGAATCATGGATAAGAGTGATGATAATTTAGGAACTATACAGAATCAAGAATACTGTAAAATAGCTTACTATTTTACTTAATTAATTGATGGGGCAATTCTTTTGCCTCCATTTCAAAAAAAAAAAGAATACTGCAAAATTTGTTCAAAGGTAAGGATTGATACATTTGACCCACCTTTTGTCAGATTACTTACTTGGTTCAAATAGCTTACTTGATATGTTGGAATTGAGCTCATGCTGATACAACATTCCACGTGTATTTCTGAACCTTGATAAATGGTCACGGTATTATTTTATGCATATGTCTTATAATATAGGGGACCGAACTTGAAACATCATAAAATGTTCTCAACTTTCTGTCGGATACTTCCATTGGTGTGTTCTGTTTGATTCCAAAACCACAATTTCGTGTGTGGCGTATGGATTGCTTCATCTTTAAAAGTATATGTATTTCTGGTCAATTGTTAGCTGAACCAATCAAGCTAGCTTACGTTTATCATGTCTCATGTAGTATTTTTTTTCTCTCTTAGGGCATAAATTGCGAATGGAAGTAATATAGGATTCAGAGAAGCTGGAGAAAATTCAGGTCATAAGCTCCTTACAGAGTTACAGGTAGTAACATCATAATTCTCATATAGATTTATTTCTGACATCGCTGGATATATATTTTGCATTGCATCCCTCTACAAGAATTATATTGATAAATCATGTACATGTTTTCTAAAGGCCTCACAGCAATATTAGGTACATACCATACTGCAGTGTTATTGTTTTATACACTCATTTAATCAGCTTATCCTAATTTTCAGTAACAATATCCTTCTTAGTTAAGTTAATGTGATGTAGATGTAAGAGCAATACACCTTAACTACCAGACAAGTATGAGCTAAAGAGATTTCCGAAATATGGTTACAGATAGCAAGTCTTGCTACATCGTAATATGAGAATTATGTTCAGGCAACAGTCAATGAGTTCTAATCATTTCTATTTTCAGTACACAAGTGACCTCTGCTGCTTCTGAAGATTTAGATATTATATTCAGAACAAGATCCATAGGATAATATATTACTGTTTGATGCTTTCAGTTTTAATCTGCACTCACAGCATGCTTTACTCTTAACAACGAAATCTCACACTGTTTTATTTGTATTGTGATAAATATTATTGATGAAACCTGGAATGAAATTACTCAGACGGAGTAGTACCTATTTGTGATATTTTTAAATATAGCCACACAGTTGGAAAAACCGAAAAAGCAATAATATGACATGGTAACCACATTTAATGTAGCATCAGATGGAATCTGAATGACGTCCTCATTTTTACTTTCTTGCTTTTTAGCGATACATTTATCTAAGAACAAAGTCATGCCAAATTTATGGTCTATGATGCTAAAGCTTGCAAGTTTACCGTACACAATATATCTTTGTCTTCATTAACAAGCAAACACTCTTAAGAATTTGCTCGAGTTATTGTGATGTACATTTCCTTGCACTCTGTAGCATCTATATACGACAGTCCTTATACATGATTTTCCATTTTTCAAGATCATTGGGGATTCTATTTGGAAAAGCAGCCATGGGTATTAAGTAGATGAAGAATGAAGCATACATGTTGCCTTGAATGTCTAAGAGAAGTCGCCGACGGAGCTGGATCTTCTGATTATAGATTGTTGGACTATTTGACAACTGATATTTTTGTCTGCACAATAATTGGAATGATAAATTATAATACTTATTATGGGAATTAAACATGGAAAAATCATTTTACCTTTACTATAACTCAAAATCTATCTTTCAATAATGGTATGGGAAGTATATATCTACTTCTATACACACTAAGCCCACCCCTCCCCAGTCCCCACGTCACCAACAAGGACCGCAACAATCCTTCACCTCTAATATCTCTTTTGCTACAAGGTGTACTGCTCCATGGAAAATGTGAGTTTACCTCTACTACCAAATTTAAACAAGTGAAAATATAACAAGATTGCACTCACCTAAGGTTAGGATGAGCAAGACAATGGCTACTGCTGCAACCTTGGCATCCATGTCTGGATCACAATGAATTAACTTGTGTTTTTTTAGATGAATTAACTTGTGTTGAACGAGGAAGAAGGGTCTAGGTGCTGATTTATATAGCTCAGGGCTCTACATTTAACTGACAGTTTAATACATAGTGTAAATGGAAATATTATATGTGAAGGGTGTAATAATGGCATTAATAAAGTAATGTTGTGTATTTGGGTATCGGGATAAAGGGAAACACTAATATTTCGCCGATCAAATACGCATAATTGTAGGTCATTGTGCCTATTAAAAGGCATTGCTATAGTTCAGATTTGGAGTAGCAATAAAAAGATTAGATATATTTGGATGGGTAGGCCATTGTGCCGATGGGCATGCATTAATCTAGTATTTATTTGAATATTTGGCTTAAATGGAAACCATTTATCTGGAGGTGGTAATATAGGTCATTATACATATTAAAAGGCATTGATGTAGTTTATATTTGAATTTCTACCATAAAACGCCGATCAAATGACAGCCAACGACCTTTTACATGATTTTGCTGGTGATATTGACACCTATAGTATGCGAGAAGCAGAAACAACCATAATGTGGGTTTCATTTGGACAAGGCCATGTCAATGCGTGTCATGTCAGACAAGGCAACATTTACAGGTCGGTCATTTCATCCATCATTTCCCGGACAGCAGTTTTAAGACCAGAATCTACAATTTCTTACACATACTCCCTCCTTTGTACTAAATCTGAGTCAATTAAAAGAGAACGGAGGGAGTACATGACAGCAAGGTCGACCAACATTATCATCGATTCACAGGTAAGCAGTAAGCACATGTGACTGGCTCAGCACCTTGTATGTTGCGCTGCGTCGCCGGCTTGATGACGCGGCCATTGATCCCAAGCGAAATCTTGGGTAAGGCGGAGGAAGAGGAGGGCGTGCTACGGCCAGGAACCCAGGCGGCGGCGCCGGCGAGGCAGATCAGCGGAGCAGCAACAGCTTATTTGGGTTGCGGTCTTCTGGAGAGGACGGGCGTTTCATTCGTGCAAAAGACGGCTTCTCAGGCCAGTGGAAGAGGCAAACTGGTATAATAAGGGTTTTTACACAATACAAAATTGTTTGTTTTTTGTTAAAATTTAAGTTCGCACATACGATGTTAATACATAAGCGCAAAATATGTTTTCAATTCTTTTCACATTTGAAATGCATTTTTTAGGTAAAGAGGACATGTGGACCTGAGATCAAAAGTGAATTTCTGAAAAAACACTTCGCACAACACACAAACGCACACACATCAATACCACCCTAGACTTATGCTAAAAATAACACCATATATTGGCTTAAAAAAATATACATGGCTACACTAACTCATACAATACTGATCTCAAGATTAGGATCAGAGAGTTTGAAATTAGATCAAGTCACACACCACATGTGCATCACTATCAACCGGACAAATTAATAGTTGTATAGGTCATAGAAGTGAAAAAAGAATGGTATTAGATTTTCCTCTATCACATAGTATGTTTTCGAGCTCTTCATCGCGTCACACCGTCACTTGGGTTTTCTATGTGTACATCTCGTGGAATGTGGACAGATGGGAGCATGGGAGCACAGAAGAGGAGGATGTGATGGGTGGTACAGAACGATGTGTAGGACGCAGGTGAAATGGCTCATTGTCCATGGTTTTAGGGTTTGTAACCATATTCCTATCATTGATGAGAGTCCTTTAAAGGAAATGCTAATGACAGGCAATGATATGCACACACACAACTGGTAGTGGGGCACTGCTATGAAATTCTTGTACAACATGAGAAAAAGAATTATGTTGTACACACAACTGCTATCAGGGCAATTGTTTCAAGATACTATGTTAACTAGGGACAACATGAGAAAAATAATTTTTTTGGGTTCACCTTTATGCTCCTCCTGTGATGAAAATGAAACAGCTAATCATTTGCTTTTTGGTTGCTCAAGTGCCAAATCTGTTTGGGGCATTCTTGGGTCCATCCTGAACACTTCCTTGTGTCCATCATTTGTTTGGAAAAGTTTTGTCTGGTTGTATGTCCTTTATCCAGAGAAAAAAGGTTTCATATTTTATTGTTGGCGGCTATTTGGAATGTGAGAAATAAAATCACTTTTGATCATTTAGTGATACGATCCTCTATGGTAACTATATCTTCAATGTGTGCTTTTCTTAAATTCTGGGCAGGTTTGTATGGAGCTAAAGATGGTGACAGATTCTTCACCAGGCATATGTACTGAATGTTGGCCCGGTGAGCGGTTTGTCGGGGGCTAATCAGGTGGTTGCAGGGGTGTTGGCAATCACCGATGGTTGAAGTCCGATGGTTCTTTCCCTAGAGCTTCTTCTATCAAGTGGATAGAAATTTGTTAGTTCTGGTTTTGTATGAAGTTTGTTCCTATGTGTTGCTTGTTGACTTGAAACTTATGTTGTAGTGTAGGGTAGTTTTTTGCCCCATAGCATGGCTTTCGATGTTGAGGCCATACATCGGGTTTTCCTACCAAACCCTTTATTTCCCTTGTTCTTTGCTTTCTTTCCTAGTTCCCTTTAATTGTTGTTGTATCGAAAGACATAATGTTTCCGTTATACAATTAATGGAAAGGGGCATAGCCCAGTTGAAAAAAACTGAATTGCTTATACATTTAGACATAAGTGAGGCCAAGAAGGCTCGATTGTAGTTGTTGAACAACATTATGATCGAATTTATTTATATAATATTGTAAAAAATAGCAATGATGTTAAGAGATAATAATTTAGTAAAAAAAGGCTAGTTGGAAGCAACTTACCTAAGGAGATCAGTTGTCGACACAACGGGGAAAAATATGCTAGTTGATTGAGAACTTGTTTAGTGAACAATATTATACTATGTTAAACTTATAACATACTTATAATAACTAACTGTCGGAGCAATAGCAAGTTGATTGAGGAGGAACATAAGACACCAAAAATAGATCGAGCAATAAAGATGATCATTCCACATATGCTCAATCAAATCGCCTTGAAGGCGATCATGAGTGGTCCGGTCACGCAACGTATGATGCATATGCAAGAATTGTTCCCAAGACGATGCCCCGGGTTGTGGCTCAACCAACTCACCCTCAAATTCTGAGTCTTGGTCATAGATGTTGTCATCTCGCTCTTCCTGAAATATCATGTTGCGCATGATGACACATGTTGACATCACGTCCCACATCCTCTCTGTGTGCCAAGTTCTAGCAGGGTGCCGAATGATAGTCCACCGTGATTGAAACACACAAAATGCCCGCTCTACATCCTTCCGAGCAACATCTTGCTCTTTGAAAAACCTCTTACATTTCCCATCTTCAAGGTTGCAGATTGATAGATGCCATCAGCTAAATAATAACCCTTAAGGATTACCATTAATCTCAATCTGAGGAGCATGGTCTTCGGTAAGCCTAGAAAATGCCGTTGAGCATTGAAACACGTTAATACCATTGTTAGATACTTCCATGTTAAAGAAGGAGCGCCAAATTCATACATAGATCATGTGATATAACTACCTCTATTATTACCATGCACCCCTCTGCATGCCCTTTAAATTGCCCTTGCCAACTAAAAGGATAGCTTTTCCACTACCAATGCATGCAATCTATGCTGCCTAGCATCTCATGAAACCTCCTCTTTTCGTTGATGGACAAGAGGCGGGTAGTGTCTTTGGTCTTTGGATCTCTCAGATAAACTTTACCAAACACCGCAACATGTGCTTTGCAAAACTTATACATGGCATCAATGCATGTGTTCTAGCTCATGCGCAAGTACTCACCAACGAAATCACCTGGTACTCCATATGCAAGTTGCCCAATTGCTGCCGAATATTTTTGGTAAGAGGAGAAGCCAAGCTTACCGGTAGCATCGACCTTGGCCTTGAAGTAGTCTTCATATTCCCTTACACCATCAAGAATATGCATGAATAACTTTATGGACATCCGAAAGAGACGGCAGAATGTCTTCGGGTCGTACACCGGATCAGTTAGGTGGAAGTAGTCCCTCATAAGGCATGTGTGGGCACCTACTCGATCGTGTTCGGCGTTGGCCTTGCAATTCACCGACAAGCCACTCTACACTTTGGCGGAAGATAATGGTCATGCGCCATGATTGCAACCGCAAACAAAAGTTCGGTCTCACCGTCGGACTCGTCGCCCGACGATGATTCGATGAAATTTTGTAAAAAAAATCGATTGACTTACTACCCATCTATACAAGCATATGCAGCTGGTCAGTTCACGAATGCATCGTCAATGACCATGCCTACGCCCATGCAATGCAAGAGAGAAATTTGGACGTCGAACATACCTCAAACCTGGTCCGACGGCTTGACGAGCATGTCGTGGGAGCACATGCTAATGACGCGCCCGAGCATGTTGCCGAAGAAGGGTAGGTGTCGGGGGCAGATGACGTGATGGAGCACAATAGGCAGTCTACTCCGGTAACGTGCGTGGTCTGTGGCGTGCTGAAAATGAGGGAAATAGACGCGGCGACGGTCGGAGACTGCAACAGCCAGCAAAGCTCTCGTGA
The DNA here is from genome assembly GCF_022539505.1 of Lolium rigidum. NCBI lineage: Eukaryota > Viridiplantae > Streptophyta > Magnoliopsida > Poales > Poaceae > Lolium > Lolium rigidum. The sequence goes on from NC_061508.1 coordinate 304,413,160, forward strand.
GCGGTGTTGCAAAACGACGGCAAAAGAACATGGTTCCTGGGCAGCAGGATCCGCTGGGAACTAGTGGCGGCAACAACGACCCTCAACGCAGACGGCGGTGCTACCTGGGGTGGCGGAGGAGATGCTGGGCAAGGGGTTTGAGATAGGGAGTTACTTGTGTGTGCATTACGTGCCACTGATGGGAGGGCCCGGGTGGCCAAGGGAGGACGCGCGCGTTGTCCGACCCAATGTATCCACAACTCAAATTTGATGGATGAATGTGTCGATCCGCTCGAGTCGGTATGTTTGGGTTGTGTCGCTGAAGTGTGTACTTCCTGTCCATCCATTAGAAATACGGTGTGGAACATAGGTTCTGCTGAAACTGGTAAAGGAGGGGCCCAAAAATCGGAATTTTCATTCTAAAAGTTTTAAACAAAATTTTGCATGTAGAGGATGCCTGCATGCACTTGCGTGCTTTTTTCGTACCCAAAATTTAAAAGTATTTAGCTTAGGCAAAAATGACAAGTTTCAGATGAACAGTCTAAAATCCCCCCTACTGATATTTTTGTAACTTAGTGATCGGATAACTATGTACTGTGTAACTTAGTATGAGAGTAAGATTAATCGGGTTCTGAGCGATGCCCTAGTTTTTTTCCATTCACTCCAAATGCTTCGGAGTTTCGGTGGTCACGTGCTTCGGTGTTGTTGTTTTTTCGGCCAAAAACAATGGGGATTCCGAAGCTGTTGCGACGAAGCAAAACTATAGACGCGTAGAGGGCCCCAAACGGAATCAAGTTTTCTCCTGCCGTGACACGCACGCCACTCGGACGGCTGGATCTGACGCCTCGCTGCCATCCGACGGCCCAGGGACGTTGGAGAAACAAACGTCGGTTAGCACAAAAAGTGCACGCACGCGCCAGCCGAACCAACGTGCGGATGAGTCGTGCAACGGCTCGTCCAAGCAAGCGCGTGCCGTTGCTTCCATGCTAAGTTTCTTTTCATTTTTGTCAAACATTCGTGCGCTAAGGTTGAGCACGTACTGTCAAACCACGTATTTAATCAAAGCATCAAGGATCGTTTTGCATAGTATTATTTCTGTTTCTATCAACTGAAAGTTTCTCTTAGGGTTTGGATTCGATGATACCGATGAACAGTCTAACTGTAATACACGTAAAGAAAAAGGTTGTGCAATGGCAACTAAATAGTCGTTGGGTTCGTTAGCTATACAACTTGCAAATCCAATGCTACTCTAACAATTACCAAGAATTATGAGGACCGACTAGTAAGTAGGGTTCAAAACAGAACCGAAACATGCCTTGTCGTCGTTTTCGTTTCCATATATCTTGCCGAAATCGGGCACGAAATGAGAAACACAAGAAACGAATATAGAACAAAGTGGAAATCACCGAAGATGAATAGAGCGGATACAGAACAGATACAATACGAAAATGAATATTTTTCAAAACACATAGCAGCACAACGTATTGGTTTATGCACCAAAAGGAACACACAAATAAATGGACAACAAGACAATGAATAGCTCACAACTTCCACAGGCGATAGTTGAACATAAAGTACAACATAGTACTTAGTTTGGCCTGGTTGCAAGTATGAAGTAGGTCCTAGTCTCATGTATTCCATGGGCCGATGATGAAAGGAAATCACCAACCCGAAGTAATATTTCGTACTTCGGCTTAGATGGGTTATATTTCTGAAAGTTTTCTTATATTTCTTTCAGAATTTCCTTGTTGTTTCCGTTTTCGCTGGTACGGGATGTCCCGTTTTATTTTTCATTTTTGTTTTCATTCCTTCTTCTGCAAGATACCATTTCTATATCTGTTTTTTTCTTTCCATTTCCTTCTTCTCCGAAAACAGACAGAAATTTCTCATTTAGTTTTCAACCATAGCCACAAGGGCCAAAATAGCACAAAAGAGAAGGAGGTTTGCTATTATCCGAAACCCCAGGGACCGAATCGAGTAAATTACCCGATAATGGTACTATTCCCTAGAGATTCCGGCAGTTTGCCGACTTTTCTAATACCCCCCTGCCCCGCCCGGCCTGCTCTTCCCACCCCCACCCACACTCTCTCTGTCTCTGCCTGCTATTCTATTCCTCTCCCGATTCCGCCATTCCAATCCGCTCGCCGTCCTCTGCCGCCGCCGCCGACGACCGCGCCGATCCCAGGGTTCGGGGTTCCGGCGACGTACGCCCACCCCCAAGCCCCATCCCCGGCGATCGCGGCGGAGATCCATGTCCGCGGACCCGTCCCCGCTCCCCCCGCCGGCGCCGCCGCTCGGCGCGCTGGATCCCGACCCGGCGCCCGCGCCGCCGCCCGAGCCCCTCGAGGTGATGCACAAGACGAGGGCCGTCGACTTCCTCGGCCGCCGCACCCCCATCGTCTACCAGAACGACAACGGGCCCTGCCCGCTCCTCGCCATCTGTGAGTCTCCCCCCCTTCCCCTCTCCCGCTCGCGCGCCAGTTGATCGGCCATTTCCACGGATTCCGCGCGTGGCGTTGGGTGGGCGGTTGCTCGCGATTTCACCCTGGGTTTTTGCCGCACGCGCGGGCGTTTGTTTCCGCAGGTAACGTGCTGCTGCTGAAGAATGTGATCAACCTGAACCCGGATGCGGGCGAGGTGTCGCAGCAGAAGCTGCTCTCCCTCGTCGCCGAGCGCCTCATCGACTCCAACACCAGCGCGCAGGTTCGATCACCTCTCCTGCCCCTGCCGTTACGGCTCTGACTGTTTGCGGTGCTCATATCTGATGAAAACGGGGCTTGGGGGATCGCAGGCCAAGGACGAGGAGTACGTCCGCAACTGGGAGCACAACATCTCGGACGCGATAGACCTTCTGCCGCGCCTCACCACCGGCATTGACGTCAATGTCATGTTCAGAAAGTGCGTTCAAGTTTTTCTTCAGATTGTTTGTGTGCCCATGCCTTATTGCCCGCCCGTGTGTGTCTGTGTGTTTATAGGGCATTTAGTTTTGTTGTTCTGAGGTGCATTTATGTGAACACTGCAGGGTCGACGATTTTGAGTTCACCCCAGAGCGCGCCATATTTGACCTTCTGGATATCCCGCTATACCATGGATGGATAGTGGATCCTCAGGTACTCCGAGTTATCCTTATGACATGCTATTAGGCTCACATGTTGCTTTGCTGCAATGACAGACCACCCTATGTTGCGCTATATCTGTATGGCAAAGGAATTGCCCTGCTTTTACTACCCGCATTATTATCGATGTTCATGCATGTGACATTAGGCTTGTCATTTCCTTTTGGCCTCTTTGTGTGGTAAATCGTATCACATTTTCTTTAGGTTACCTTGCTACCAACTGTATTTCAATCTGCAGTCTAAAACCATCTGTCGTAATTATGAGCTATTCTGTTGAGATGAGCTGTCAACTGAGAGAACTGTTTCTCTTAATCCGGTGCCCCTATCTTTGTGTTTCAATTTGATTTTTACCTGGGTTGTTTCTGCAAAAGGTTATGCGTGCATTCAGGCTGTTATAGCTTTGGTAGATTTATTGATTCTACGGATAAAACTCGTTAAAATGAATGGTATATTCCCTCCATCACAAATTAATTAACTCAACTTTGTCGTCTAGGTACATGCGTATCTAGACAAAGTTGAGTCAATTAATTTGGGACAGAGGGAGTATTGATCTTCTGCAATGCAATTTCACAAACCAGGATGCATGACCAACATGGAATTACCCACAAAATAGATTTAACGTCACTTTATTAGTTGTGCCTATGACACCAGCTACATGCTAATACTGTTTCATCCCATTTCTAGGATACTGACACTGCTACTGCCATTGGATCAAAGTCATACAACGCTCTTGCTTCTGGGCTTGCTGAATTTAAGTCAGGGAAACCAGCAGAAGAGGATAAAAATGTTGCAGAGGAAGAAACTGTTGATTTTGCTGCTGCAACCGCAGCAGCATTAGGGGTTCCTTCACCTACTGTTTCTATCGGGAAATCATTTGATGAAAGCACACTCTCAGATTCAGCTGAACTGCAAATAAGACGAGGCGACCGTGAGGAAGACGAGGAACTTAGGAGAGTCCTTAGTCTATCCAAAGCTGAAAGCACGAATGCTGTTGATGGATCTATTTCTTTCAGCACTTCACAGAGTCACTCGTCCTCCAATGTAGAGGATACACCACCTGGTGAGAGCTTTGGATTAGAGGCACCTCAGATAGTAGGACCGACAAATAAAGAGGAAGGTAGCGTTGCTTTCACTCCTGATTCTGTATTACAGAACACAGCTTCTGATGCAAATATTAGTGAAGTTGCATCTGCAGAATCCGAACAAGCTTTAACGTCTAAAGAAACAGAGGAAGATGGGAAAACAAATATGCCAGCAGAGCACCTTGATCTACCGGTTCAATCTTCAGAATCTACTCTTGCCTGCCCTTCTCTTGAATCTTCTGTTCTCGATGACCAAGCTGCTGCTCCCACTCCTGTTCTCGGTGACGCTAATAAAGAAACCTTCACAGAACATTCTGCTATGCAACTTCATGACCCTCAGGCTTCTGATGCTGAGATCAGCTGTGACCTAGCAACTGTAACTATTCAAGCTACTCCTAGTTGTGCTACACCGGAGCTGGATGAGAAAATTGTTTCTTCAGACACCGCCGAGATTGCCTCTTCGAGCATTCAGGAAAATGAGCCAATCTATCAAGGAGAAGAGCACATACTTGGCACTGGAAACATAGCATATCAAACTGAGGAGCCAGTGTATGAGGGTGAGGTGGTTCTTGCTGAGCAGGCTGACAAGACTGAGGAAAGTAGTCAATGCTTGGAAAATGGAGCTTCTGATCATCAATGTGAGAATTTTCCAGTTATCGATTAGTTGCACATGTGTAGGTCATTGATTATTTATTCAGAATATTTAGCTTTACACTGTTATTTGTTGCAGGGGACCTGATTGATAATTTTCTGCAGACCACTGCTAACCAGCTGACTGTCTATGGGTACATATCTGTTCAATAGGTTTAATCTCATGTATTTCTCTTGTTCATGATTAATATGTTGCCAAATTTTTATGGTTGCAGTTTGTTTTGTCTACAAGAGGGTCTCAATGAAAGAGAGCTGTGTGTCTTCTTCCGTAATAACCACTTCAACACCATGTTCAAGGTATGATAATTAATTAAGTCACACTACATAATTATTGTAATAAGCTATTGAGCTTGTGGCTTTATACCATTCACGTTTTTTGTGCAGTATAACGGAAGTCTATATCTCTTAGCAACTGATCAGGGTTTTTTCGGCCAAACTGATTTGGTGTGGCAAAAGCTTGATGAGGTATGTATTAGCTCTTTCCACCAGCAATTCATTCACTTTAAATGGAATTTACTAATTTGTTTTGTTATAAAAAAATCAGGTGAACGGAGATGGGGTTTTTCTCACTAGTAACTTCACTCCATTTACGGCTGAAACTCCCAGAAATGATTCGTGGAATCAACAGCAGGCCATGACGACAACTGCTGTATGTGCAACATCAATAGATTGTTGTGATTGTCATCGAGTTCTATAAGATTATACAATTTAATTTAATTTCTGTTCCTCAGGACTACCTTGCTCAATTTGACAATTCCACTCTACCGAACTCATCTGGAGAGTATGTCCCTCCTACTCTCTTTTTTACCAAGTTCTATATTGTTCAGATAGCAGGTCTTACCCAGATTACTGTTGCACAACGTCCATGTCAATATTTGTAGTCAGCTATGCTGTGATGCCAGTTGAAGCTAGAGTATTTTACCACTCTACTGTTCTTATTTATACTTTTCACAGTTCTGGCTCTGTTCTGCTTGTTTTAGGCTTAGATGTTTTTTTGTTATTGCACACTACTCTGTTCTGAACCAAGTGCCATGACTATTTCCCACTATAAGTTCCATGCCTACTTGCCTAGTTGACGAGTTGGTGGGGATCTTGAATTCTGTAAATTGATGCTTACTTGAACGACTACTATCTAGGTATTTCCCACATTACACGCAGTTATCATGTTAAACTATATCTGTGCATCTTGTTATAGCTTGGCTTGGAAAATGTGAATGCGCTAAACCTGTTAGCATGAAATTAGCTTGACTAGAAAAATCAGTATGATAAAGAGAATTGCACATTGCAGGCAAAGTAGTAACAAGCTATAATATGATCGTTGAACATTTACTTTAGCTGTTTATCTTTAACCTTCCAATATATAGTTGGGAGTACTTTTATTTGCGAATGTATTACCTAAGGCTGACCTGTACTCTTGGTTTTCTTTTATGCTGGCAGCCCGGATCTAGAGCTAGCTATAGCACTTCAACAGCAGGAGTTTGACCAGCAATCACAACGACAGCAGCCTCCATCACAGCAGCAGCAGCAGCAGCAGCAACAACAACAGCAGCAGACGCAGCAGACACCCAGTCAATCAAATGGTGCAGGCCGGCCAGGGCTCGTTGTTGGTCCAAGGGTGCGTTTCCTCTACTCATCACCACTCTACTCATCACCAACTGTAAACATCTGACTGGTTCATGCTTCATGGTGCATGAGAACACTTGTCTGAATCACTTGTGGTTTTCTTTCTGCAGCAGAGGTCAACTGCCCCACCGCCGGCAAAACCAGAGTCGAAGAAAGAGAAGTGCACCATCATGTAAAGATATTCCGGGAACAGAACAGCAAAAAAATGAGACAAGAAGCACCATACATATACTGTAAAAAAAACTTCTTGTTTCGCGCGGCAGCACAGCAGACTTAAGTTTTTAGCCAGCCCCCTTCAAGCCGTTACTCATTTGTAGCTCTCTTCATTTCTTTCTTGTTTTCTTTGTGTAAATACCCTCTCGAAGCATAAAACAGAAATAGAGATGTTGTCCATGTGATAACCCTGCAATGTGATTGATTTTAGATCCATCATCGTCCAACGTAAATCTTGTACCTACCTACCGAGGGTGAGTACCTACATACAGATGCTAAACCAAGTACTACATGCTGAGATGCTGTTTGCCCTGTGCCCTGTTTATTCTGCCTTGTGGCGAATACTTCGTGCACCGACGAGAACTTTTGTTCAGACGCATCACAGTTATAAAATGAGAAAAGCCAGATTTTTCTTCCAAAAAATTCTGTTTCATGTTACAAAGTGCTTTCTATGTGCACATCCAGTTCAACTGACGCTGTATCATATGCAGGATCAAGTGTCTATGTCACAACATTCCTATCTACATAAACCCCCTTCAAGAACAAATTAAACAAAATTGCCGCACTGTACTGGTTTAGCCTGTTTGAGATGCACAAAGCAGCTGGGGGAATAAGCTTGGCTTTGGTCCGTCTTGACTAAACGGACGGTGGAGTGTTGCAATCATCCCTCTAAATAAACGGAGGGGCGACAACTCCAGTATCAAACTATCTCGATGTAAACTTCCCCGTTGATCCGGCCAGCAAAGAGGGCGATCATGAAAGGGAACCTCGCAAGGCATGCCATGAAGTCATCCTTGCTGATTTTGTCGTCATTGTCAATGTCGAACATCTCGAACAGCTTCAGCATCTGAAATCCGAGTGTAACCGAGGGCAAGTCAAGTCAGCACACTAATGTCGAAAGCGTTAGTACACATTCCAACCGGACCTGAATGTGGAATACTTACCCCATCATCAGCTGGCGGAAGCATGCTTGACCGTAGGGCATCAGCTAGCTGTGCAAGGGAGATGTCAGAGGTTCCGGGGACCTTGCACTTGTCGAAAGCGGTTTCACACACTCCCTCAAACAATGGCTGCTTCCTGATGTGCGCGCACCCGACCACAAACTGTGTACATCAGGCAGTAACATGGGCACGTCAGAAAAGCATACAACAACTAGCCTGCCACAATACATGGTATGTAGAACCATAAGCCAGCTACAATGTAGGTCGCGTTCAAGTCCGTACCTGTCGGAAAGTGATAGATTCCTTGTTTTCAAAATCGAAGTAGTGAAATATCTGGAAAAAAACCCGAGCTCAGCAAAGATAACAGTTTCAAGAAAGCTTGATCACAATTTTTCTTTTAAATTAAGCTTGATCTGGCATAAGTGGCCACGCAGGAGGACGTTAGTAGGAGTACCTTCTTGCATAGAGGACTGCAATCTAGACCAAAAAGAGCCCAAAAATCTTGGGCTTTAACACGTCCACTGCAAGAGTTGGTTAATGATACTTATCAGAACATTATGAACTTACAGGAAGAAGTAGGATATATACTTAGGAGAGGAACCAAAACAAAGTGCCTCTTCTAGTCATCCTTAGTGACAAAGCTTTTGTAATCTTCTACAGATAAAGCCAGTAGTTGTCAGTTAAGGGATTAAGAACTTACTCACTGTCTGGGTTCATAGCCAAAAAGTGCTCCAAGAGTTCCATTGCTTCTGATGTGGTCACACCATACGCCTGAAAGCAGATATTAAGAAAATGTCAGGTACCAGTCTACCACATAAACAGTACGCACAAGGCTTAGGGAAGAGCAAACATGCCAAAAAAAAAATGATGCATGGAGCACGAAAAATAAAATCAACTGCAAGTCTATCAAAAATGTGAAGCAAGAGATACCTCTAAATGCATAGTGAAGCAATTCTAAATGCATGCTGTAGGAAATCATGCACTAACCAACACTGTACCAAAACACTTTTTTCAACAGTAGCACAAGCTTATAATATCATGATATTTGCTTCAGAGGTTTGTTAATCAAGCTCTGCATGTGTAAATCAAGAAATACTTACTTCTTTTACCCAAGCCATTTCCACCATATAATTTGAGCAATTCGCCTGCAAAGGGAAACTCAGCTTAATTAGACTCAAATTCATATCTCCTACTCAAGTGAACAAAGGCCCGTCTCCAGTTATTGTCATTTGAAATTCTCGAAGCCTCAGATGGCACGGACTCCAGAAAAGAGAAAACAAAGGTCGAAGCTGATACATGAATTCAGAATATACATAGTAATATAGGTGGCCTATTACCTTTCCAGCGTCTGCTGCTCTTGACGCAATCATTGAATCGGCATAAGAATAAGAAGTCGGTAAAGCATTAAGGGCATGTGCCATAGCATAGCTGGTCTGTTGAAACAAAATGTGAGGATCACGTTCCTACAGGAGCTACATGGAGTTCAAAGGACAATTTTTTTGGGTGAAACGGAATTACATTCTCTGCAAAATGGAGGGCATTCTCTTGCTTGATCTCAGGCGGGTAGACAATAGGGAGGTACTCTACCTGTAAAATCAATTATTCATAACGGGTGAACTTTTTGTGTAAGGAGTTGCTGCAAATTGACATGAGAGACAGTGCTAGGCTGAGGTGCGCAAGAAATGCAGACCTCCATGAAATTGTGAAACTGGGTGAACATCTTGAACATGAGCTTTATTAGCGATATGTTTCCCCTGAAAAACAACAACAATCATGAGAGAACAGCAAAATGGAAACAAAAGAAGAATGTGCCTTTGTACCGAACTTACCATGATTGGTCAAAGTGCACATGGGGATAACGAACAACAACAGGTTGAACAGGGTAGCCAGGTATGAACGCTCCATGTTGGAATGAGATCAGGAACATCCCATTTGTTGTAGTGCCTTCAGGGAACAACAGGACGCGCGGAAAATTATTGCCAGCCGCCTTTCTCTGAAAGCACCTAAAATGTACCATATGAACACAATAACTAATAGACAATCATGTTGCTTGTATATGTTACAGTTCTGCATGGAATTAACTTTTAAATCAACAATATGTACAGTGTAGATGACAGAAAATTTAAATTCCAATAACCTCATTATGTTTTTCTTCTAGTTAATGGTCTGTATGACAAACATACTATGACAAGTATGATAATTTTTTCCATCCTAAGAGCTATAAGCAAGAGAAATCAATGACAGAACTTCCATATGATATGTTAATTCTTGTCTGATAAAAGCAAGCTTGGCCCCATGAAAAAAAAACATGAATCAAAACAACGCATATGCAGTTGAAGCCTGATGGGAACCATTCTAACCTTTATTTCATTCACAGCTGACTTCCTTGATGCTGGCGAGAATCTATCAACGTATATAACCTGTAAGATAGGTATGAGTTGTCATAAAATGTAACACTTGAAAGGAACCTGCAAATTGTGATGCTTTAAGAGGAAAATGGAAAGACATACCTGCATTGCTCTTATGATTGTGCCAACAAATGGTATTGCATCATGGGAATCCGATGAAACAATGGTTGGGAACAATTCATAGAAGAAAAATATGGGATCTATGTAAGATACATGATTGGAAACGACTATAGGCGCAAGTTCTCTAGGAGCAGGCTTTCCTTTCTTTTTGATCCAGTGATACCTGATAGTGCGAACGGGTCGTCAACAAATATCAGATGGTACTCACTAACATTATATGTAGAAAAAATGTGACAAACAAATATGCTGTCAAACCAGAGATCTAGTAAGTATCAATTTGATTTCATATGCCAGTTATAATTATGTGGAGTGTGCTCCAATGATTTTCTAGTATTTTACAAGGAAAAGTATGGTGGAAAGTGTGTGGAACATGCTTCAATTGATGTTCTAGCATTTTCTTAAAAAAAAACTATAGTGGAAATCAAAATGCGTGTACTGAAAGATCAGACAGTACATGACAGGCAAACATGATGGTGTTTGGAACTCGGCATTGAGCATTTCTACATGCTCTGAAGTCTTAACAAAATGCCTACAACCTTTGTGTAACTTTGTTAAATAAGAAAGTAACAACAATATTCTGACAGTTGGCTTTTCATTTTATTTGACATGCAAGCTTTTCAGGGCGGTTGCTAAGCAAGGTATCTGTCTGCTTCCTCATCAGCCGTCACCTGCCTTAACAGCCTTTGCCTTTTTCCTTTGACATTGTTTTGATAATATCAATGAATCGTAACCAAAATGCCCAACCGAGCAATAGCCGGTGACATCGTACGGCCCACAAAAAGAATTCAGGACGAGGTCAATTTGTGAACTTCCAGGATGGCATTCATCCTTGTTTGAATTATGCATGCAGCTACACATTATGCCAAAGACCACCCACAGTAACACACATGAAGGACCACCTTTCCTGACTCAAATGAAGAGGGGTGGAACCACATTCTTCGGAAGCTCTTTCTAACTAGCTTCTCAAATCAAATTCATCACCAGCATGTTCTGATGGACCGAGTAGAAGCTAACAAGAATGACCGTACAAAAATCAGTTTTCTGTCGTCTCCTCCCAGCCGCATTAACTGCGGGTCATACTCCTAACACGGGGGGAAGACACGGTCGTTGGCCCTTCCAAACTGATGCAGCGTCGGCGTCGCCCCCACCAAACAAATCAGTGGCACGCCCACCCACACACGTGCCGCAAATCCGAGGAATTCTCCATACCAAACGAACTTCTCAGTTCTCACCATGGCGTCATCCATCCAAAGCTTCGCCATGCTACGTCTCGTCTCGAATCCCCAAGCCCAAATCTAATCATCTAAATTCGAAACATGCCAGGTCGCCTCACGGCTCAAATCTAACAATCGGAATTCGAAACTTGCTATAAACAAAGCGATGGTCAAATGTTTGTAGATCAGATCGAGAACCAAATCAGGCGGAGCGTATACTGGTGCATCATCATCACCGTAGCATGAGGAAGGAAGCATAAGCAGGCGGGCACTGACCCGAAGGAGAAGAGGATGCATCGCGCGGAGATCCGCGTGACCCACATGAGGCGGCGGCGCCAGGCCGGCATGGGGCCGGCGCCCTCCCGCGGGCGCTCGCGCGAGTCCGTCCAGCCGCGCAGCGCCACCCACGTGGCGGCGTACCCGATCGCGATGGCGAGGCCGAAGAGCAGCAGCCGCGCGGCCGCCACCGGCGCGAGCAGCAGCGCCCGGGCCCAGCAGTAGGCGTCGCCCCACCCCGGCGTCCTGTTCCGGAACGGGTCGGCGGGCGACGGGCAGAGGGAGCGCGGCGGGTGGTCCTCCGAGAGGAACGCGAACGGGTCGGCGTCGCATGTCGACTCGCCGTGGTTGTACGCGTGGCCGTTGGCGACGCCGCGGGTGGGGGTGGTGGAGGAGGAGTCGGAGAGGAGGGGCGTGGAGAGGGTGGGGATGTGGTTTCGGGAGGCCATGGATGGATGGATGAGGCGACGGCGGCGGCGGCGCGGGAGGCCGGCCGGTCGGCGGGCGGGCGGCGACGCGGAAGCGGAAGGTTGAAAAAGGAGCCGAGCAATGGCGGAGGCGAAGTTATGGCTTATATCAAAGCGCTAAAACTAAAAAGCAAATTGCCAGGCGGAGGAGGAGAGAGACGATGGCTTTTGTGGTCGTGGCCTTGGTGGCCTCTTTGTCTTGCGTTTTAGTACCTCAAGATCTTGGTTTTTTTACCATCTACTGCCCCGGGTCAGAGAATGGTCGGCGAGAGGCTGACTTGTGGTTCTACTTCCCCATTCTAAATTAGTCGATATTTTAGGGGAGTGGTGTTTTGGAACATGGGAGCATATGCTCCCTATATTTTGAAATGCATGTTACATGTATTTTAAATTTCAAAAAAATTGAAACAAAAAATCCGCACGTACATCTTCACGTGCTACACGCTCACAAAGTCTTTTCATAAAAAATGAACTTATCATGTGACGTGTGTAAAAAAGACAAAATTCAGTGCTGAAAACAATGCTTTTCACAGGATAAGTTTTTTCTTTTTACATAGGCCACACAAAATATTATTTTTTCGTGAAACTTGACGCGTACACATATATTATGGAGATGTACACGTAGAATTTTTTGTCAAAATTTTTCCACACTTCAAAATATATTTTGTTGGTAGAGGGAGCATACGCACCCGGGAGCCGAATTGAATTTCCGATATTTTTGATTAAATTGTACTCCCTCCGTTCTTTTTTAATTGACTCGAATTTAGTACAAGTTTGTACTAAATCCGAGTCAATTAAAAAGGAACGAAGGGAGTACTTATGTTATTCTACATTTTATCTTTGTAATAATTAACAACAACACTCTCCCTACTGGATGGTATTACTTTTATTTGTAATTTAAATTGGTTGTTTACATGTCAAAATAGTACTCCCTCCATTCTAAAATAGGTGACTCAACCTTTTTTTTTAGATACAAAGGTATCTATAAAAGAAATGCACCTTGATATATCATCATCATCTAGACAAAGATGAGTCACTTGTTTATGTACGAATGGGGTAGTGTTAAATAACTTGCTAATTGGTCTTGAAATTTAAAAAATGTAGAGTGAAAGAGAATGGATGGAATATACATTTTAAACCCTAAATTTAGATAAATGGAGTGGTTTTTTGACAAAGAACTACCCCTTCATTTATAAGTGCAACATAGAGTTGTTGGAAAATTAGATAAATGAAGGAGTAGTTCTTTCGACAAAGAACAATAAATATAAAGAGAAAAATATTTACTCCTACACACGTGAGTGAGTTTTTTAAAAGGATATTATTGGTATGACATGAAATTTTGAAAGCAACTCAGGAAAACTTGCATCACCATTGTTCGATCTAAATGAGCAAGGTGATCCTAGCAAGAATTTTTGGAAGGGGAAAGAGCTTAATTGGGAGTATATTATATACAAACTAAGAAACTTAAGAATCCTAAGAATCTTTATCGAAAAAAGAAACTTAAGAATATTTTCTTATTAATGTGATATATTGCAATTTTGGGCAGCATCCTAAGTCGGAGTGGACACCTCAAAATTGGTCCACCTCATATAAATGAGAACTTATATGGAAACTACAAAGGACTAAAATCTTATAGAGATCCTATGAAAACCCTACATTTCACCGATGGCGTTTGCTTCAAAACTATATGACTATTTTAACATGTCTTTAATCACATCCGTTGAATGTACAATTCTGGTTTAGTAGATTAAGAGATTCGATGTCTTTCATGGCCTCGTTATAATAAGGATTTGAGCGCATGGGTTTTGTTTCTGCTATCCTTGGTAATGGATATTGATCCCAGTGTATGATTTTTTTGGGGATTTGAGTAAATAACGTATTTTATCTTCAAACAAAGTAGATAATGAAACAATTATTTGGCGGGTTATGTTTAGCTTCTCACGGACGGAGCTCGTCAAGTTTATTTGGCGAATTATCGTAGCATGTGTCTTTTCCCATTTTTTCAATGCTCAGTTCTGGTTTTTAGTACTGGATTGGTTGATTTGGCAACTTCCCTGTAAACACATCTCTTTCCAGTAAGGATTTGGTACATTTTACTTGGTGTATTATGTTTAACCAAGGAGATGGTCAAGTTTATCTTTGCTTCCACGAGCTTTTCGCAGGAAAATTTCAATCTCTACTACTTAAAAAGACTAAACTGGTTCCTTATTCTGCCATCACAATACGTTTCGTCGTTCCTTTCGTCGTCGCGCTTCCTCCTTCGTTGTCCACATGGGCCAGGCCCAATGAAACCTGCGGTCGACACTCCCTCCCGCACCCGGCCACCCTCCTCTCTCTCCTCCTGCTCACATCTCTCCGCATACGGCGCCCATCACACCGGCCGTCACGTCCTCCTCCTCGATCGCCGCCTCATCAATCGCATCCCCCTCGACTGTCTCTTCCAGCGCACGTCTAGGGGCATGGAGCCCGGATGCCCTCCCTAGACTGCCATCAAGATCAGCACCACAGATGCGTGGCTCGAGGCATGGGGGCCTGAATCCGGGCATAGGTGTGCGAGATTTGGGCATGGTCGCCCGGATCCGATCTTCTCGCTTGATCTTCCTTTTTTCCTGATTTTGACAAAGACTCGATTCATCCGGAACCAGCTTCTAAGGTAATGCAGATGGATTGATCTGTTTTGAGCAATTTTCGATGATCATACTCAGCAAAGATGTTTCTCTGTGATTGCATTTGTTAATCCCCGCAGATCCAGTTGAAGTTGCTTGCTGAAGAAATGCAGGCAATAAACAAATTTACGTTTCTTAACTGAAACCTCGTGGTTCCCTTAGCTATCAGATCTGGAGTTGATCAGATGGATCTTTCTCAAACCAAATATGTCTGTAGCTTTCAGATTGGTGGCTGTCTTCATAAATTTATATTTTTAAGACGTTTCCATGATTTGAGGCTATACCACACAGCCTTTATATAGATTTATTTTTACAAAGTATGGACCTTTTAAGTGAGAACAAAAATATGTTGTTTTCCAGATTATATGGAGCCTGATCGGTAGTAAACACATGTATTTCATTGTTTATTTTCGGATATCTCTTTCTACATTCGCCTGCTCCCCTTTGCTTTGATAGCAGAACAATTGCAAGCCCAATAGGTGCTAATACATTGTTCGATATTCAGGTTATCAATTGCTTCAGTGGTCTCTACGTATTTCAATAGTTGGAGGCTTGGGCCACAGTTTTACGATCCTTTTACAACCATTTCTTCTGATTTTGGTTGTTAAACAAATGTAATATTTTTGTATGACATCTCTCATCTATGATGCTGCTATCAAGGGCCGCTGCACTGTTTGCACCGAGTCTCTGCTTCAAAAAAATTCTTTGTCCAGGTTGAATTTGGTATATTGGAGTTCAATCGGTCCATTTTCCCATATGTGCCAAAACCACATTAATTTGTAGTTAGAAGTATGATCTGCTGTGGGCTACCTAGCTTCACAATTTGCTTCTAAAAATATACTGTACCATGTCACCATATCATGATCCCCAGTGTTCCAGACCAAAAGGCACAAAAAGCTTTAAGAATAGCAAATCTCTCGCCCAGGTCTCTCCTTTGTTTAGAGTTGGTGTGTTTGGGTTATTTAGCTGTTGCTTTTGGTTGTTATAATAAGGGTTTATTCCTTTTGATGTAGGTTGCTGGACTATGCTGCTGTTGCCATGAGTGATCGGCGTGCAAATGGTCATCGCAGTGTCACTCCTTCTGCTCCATGATATTTGCCTTCGCTTTGGCGGCGCATCGAGGGCTTGGTGAATTCGTGTTACGGTGATTCCACATCAGCTGTTGTTGATCCATTTTTCGTGTCATCTGTTGATCATGTTGGGGTGTCTTCTGCTGTTAATTCTTCTACGGATATTGATGCTCGAAGGTAGGGTTCCCCAGTGATATTACCTACTTAGCTCATTCCAATGAAGTCCATGATTTTTTTTATCTGACCTGCAACATCATAATTACGCACTGCTCATGTGGTGGTGATGTTACTCTTCGAATTTCTCTAAATACGCTCTTAGAAGATGGTTAGAATTGTATTCTCAAATTTCGGTAAGAACTCTCACTTTTTTATTTTCGTTTTGGGTGATAGAATTAATAAACTTTCAGATTCGTGCAGTAATGTATTCTTGGGTCTTACTTACATTTTACCTATTATTTCTATTGAAAATACGAGATTGAATGTCAAACATGCTAGGTCAGTTCATTTGCATTAATTTTTTTTAGCTCTCTGGCTCTAATTTCTCATATGTAGCAATTTTTTTTGATATATAAGACGAGGCATGCTCTTGCTTTTCAGGTTTTCAATGTATTATCCAACCAACATCAGATACTTTGCGGAGCTCCAAGAGACGGTTCCCGTCCTGCACTACAATTGTTTATCGCATATAGCAAACATAATTTATGGTTGCCAGTGAATCCGGATAACTCTGCTTTGCCATATTACTTTTACACTCCACAATTATTTGGTTATTTGAACTACGGATTTGAAGGGCAAATTTCTGTAGCAACTTCATTTAATTCAAATAAAGGGCTTATCAAAACAAGCAGTTAAATCACACAAGCTTAACCTTAACGCTTGATAGTAGCATCTCTCTTGAGGCGTGTCAAGAAAGGGCTTAAAGATGCTTGCAATAGTTATTTTGGATACGTGGATCTGGTCCTTACGACATTGTATTTTTTAATTTGCACCTCCAATTTATAATATTGCTGTTTTAATTTTCAGATCTTCGCAAACACGATATATACATGTGAGTTTTGTTTTATCCTCAACGAGACTAGCAACATCGCTGTTTGGCAACATGCCACTACTGGCTAATTTGAAATATGGCTTCAGAATTTAGACAATTAGAAGCAAAAGGTATGTTGCAGTATCGGATATCATGTTCATTCTCTACTGCATTCTGTTATCATGTGCTGGTGTTTTTCATAGCAATAAGGTTTGAGATTATTATATCTGGAGTAAAACTATAGTTTAGATCGCGTTACTGCTACGATATGTATGATTTCTGTTACATGCTAATTCTCTGTAGTGGCATATTCAATAGTTTCTTTTCTCTGCTTTGCGTTGGTCTATGTAGAAGCCTATCACTTATCTTATTTATCTATGTAAAACTTCTTATCGTTGTAACAAGCTCACTTAATAACATGCCATGGTCTATCTGTATTTTTTTTTTTTGCTTTGCCTTTTCAAATTCTAGCTTATTCATATGAGCACACAAAACAAAACTCAGTAACATCAAATTAAGAACATCACAATTACATTTTTCAACTCAACAAGAAGAATTCAGAGCTGATTGATACAATCAGCTATAACATGCAAAGGAAATTTCGCATTTAGGAACTCGGAAAGAGAAGCATACCAGCTGGTAGCAGGTCAGCTCGATTCCCCATCTCCGGCTCCCCTTCTTCGGGAACTCACCACTTGGCAGCGAACCATTTCACCGGAGATGGCCAGCTTCTCCTACTGTCGTATACTCCTCCACCACCATTGCTACCACTGCCACTCTCACTTCTGCCGCTGCCTTTGCCTTGAGGATGACGCCATGGAGTACCTCCTCCCCTCAACCTTCACTATACCGCCGCTCGCTTTCCGGGATCGCTCCTCCGCCGTCCCGTCCCTAATCAGCTCGTCGAGTCTCACCAAGAAAAAGATCGATTACAGCAGTACAGACGTGACTATGGCTGGCTCCCGTAGTCGGTCCCCCGAGACCACATCCGGCTCGAGTT
The DNA here is from genome assembly GCF_022539505.1 of Lolium rigidum. NCBI lineage: Eukaryota > Viridiplantae > Streptophyta > Magnoliopsida > Poales > Poaceae > Lolium > Lolium rigidum. The sequence continues at coordinate 304,431,013 of NC_061508.1, forward strand.
CGCCGACGTCAAAGTGACGAGAAAGTGGCGGAGAACAAGGCGACGGCATGATTCCGAGCCGGTGCCGGCGGACGACGATATCCGATCCTCCCAATCCGGTGCGGGTAGTTAAATAGTCCTCCTGAGTTGGTGCCAATCAAAGCGGCGAGAGGAGAAGAGACCGCCACATCACACTTCAGGGCAGGGCAAAAAAACACCATTTTCCTGCGCTTGCTACTCGAGTTTCACGGTGCGCGAGAGCACATGAATTACCTGTGGCCACATGTCACCCGCTTGCCGTTGCCACCATCGCCGAGCTCGGCTCTGGCATGAGTTGGGCGACGCATCGACAGCCATACACGTGGAACTTGCAATAGGTCTCGATGCCGCCCCTATCGCCGCAGGCCCGGAACCGTGAAGGCACTTGTTCAAGTAGATCTCGCCGCGAGCCGGCCGCTGGACCTGAATTTTTGGGTCTATTTTTTCAACTGTGGAAGAACTGTGCACGACCGCTGAAGTAGCTACCTCTAATTCAATTATGGCATCCGTTGTGGCAGCTACCTCTAATTCAACTATTGAATTTGTTCTGCTAATGAATGTTGTGTTGTTCATAGTTCTCCTCCAGCAGGTAGTGAAAGGTGAAGTTGGCCAGCCACTCGTGGGAGTCTCCCGGTTAGCCTGTTGGAGTAGAGGTTGAGGATGGAAAACCAGTCGCCCACATTGTCCGATGTGTCGGCGGGATGTCTCCGGAGTGGTCATTGTTGCCGAGGTGCTTGTAGCGGGATGCAGCGTGGAGATTTTGGCGGAGACTTCGTTTGCGGCGTGCGACGAGAAAAAGAAAAGAAGAGGAATAGACACATCGAGCCTTGCCTGTGGGCATCCTCTATCTAGATGAAGCTGGTGTAAATTGAACAGATTGCTTATGCGATGCCTGAGGATATGGAAAAGTGAAGGATAACGTAGCATAGAAAACAAAAATTTTCCTACCGCGAACACGCAATCCAAGCCAAGATGCAATCTAGAAGACGGTAGCAACGAGGGGGTATCGAGTCTCACCCTTGAAGAGATTCCAAAGCCTACAAGATGAGGCTCTTGTTGCTGCGGTAGACGTTCACTTGCCGCTTGCAAAAGCGCGTAGAAGATCTTGATCACGATCGGTTCCGGCGCCACGAACGGGCAACACCTCCGTACTCGGTCACACGTTCGGTTGTTGATGAAGACGACGTCCACCTCCCCGTTCCGGCGGGCAGCGGAAGTAGTAGCTCCTCTTGAATCCGACGAGCACGACGGCGTGGTGTCGGTGGTGGTGGAGAAGTCCGGCGGAGCTTCGCTAAGCGTGCGGGAAGTGGAGGAGCGAGGCGGCTAGGGTTTGGGGAGAGGGGGCGCCGGCCACTATAGGGGTGCGGCCACCTTGGTGGTGTTTGAGGTGGCCGGCCCCTCCCCCTTGTCCCTCATTATATAGGTGGAACCCCAAGAGGTGGTGTCCAAGTCTTCGAATAAGACCCGAACCAAATCCTTCCATAGGAGGGGGCAATCCTAGCCCAACTAGGACTCCCACCCAAAGGTGGGATTCCCACCTCCCATGTGGGGGGTGGCCGGCCCCTAAGGGGAGTCCACTTGGGACTCCTCCCCCACTAGGGTTGGCCGGCCATGGGGGTGGAGTCCCTTGTGGACTCCACCTTCCTTGGTGGTTTCTTCCGGACTTTTCTAGAACCTTCTAGAACCTTCCATAGAACCTTCCGCGACATTTTATTCACATAAAATGACATCCTATATATGAATCTTATTCTCCGGACCATTCCGGGACTCCTCGTGATGTCCGGGATCACATCCGGGACTCCGAACAAATATTCCAACTTCATTCCATATTCAAGAACTACCATTTCAACATCCAACTTTAAGTGTGTCACCCTACGGTTCGAGAACTATGCGGACATGGTTGAGTACTCACTCCGACCAATAACCAATAGCGGGATCTGGAGATCCATAATGGCTCCCACATATTCAACGATGACTTTAGTGATCGAATGAACCATTCACATACATTACCAATTCCCTTTGTCTCGCGATATTTTACTTGTCCGAGGTTTGATCTTCGGTATCACTCTATACCTTGTTCAACCTCGTCTCCTGACAAGTACTCTTTTACTCGTACCGTGGTATGTGGTCTCTTATGAACTCATTCATATGCTTGCAAGACATTAGACGACATTCCACCGAGAGGGCCCGGAGTATATCTATTCGTCATCGGGATGGACAAATCCCACTATTGATCCATATGCCTCAACTCATACTTTCCGGATACTTAATCCCACCTTTATAGCCACCCATTTACGCGATGGTGTTTGGTGTAATCAAAGTACCTTTCCGGTATAAGTGATTTACATGATCTCATGGTCATAAGGACTAGGTAACTATGTATCGAAAGCTTATAGCAAATAACTTAATGACGAGATCTTATGCTACGCTTAATTGGGTGTGTCCATTACATCATTCATATAATGATATAACCTTGTTATTAATAACATCCAATGTTCATGATTATGAAACTAATCATCCATTAATCAACAAGCTAGTTTAAGAGGCATACTAGGGACTTCTTGTTGTCTACATATCACACATGTACTAATGTTTCGGTTAATACAATTCTAGCATGATATATAAACATTTATCATAAACATAAAGATATAAATAATAACCACTTTATTATTGCCTCTAGGGCATATCTCCTTCGATCTCCCACTTGCACTAGAGTCAATAATCTAGATTACATAGTAATATACCTAACACCCATGGCATTCGGTGTTGGTCATGCTTCGCCCTAGGGAGAGCTTTAGTCAACGGATCCTGCTACATTCGGATCGGTGTGTACTTTGCAAATCTTTACTTCTCCATCTTCGATGTACTCGCGAATCGAGTGGTAACGCAGCTTGATATGCTTCAGCCTCTTGTGTGACCTTGGTTCTTGTGCATTGGCGATGGCACCCATGTTATCACGATAAATGATTAATGGGTCCAATGCACTAGGAACCACACCGAGCTCTACAATGAACCTCTTCATCCATACCGCTTCGATGAAGCCTCCGAAGCCGCTATGTACTTACGATTCCGTTGAAGACTTCGCCACCGTGCACTCGCTTCGAGCTTGCCCGGCTTACTGCGACACCATTCAATATAAACACGTACCCGGATTGTGACTTAGAGTCATCGGGATCGGTGTTCCAACTTGCATCGGTGTAACCGTTTACAACGAGCTCTTGGTCACCTCCATAACAAAGAAACATATCCTTAGTTCTTTTCAAGTACTTCGGGATATTCTTGACCGCTGTCCAGATGTTCCATTCCTGGATCACTTTGATATCTCGCTAGTCAAACTAACGAGCATGTGCTATATCCGGTCTAGTACATAGCATGGCATACATGATAGATCCTACTCGCCGAGGCATAGGGGATATTATTCATCCTTTCTCTTTCTTCTGCCGTAGCCGGTCCTTGAGTCTTACTCAATACCTTGCCCGGTAACATAGGTAAGAACCCTTTCTTACTTTCGTCCATTCTAAATTTCTTTAGAATCTTGTCCGGATATGTACTCTGTGATAGCCCTATTAGGCGTCTTGATCTATCTCTATAAATCTTGATGCCTAATATATATGATGCTTCACCAAGGTCTTTCATTGAAAAACTATTATTCAAATAACCCTTAACACTGCTTAATAGTTCTATATCATTCCCGATCAATAATATGTCATCTACATATAATATCGGGAATGCTACGGAGCTCCCACTCACTTTCTTGTAAATACGAGGCCTCTCCATGACACTCGTATAAACCCGAAGTCTTTGATCACCTTATCAAAGCGTCGGTTCCAACTTCTTGATGCTTGCTTCGAGTCCATAGATTGAACGCTGAAGTTTGCATACTTTGTCGGCATTTTTAGGATCGACAAAACCTTTGGGTTGTACCATATACAACTCTTCCTCAATGTCTCCATTAAGGAATGCCGTTTTGACATCCATCCGCCAAATCTCATAATCGAAAAATGCAGCTATTGCTAACAAAATCCTCACGGACTTTAGCTTCGCTACCGGTGAGAAAGTCTCATCGTAGTCAACTCCTTGAATTTGTCGGAAACCCTTTGCGACAAGTCAAGCTTTATAGACGATAATATTACCATCGGCATCTGTTTTTCTCTTGAAGATCCATTTATTCTCGACAGCCTTTCGGCTCTCGGGTAAGTCTACCAAAGTCCATACTTTGTTATCATACATGGATCCCATTTCGGATTTCATGGCTTCTTGCCATTTGTTGGAATCTGGGCTCATCATCGCTTCTTCATACGTCGCAGGGTCCTCATCATTGTTATCCACAATCATGACATTTAGACAAGGATCAAACCAATCGGAGTGGTACGTTCCCTTGTCGATCCGCGAGGTTCGATGGTTTCCTCGTTCGAAGTTTCATGATCATTATCATTTGCTTCCTCTCGTTGCCGGTGTAGGCGGTACAGGTACAACTTCCGGTACTGCGCTACTCGATCAACGAGTATAGATTCATCAATCTCATCGAGTTCTACTTTTCTTCCGAGTCACTTCTTTAGTGAGAAATTCTTTCTCAAGAAAGGTTCCGTTCTTAGCAACAAAGATTTTGCCTTCGGATCCGTGATAGAAAGTGTACCCTATAGTTTCCTTAGGGTATCCTATGAAGACGCATTTCTCCGCTTTGGGTTCTAGCTTGTCCGGTTGTAACTTTTTTACATAGGCTTCGCAACCCCAAACTTTCAAGAACGACAGACTTAGGTTTCTTATTAAACCATAATTCATACGGTGTCGTTTCTACGGATTTTGATGGTGCTCTATTTAAAGTGAATGCGGCTGTCTCTAATGCATAACTCCAAAAAGATAACGGCAAATCAGTAAGAGACATCATAGAACGAACCATATCTAAGAGAGTTCGATTACGACGTTCGGACACACCGTTTCGTTGTGGTGTTCCCGGTGGTGTCAATTGTGAAAGTATTCCGCATTTCTTTAAATGCATGCCAAACTCATAACTCAGATATTCACCTCCACGATCAGATCGTAGAAATTTAATCTTCTTGTTACGTTGATTTTCTACTTCACTTTGGAATTCCTTAAACTTCTCGAAAGTTTCGGATTTATGTTTCATGAAATAGATATACCCATATCTACTCGGATCATCCGTGAAGGTTAGAACATAACGATAACCACCGCGCGATGCTACGCTCATTGGTCCGCACACATCGGTATGTATGATTTCCAATAAGTCGGTAGCTCGCTCCATCATACCAGAAAATGGAGTCTTAGTCATTTTTCCCATCGGACATGCTTCGCATCTATCAAGTGACTCAAAGTCAAGTGATTCTAGTAATCCATCGGTATGGAGTTTCTTCATGCGTTTCACTCCAATATGACCAAGACGACAGTTGCCACATATAAGTAGAATTATCATTCAATTTAATTCGCTTAGCATCAATGTTATGTATATGCGTATCACTACTATCGAGATCTAACGAAATAAGCCATTCTTTTGTGGTGCTCGACCATAAAAGATATTATTCATAAAAATAGAACAACCATTATTCTCAGACTTGAATGAATAACCGTCTTGCATTAAACAAGATCCAGATATAATGTTCATGCTCAACGAGGTACATAATAACAATTATTTAGGCTTAAAACTAATCCCGAAGGTAGATGTAGAGGAAGTGTGCCGACTGCGATCACATTGACCTTGGATCCGTTTCCAACGCGCATCGTCACTTCATCCTTCAGCGAGTTGTCGTTTATTCTTTAGTTCCTGTTTCGAGTTACAAATATGAGCAACCGAACAAGTATCAAATACCCAGGTACTAGAACGAGAACCAGTGAAATGAACATCTATAACATGTATATCATATATACCTTCTTTCTTCTTCTTGACAAGGCCGCTCTTCAGATCAGCCAGATACTTGGAGCAATTACGCTTCCAGTGTCCCTTCTCCTTGCGATAATAGCACTCAAGCATCGGGCTTAGGGCCGTTCTTAGGTTTCACAGGAGGCGTGGCAGCTTTCTTGCCACCCTTCTTGAATTTTCCCTTAGACTTGCCCTCGTTTCTTGAAACTCGGTGGTCTTGTTGACCATCAACACTTGGTGCTCTTTCTTGATCTCAATCTCAAGCAGCTTTTAGCATGCCAAAGAGTTCGAGTAACTCCTTGTTCATGTTACGCATATTGTAGTTCATCACAAAGTTCTTGTAACTTGGTGGCGGTGATTGAAGGACACGATTAATCCCCGCCTATTAGGAATCACTATTCCCAAGTCACCGAGTTTCTTCGCATGTCCGGTCATGGCGAGCATGTGCTCACTAACGAGCTGCCTTCTTCCATCATACAAATTGAAAAATTGTTTCGATGCTTCATAGCATTCCACGGCCGCATGAGTCTCAAAAATAGTCTTCAACTCTTTCATCAACTCATGAGGATCGTGGTGCTCAAAACGTTTTTGAAGATCGGATTCCGGACCGCATAAGATGGCACACTCGAACTTGAGAGTACCGAGTTTTCCGAGTTGCGTAAACAGCTTTTACTTCATCGGTTTCAATTTCTGCAGGAGGGTCACCTAGCGGTGCATCAAGCACATATTGCAGATTTCCGCCGCAGAGGAAGATCCTCACATGACGGAACCAGCTCGGTGAAGTTGCTACCGTTGCTCTTAAGCTTTTCTTTCTCTAGGAACTGGTTAAAATTGATTGGGGACGCCATCTCTACAACATATATTTGCAATAGTTTAGACTAAGTTTATGACAAATTGAGTTCAAATTTTAATTCTACATAATTAAAAATCTAGATGAACTCCCACTCAAAACAATATCCCTCGCATTGTCTTAGTGATCACACGAACCAAATCCACCGCACCTAAACCCGATCATCACGAGAAAAGGTGTGATTTCATTGGCGAACACTCAAAGTGTTCATCATATCAACCATATGATTCATGCTCTACCTTTCGGTATCATGTGTTCCGAGACCATGTCTGTACATGCTAAGCTCGTCAAGGCCACCTTAGTATCTGCATGTGCAAAACTGTCTTGCACCCGTTGTATGTACTTATTGAATCTATCACACCCGATCATCACGAGATGCTTCGAAACGACAAGACTTGATAACGGTGCTACTAAGGATGAACACTTTATTATCTTGAGATTTTAGTGAGGGATCATCTTATAATGCTACCGTCGCGATCTAAGCAAAATAAGATGCATAAAAGGATTAACATCACATGCAGTTCATATGTGATATGATATGGCCCTTTTGTCTTTGCGCCTTTGATCTTCATCTCCAAAGCACGGACATGATCTCCATCATCTTCGGGCATGAACTCCATCATCGTCGGCGAAGCACCAAGGTCAATGGCGCCGTCTTCATGATTGTCCTCCATGTAGCAACTATTACAACTACTTTGAAATACTACTCAACATGAAATTTAAAGACAACCATAAGGCTCCCGCCGGTTGCCACAATACAATAATGATCATCTCATACATATTCATCATCACATTATGGCCATATCACATCACCAAACCCCTGCAAAAACAAGTTAGACGCTCTCTAATTTGGTTTGCATATTTTACGTGGTTTAGGGTTTTTCGATATAGATCTAATCTACCTACGAACATGAACCACAACGTTGATACTAATGTTGTCAATAGAAGAGTAAATTGAATCTTTACTATAGTAGGAGAGACAGACACCCGCAAAGCCTCTTATGCAATACAAGTTGCATGTCGAACGAGGAACAAGTCTCATGAACGCGGTCATGTAAAGTTAGTCCGAGCCGCTTCATCCCACTATGCCATAAAGATGCAAAGTACTCAACTAAAGATAACAAGAGCATCAACGCCCACAAACCATTGTGTTCTACTCGTGCAACCATCTATGCATAGACACGGCTCTGATACCACTGAAGGATAACGTAGCATAGAAAACAAAAATTTTCCTACCGCGAACACGCAATCCAAGCCAAGATGCAATCTAGAAGACGGTAGCAACGAGGGGGTATCGAGTCTCACCCTTGAAGAGATTCCAAAGCCTACAAGATGAGGCTCTTGTTGCTGCGGTAGACGTTCACTTGCCGCTTGCAAAAGCGCGTAGAAGATCTTGATCACGATCGGTTCCGGCGCCACGAACGGGCAGCACCTCCGTACTCGGTCACACGTTCGGTTGTTGATGAAGACGACGTCCACCTCCCCGTTCCAGCGGGCAGCGGAAGTAGTAGCTCCTCTTGAATCCGACAGCACGACGGCGTGGTGTCGGTGGTGGTGGAGAAGTCCGGCGGAGCTTCGCTAAGCGTGCGGGAAGTGGAGGAGCGAGGCGGCTAGGGTTTGGGGAGAGGGGGCGCCGGCCACTATAGGGGTGCGGCCACCTTGGTGGTGTTTGAGGTGGCCGGCCCCCTCCCCCTTGTCCCTCATTATATAGGTGGAACCCCAAGAGGTGGTGTCCAAGTCTTCGAATAAGACCCGAACCAAATCCTTCCATAGGAGGGGGCAATCCTAGCCCAACTAGGACTCCCACCCAAAGGTGGGATTCCCACCTCCCATGTGGGGGTGGCCGGCCCCTAAGGGGGAGTCCACTTGGGACTCCTCCCCCACTAGGGTTGGCCGGCCATGGGGGGTGGAGTCCCTCGTGGACTCCACCTTCCTTGGTGGTTTCTTCCGGACTTTTCTAGAACCTTCTAGAACCTTCCATAGAACCTTCCGCGACATTTTATTCACATAAAATGACATCCTATATATGAATCTTATTCTCCGGACCATTCCGGGACTCCTCGTGATGTCCGGGATCACATCCGGGACTCCGAACAAATATTCCAACTTCATTCCATATTCAAGAACTACCATTTCAACATCCAACTTTAAGTGTGTCACCCTACGGTTCGAGAACTATGCGGACATGGTTGAGTACTCACTCCGACCAATAACCAATAGCGGGATCTCGGAGATCCATAATGGCTCCCACATATTCAACGATGACTTTAGTGATCGAATGAACCATTCACATACATTACCAATTCCCTTTGTCTCGCGATATTTTACTTGTCCGAGGTTTGATCTTCGGTATCACTCTATACCTTGTTCAACCTCGTCTCCCGACAAGTACTCTTTTACTCGTACCGTGGTATGTGGTCTCTTATGAACTCATTCATATGCTTGCAAGACATTAGACGACATTCCACCGAGAGGGCCCGGAGTATATCTATCCGTCATCGGGATGGACAAATCCCACTATTGATCCATATGCCTCAACTCATACTTTCCGGATACTTAATCCCACCTTTATAGCCACCCATTTACGCAGTGGTGTTTGGTGTAATCAAAGTACCTTTCCGGTATAAGTGATTTACATGATCTCATGGTCATAAGGACTAGGTAACTATGTATCGAAAGCTTATAGCAAATAACTTAATGACGAGATCTTATGCTACGCTTAATTGGGTGTGTCCATTACATCATTCATATAATGATATAACCTTGTTATTAATAACATCCAATGTTCATGATTATGAAACTAATCATCCATTAATCAACAAGCTAGTTTAAGAGGCATACTAGGGACTTCTTGTTGTCTACATATCACACATGTACTAATGTTTCGGTTAATACAATTCTAGCATGATATATAAACATTTATCATAAACATAAAGATATAAATAATAACCACTTTATTATTGCCTCTAGGGCATATCTCCTTCAAAAAGATATGTGGTGGAGAAAAAGAAGAGTGCTTGTACTTCTTCTTGATCTTTTTTCCCTTCCGGTGAAATAACCATGGCATGCTTCTACGTGATTTTCACTGAAATATTTGAAACGCATGCTCAACAATGCATCTCTGGTTGTTTGATATTAGAATTCAGGTGTTAGACAAATTATTTCTTTCCGCATCTAGAGTGATGTTTTATAGCTTGCTGTAGGGGTACGTACTTGGCAGGTTTACTGAGATTTCCTAATTAGCAATCAATATAGCTAGCTCGCTGCTTTGTATAAGCTGGTTCTATTTAAATACTAATATTTTAATGTGATGGAATTAAAATGCACTCAACATTGCTATTTAAATATTTGTTATAAATTTGAACTATGTGAATATTTAACAATTTGAACTATTTTTGATTTAACTCGCACTTAAATTTATGTTCAAATTCATATTGTTGATAAGTAGTTGTTGAAAATTGGACATTGACCGAAAACTGGATCCGGACCATTTGGGAGGTTGACAAATAGGATGTGTCCTTAGGTGTATTATATTCACCATCCAAAAAGTTATGTTGTTTATCGAGTCTTTCAGTGCAAGTCAAATTTGTGTACCTCTTTATTTTATTGAAGTCTCTATTCAAATCTTGTTCGCAAATTTATATGAGCATCTTAGCAATTTGATTCTAGAAGCATTTGTATATGCTTGGCTCAAGATAAAGTATACTATATGTGGCTTCACATGCTTGTAACCATTTCCTTGCCCTACCCGTTTTCTTAACATATATGTTAGGGGATCAGCTGGAGTACCAAAATTATGAGAGAAATATTGTTGGAAAATGCTCAGATAGTGTATATTTCAATTGTTCAATGCTATTCTTTATTTTACATTATATTTTATTGACTAGAATAATGTTATGGTTTGGGAAGTTTAATTTATCTATCTTACATTCTTACTATTATGGTAGTGTAAATGATTGATGTATAATTAATTTGATGCACGAGTTCAAGAAATATCAAAGCTACTTTGCTTCATAACATGCACGCATGCACGTGGATCTTTCCTACACATGTATGGAAATGATGAAATGTTTTAGTTCAATAAAGTGATGAACTATTTCATTTTTTATGTCCCGTGGCAACGCACGGGCAAATGTCCTAGTTAAAAGTAAAGAAATCTTTGAAAGTTTTGCTACACTACTAGTACTAGTGAAGCAAAGAGCCTATTATTGTGATTTCGATGTTGTACGGGGATCAAAGCGGAAAGACGAAGGAAAGCCACACGCCTTCATTCGTGGGCATCGCTCGACCGCCCGCGTACTCGACCCATTCTCGTAGACATGTGGCCCCATACGGACAGATACGGGTGGCCGCACCGAGGTAAGCAGGGGCCAGCGTACACCAGAAAATAAGGTGCGCGTGGACTCACGTGGACGTTTTTTATGTATTTGTTTTCTCGCCCTGTTTCTCCGGCCTCCAGGTCCTACGGTCGAGAAGTCGAGACCGGGTGCTGGTGCGCCACCGACCGAACGTACCCCGCGAGGCTGACGGGTGGGGCCCACCCGAGGTCGAGTCAAATGATTTAATCTCTCCCGCTCATGTTCTTTGGAAGTCAGGTGTCCTCGTCGTATGCAATGGACCGACCGTCCATACCCTTTGGTAGCCACCGTCCATATCCTGTTTTTGAATGTCTAAATGGACAGTCCATATACTCGTGTAACGTGTAGCCAACGGAGTTTTAAAGCTTCGTGTGTCTTTGGTAGTACGAGTAGATTTTTATATGGAAACTTCTCTTACGTAAGCATGCCTCGTCTCTCCTGGATCTGTTGGCAAAAACAATTTTACGGCACATCAATGGAGGGCTGGTCATATACCACACTCGCCTATTCCCCTACTCATTCTAAATTCAATTCAAATAAAACAATTTGATACATTAGAAAATTTATTTGCCTTGGTGGTTCGACAAACCCATTCTAGCCTAAATTTTTCTACTTTGCCGAAATTTCACCGATCTATTAATAATCATCAACGGTAGTACTCCCTCCGTCTCACAAAACTTATCTCAAAATCGTCCAAATTTGATTGTATCTAGACATTAAGACAAGTTTCATAGGTCGGAGGGAGTACAAAAAAGTCACTGAAAAAATTACAAATAGGTCATCGTACCAGCTAACGACGGCTACATGACGACCTAGCGACGGCCACAAACACTAGCACGAGCCGAATGCGCGCCGTCGTCCTTGCCCCTCCATCAGAGGAGCTGGGCAAAACTTTTCGTAGACATCGTGCTAAGGCCACCTAAAAAGACCATCGCACCAGAGCAGCAACCATCGCCAAAGATGACAACCGTAGATTGAAAGAGATTAACTTAAAACCACACCAATGAACATGAAAACCAACTGGATCACGGGAGATCCGCCGGACACATGACTTCCACACCCTACATCAGTGGTAAACGCACCAACAGAGCGACGATAGCGCGGACCTTATTATGACTTCAAGATGCCAATGATGTCTCACCATCCAGGGGAAGAGTATAAAGAAACCTAAACCAGGGAACGAGGACCATCCCACCACCGACATGCTAGGATATGCCGCACCTCCAAGGCTTGAGAGGCTATCGGATGCGGGTAGACCAACGACGGAATGGACGAAGGGGATCGAAACCCTAGCTACTTGGGGGATCGCCTCTGTCTTCCTCTTTTCCTCTCGTACCTGTTATTCCGACCTTTGGTTTGGTTTTACGTTAGTATGTGTGGTGCCCTATGGTTGCACTAGTCGAAAACGATATTTAGAGAAAGTGCCTATAGGTGGTTCTGGCCTAAAAATGATTGAATCCAATCGCTGCCCTCTCACATGGTTCCGTTGAAATAACAGTATCTAAAGAAATAACCGCCTCAAAAACTATTTTTGGAGTCGGTTAAAATAATAAAAACCAAGCTCTAATAGTTGATGAGGCGGTTTGCAAACCAGACTGCCGACAATAAAGTAAATATTAGAGGTCATACAAAATAAAACTCGCCCACAATGTTTTAAGAGGTTGTTGAAAAATTGTGCCAAAGGTGTGCGACATTTGGCTTGCGATAACCATGCGTAAAGCAAAAACAAGACACTCGGCTTTTCTCCCGGAGCGGCGTGGTAATGTCCGAAGGGTCCGACAGCTAAAGGCACCACCCATGAGAACACAAATAACCAAAAAAAAAATCCGGACCACCCTAATATAGTACGAATGACATGTTTATTTCGCCGGCTCTACCCTTTATAAGCAATTTGTTTATTAAACCAACTCCAACATTTCCGGTACATCCGAATAATGTGGGATTGTCTCCAGGTGTATAGGCATAACGTATATCTGACCACCTCTAGAAAAACCGTCTCCGAAAATTTATTATTATCAATATTGCCTAGAGCCGAATTGGAAAATCGTCAGCAACCCAGAATGGGGAACCTTCTCTAAAGATTGGTTTCGTGGCAGTGTTGGCAATAACGACGACCGTAGGTGCGTAACTTGTGCAGACCAAGTGTGCAACATTTAACTTGCGAACCTGGTGTTGTGGCTAGTGGTCTTTTTTGTGTTGTAGAAAGATGGAGTCAAATCCTAGTCCAGGTAGAAGCAAATTCTCATTTTGTTTGAAACATCTTTTTCCTAAGGAAATGTGACATATGCGACGGAGACATTTATACTGAATTTGGTGGAAGAAATATCACTTGCCATAGAAACATTGGACACAAAAATGAAGAACTTTCCTTTTCATTACAATGGGACATTGAACATAGGTCATCAAAATTATTTTCATATACCATGGGAACAAATTATTGAGTTGATGGAAGTAACTTATCCTTGCGCTAGAAATTATTTTGATGTTTGAATAAAACTTCATTTCTACTAGCTAGAAGCAACTTTGAATGCCCTTGAAAAGAGAAGTTGCCATATTGGAAGAAAAAAGAAACAAATTACCGTTCTAAATTAGTTGACTCAAATTTATTGAGATTCACGTGTATATAGACATGTCTTACTGTGTAGATGCATCTTCTTTTTTTTGAACAAGTTCGTCGGGTGGAAACCCGACAAAGCTGCATTAATAATCTGGAGTACAAGATAACCCTAGAAGATACCAGAATTACATAGGGGGCATGGAAATAAGCAAAGAGGACCCTAAGAGAAAAACTAAAACGCGATCCAGTCCTCCATCTTCCTCCTCCAGATCGAGCTGGGGCGGCGGACTGCGGCAACCTCTCCGGGGACAAACCACTTGAAGACGAAGCACAGGAACTCCGTCGGCCGGAGCAGAGCAGCAATGGAGCGACAACCCTACTGTCATACAGTCCGACGCTAGGAAGCATCGGAGAAGAACTCCAAAAACCGCCGCTGCTGTCAGTCAAATCTCACCACCAAGCCACCACCATGGGACTTGAGCTAGTGAGAGAGAGAGACGGCCGCAACGAGAACGGCATCATCAGCTCGGAAGAAAAGTATGGCTGCTTGGCACCTCCCGTCCCCTCGCCTCCACGACCGGTCAGACCGAAAGAGACCAAGCAGTCTGCCTCTACGCCCACCTCCCCCGCCACCATGGCCGGCCAAGGAGGCAAGAAGAACACCTTCTCAACAGCTGAAGACTCCTAGGCGCCTTATCGAAAGGCGAAGCCGTCAACAATGTCCAGACCAAAATCCCCCATGGATTTGGAGGGAGGCCGCCAACGACGGGCCGCCTGGTGCTGCGCCAGGGCACCAAAGAGGCACACCGCCTCTTCCACCTCTAGATCAAGCCAAAGACTGCGTCTCCAACCCGTCCCCCTCGCCACCAAGGCCGGCCGTGAGCGGAAGAAGATACGTCGTGAGAAGCTGAAGGGAGGTCTTATTGAACAGATCGGCCGAGAAGGAGGCTCCCTGGGCTCCGACCACCGGAGCAGAGGACGCCACGCATCGCCGGCCCACTCTGGATCTACTCTAAAACTAGCCGGCAAGCCGCCGGGGACTACTCCTAAACTAGGAACCTACTTCGGCGCCTCACCTCCGCCACCTCCGGCCAGCATCGCCGCCGGAGGGGCTCAGGATCGGGCCGGATTTCTACGGGAGCGGCTCTAGGTATTGTAGCTTGTTGGGAGAGATGGGGGAGAAGAAGTTAGGTGCGGTGTAGATCGGAGATTCTACAGTGGGGGATGAAGGAAGAAGGTTTTGTGTAGATGCATCTGAATCTGGACAATCTGTGGCAACTGCTGAATTTGGAAGGGGAGAGGTAGTTATTAGCTAGACTTTTGTAGACGCTCCACAGTTTACATGGGTTGTTTTTGAAAATATCAAACTTAAACCGTCGTTGTACTAAGTATACTTTAACCGTTAGTGTAAGTATGCAGCATTTCTTTCACGCGATTTTTCGTTTTGCAGGTGCGGAACGTGTTTTGCATCAAGCTATGATCGCTATTAGTCTCTCCGTTTTATGAAACTTATGTTAAATTTATCTAAACTTAAATGTATCCACACACTAATAGTGTCCAGATAACTTAAATTCTGATAAATTTAAAATATTTTTATTAAACGGAATGAGTATACCGATTCCTAGTACTGTACGTCTAGGGATAGTATTGTTCGAACGCCAAACCGTACATTTTATACTCGTATAATTCTCTAAGTAGAGTAGATCAGATCATGGCTCGATGGATTAAAAAATAGTTTTGCCATGTGCTGCGGATCGGACGACCGGCGGGCCGAAATGGCAAGATCCCTTTGGCGCTTCCGTCCGACTCAAATCTGCTCCATGTGCGCACATGAGCCGCCGCCGCCGGCACGGGATGTCCCCGCACGCATCAGCCTGGATCAATATTTTCGACGATCTCGGGATAATAAATATTTCCTGAATTCTTCGGAGCGGGCGCGTGCCAAACTGAAATCCCTAGCGGGCGCACGACACGACAGAGCGCCTGATGATAATTTCTGGCGCGCCGCGTAATTAGGAAAGTCCATGTCCCCACCCTGATAAAAAAGGAAAGAAACAACGAGCCGCTCGACCTTGCCCCCACCAGCGTCTCCGTTCCCCGACCTTGCCGCCGCCACTCCAGCGGCTCCCGAGTCGGACCCCGTCGCCGTTGTTCCTGCAACTCGCCGCCCTCATCCCTGGAGCATCTGACCCCCGTCGCCACCGTCTCCCGTTCCAGGCGCCATGGAGCATCCCGCGCTGCACCGTCGGAAATCAGGCGCCGCCTTGCTCTCCCGCGCGGCCGCTGTTCCATCTTCCCCTGCGTCCGCGCGCGGCGGGCGTCGGTCTCCACGCAGGCGGCGGCCTTCTCTTACTCCTTCCCGGCAACCACATCTCGGCCGGCGGCAGCAGCCGGCGGAAGCGAGGTGGAGCGGACGAAGCACGGGCGGAACAACGTCTCGCCAATGAAGAATCCGGGGAGAGGATGTCGGCTGTACTTTGCTGGTGAACGGTAGTGGCAGAGGAGGCCACCGCCCGCCGGAATCGGTAATGGGGGCAGCGTTGACGGGGAGCACACAGAGAGAGAGAGAGAGATGCAAGGTTGAAGAAAACAGGGACGACGAGGGAGAGAGACAAACCGGGTTCGTGTAAGAAAAATTGGTATTTGCCTAATAATACCATCTTGTTGTCTAAAATCACAAAATAGTTGCTTCAAATATGCATTTTATTGCCTATCACAAAATAGTTGCTTAAACTACTACATGACGCAATTTTGGTATGCGAGAAAAATAACTACATTTAAACCCGCGGTATGCAATTTCGGTACAGTTGTAAACAATTTTGGTCCAACTGTAGGTAATTTTGGTCCCGTGGTGGGCAACTATGACACAACGGTAGGCAACTTTTATCCAACGGTGGGCAACTTGTGCAACTGTAGAAAACTTTGTTCCTGTGGTGGGTAACTTTAGTACAATGGTAGGCAACTTTGGTTGAGCGAGAGGTAACATTGCAACTGACGCGTGCACGGATATCCCGCCTCCCTACTACTCAGCGTCTCAGCCCAACGCAATTAGCGGGTTCAGCAGGATTTCAAAAGATGCGAGACATGGGTCCCGTGGGGACTAGTCAGGTAATCACACGAG
Source organism: Lolium rigidum (assembly GCF_022539505.1). NCBI lineage: Eukaryota > Viridiplantae > Streptophyta > Magnoliopsida > Poales > Poaceae > Lolium > Lolium rigidum. The sequence continues at coordinate 304,447,792 of NC_061508.1, forward strand.
CTTGGCTCGACATCGCAGAGTCGAGGAGCGGTAGGACTATTCGTCTACAAGAGCATGGTTTTTATGGGGAAATACAGAGTGGCTCCCGGGTGCCACACACCCCTATACTTGGAAAAATAAAAAAATATATTAAAAAAAGTTTAAAAAAATTTAATTTTTTTTGGAAATCAAAGATGATCAGGTATTGTACCTGAAACAAAATATTTTCCTAGAAAATTACTTTTATTGTATCCTGGGTAAAAAAACAAACTCGAAATGCCCCATGACCAGGTACTATTCACTTTTTTTTTGTCATAATTTTGTCTTTTTTGCCCTGGTGTCCATGGGAATCATTTTGTGTCCAACAATTTTTTTTACGAGTACAAACTTGATCATCTTCTATTTCCAGGAAGATTCAAATTTTTTTTAACTTATTTAAATTATTATAATTTTTTTGGTCTATGGGGGTGCGTTGCACCCAAGAGCCAAAAGTCCGCGTTAGGTTTTTATGTACCTATTTTAGATGTTCATGTACGCTAGCAGGATTAGTGAGATTGTAGCACTAATCCTACCGTTCTATACGGGATCCCAAGAATAGAATAATTAATGCGAGATCCAGCGAAGTTGCCTACTTCGCAACGAATTTTCCTACCGTGGTAGCAAAGTTGCCTATCATTGCAAACAACATTGGCGGTATACCTGGCCATGGGCAGCCCGGCCCGGCCCGGCCCAAAATTCCCGGGCCAAGCCCGATCCGACCATGCCTGTGGGCCGGGCCTGGGCCAGATTTTTTGGCCCGATGGTCAGCATGGGCCGGGCCTGGGCCATCATTTTGCGCGATTTAAGGAAGCGGCCTGGCCCGTGGCCCGAGGCCCGACGGGCTTTCCTTATGATGGGCCGGGCTTGGGCCAAGATTTCCGGCCCGAGGGTCGGGCCGGGCCGGGCCTAGGCCAAGATTTTCCGCGTCGGGCCTTGGTCGGCCCGGCCCGGCCCGAGAAATGCTCAGGTATAATTGGCGGTGATGGCTTGGCTTCCCCGATCGTAGAGCAGAAGCAACAAGGTATCTTTCCACCTCCTTGAATCCTCCGAGGATAATTCGCTATCGGTGCAATTTTGGTGTCCGACGGAGAAGTTCTGTCTGACAGAGCTGAGCTACGTTTGTGTCGGGCAGCACAACTTTGGTGCCCAAAAGAGCAACTTTGATGCTGAAAGAGCAACGTTGATACCCAACCGAGCAACTTTGGTGGCTATCGGTGCAATTTTTCGTGTCTGATTGACCAACTTTGATACACGATAGAGAAACTTTGATACCCGACGGAGCAACTTTGGTGGCTAGCGGTGCAATTTTTCGTGTCCGATTGACCAACTTTGATACACGATAGAGCAACTTTAGAACCCAACGGAGCAACTTTGATGCCCAGCGGCACAATTTTGGTGTCCAACATAGCAACTTTGTGCGTGACAAAGCTCCATGTGTGTTAATTAGGTCTCTAAGAGAGCAACTTTGGTTCCTGCCGGAGCAACTTTTGTGCCCATCGACGCAATTTTGGTGTACGGTAGCAATTTTGTGCCTGACAAAGCTATATTTGTGTCTGCCATGGTAATTTGGTGCTGGACAGAGCAACTTTGGTACTCGTTGGAGCAACTTTTGTGCTCGGCGGCGCAATTTTGATGTGCGACAGAGCAACTTTTGTGCCTGACAAAGCTATATTCGTGTCTGGCAGCATAATTTTGGTGTCTAACAGAGCAACTTTGATACCCATGGAGGTAGAGAGCAAATTACAAGATATTTTTTAGCCAACAAATTATTATGTGATTTTAGGGCAACAAATTTTATATTTTTTAGCCAACAAATTATTATGTAATTTTAGGCAACAAATTGGCACTGATATGGGATTTTTAGGCAACAAACTACACCAGGCAAAAAACAAGCATTTTTAGCAACTATTATGTCATTTTAGGCAACAAAACAATATTATTGGGAAATTACCAAAAACACTTTTTCTAACATGGGACCTCCACTTAGTGCGTTCCGTCCCTCTCCTTTATCTTTCTTCGTCACACGTATCTCGTCTCCGTTAACCATCCAGTTAACGCTCCCCCTCGCCCAATTTCTCCCAATTCCGGCCGCCGGGGGCTATAGCAGTATAGCACGAGCTCGAGGCGGGGAGGGCGGTGGCCGCTGCGGGAGGTCGCGCCGGACAAGAGTCCATGTGTTGGATTGAGAGGTTTCGTGGGGAAATTAGCGGCGGGGTGGGAGGAGGCCGGCGATGGGGATCTAGGCGCGGAGCTCGTGTTCAGGGCTTGGGAGACGCAGAACCTGGTTGGCGGCCTGCCCGTGCTGGAGGAATCCTACGCTGGAGGCGCGCGTCTGGATAGGAGACCGGCGGCGAGCAGGGTTGGCCGGTGGAGGCGCGTTTCTCGATGGGAGGCCGGTGGCGAGCATGGTTGGCCGGGGCGGCCCGTGTAGCCGGCGGAGGCGCGCGTCTATATGGGAGGTCGTCGGCGGGCACGGTTGGCCGGGACGGCGCGCGTCGCTGGCAGGTAGTGCTCCTGGCCGGAGCGAGGAATGAGGCGAGGGGGCGACTTCATTGTCTGATTTTTTTTCTCGCCAAAGTAAGCGCTCGGGAGGACTACTGGGCACGCGGCCGCCCGCTAGACAGATCCTAAATATTTAGCTGTTTTCCACAAACGTAAAAATATTAGTTTTATTACTTTATCTGAATAACAATAACAATAACAACAATGTGGCTCGCTCCAAATCGATATGGCCTATCTAACTACATGTGTGCTGCCAGGTGAACTGAAAGTGGGCGGATCACTAAATGGTAGTACATATTTTCAAATCTCTAGAAATTATCAGATATTGTCATTTTTATATATCCCATAATTCAAAGTACTATTTATATTTTGCACGTTAGTGGATCCATCATCATCTACATCCAGATTTTTGAATATATTTTCAAAGCTCATAAATATTACCTCCATTTCAAAATATAAGCATTAGTGTAAGTATGCAGCAGATATTTCTTTCACAAAATAGCTTTCTACAAAAGGATATATTTCGGAAAGTGGTATTACTTTAATTGGTTAAAATAACAAGATCACTGGAGTCCCGGAGAAAAAAAAAATTTAATTGTATTTTGCATGTTTGTTGGATCCATCATGGACTACAACCAGACACCTTTTCAGAATTTTAAAAAACTCGTAAATACTATTTTGAATTTTTCAAAATAACAGAATCACTGGGAGCCACAAATCTCCACTCTTTATTGTTGTCAGCTACGTCGCTCTCTACGGCTGAAGTGGTAGTCGTATTGAAATTTTCCTGGTACGGGGTCGCGGCACTGTTGGCGGAATTCAATAGTGCGAGAGGATCAACGTCAACTTGGTGACGAGCAGAGCAAATACCCCCGAAAAAATTTAGAAGTCGATGACGAGCAATGTCCAAATTGCCAAACGGGAAGTGCATGTCTCGGACGCCAACGAGGCACCGAAACAGCAAAAAAAAATTGACTGACCGGAGGTCGTTTTTGTCGACAGGGTGTTCACTGGAACTTCGGCTGGCTTGGCCGGAGGAGCGTGGCATCAACGAGATTCTCAAACAACGAAATGTGGTTGCAGATTGTTTGGTCCAGGACGACTCGAACAACGACGGGGCAACCTTCGCTGTGGGGTTTATGCAGAACGGAACTTCAGGCTGATGTTTTGCATTTTGCAGGACCACAGATTCAGAATCAGAAAGGGACATTTGGACATCGCAGGATGGATTGAGAACTAACGGTGCATGCAGCGTTGCGTTGGTACTGTAACATTATTTACACTAAAAAAAGCTCGCAATGTAATCACACATGAAGAAAGCTAGCCATAATTAGTACCAGCACTACTGGAAAAATGCAACCCATTACCTTAACATTATTTACATGGTATCAGTGCAGACAGCACTACGTTATGTTTACTCCAGCTAGCGAGAATAATTACACTAGAAAAAGCTAGACATAATTAGTACACACTACTGACAGAACGCAAGACCAATACGGCAATACCCCAGCACCTTAATTGACGCGTGAAGCACAATGAGACGAAAAAGAAAGGAGATGACAGCACCCTAGCTGTTCATCCACGCACCAACAAATAATACAATATCGGCATGTACTCACAGCCACAAGCTCCTCACGCTACATCAAGTCGAGTGGATTTATCTGAATGTGTACCGGTTCAGATAGCTGTTATTGGTTGACTAGATCGGCTCACCATCTTTGTTCCTTTGTAACGAAGGTATATGCAGAGTGGTCTGAACGCCAACAACGCATAGAAACAAGCAAGATGATGGCTTTAACTTGTTTGACTCAACGTTTGGTATTTGTAAAATACTAGAGCCGCAATGTGGTTCTCGTTTCCGAACGTCACAGCGTTGGTGCAAGATGGCATCATCCACGAGGCGCACGAGGACATCAGCTCTATTGTTGATTTGGCAATCCCCCTGCCGACAGGACGCTCACTGATGGTGTAATACTTACTAGCCGCAATGGAACGGAAACAATTGCAGGTTCTTCTTCAGTTATGTAACATCTTCAGCTAGGCAACAGAAATAGCCGTCGATTCTTCAGTTATGCAGCAAGGCAGCACTGCAAAAGCATGCAATCGGCACCACCACAAGTCGTGTGCCACGGGTACAGTCCTAGTTCAATCGTGGGCTCATGACCATGCAGAACGGACACAGGTTGGTGTTTACACTTCGCTGGACGCATGACCACATGTCCAGATGTGTCTGTCTGCATCCGGTGTGGTATCGCATCAGTGAGAAAGGAACATCTTGACAATCCGTGGGCACAGAGATAATGATCAGTGCAAAATCACCAGCGCAGGAACTGTTGTTAAACTCTGCTACTGTGTAGAATTAAGTGTCTTCTTCGTCAGTTTCGTCAGTTAGCAGTTAACCCTAGTTAGCCGGTTTATTTCTGTTAGTGTTTAGGTCTGATTCTGTAACGATCTGAGTGAGTCTCGCGGATCACGATCCGCTTGTGGGATGATGCGAGCATCACGGATCACGGGCCCGATTTCCCCTTTGCAAATAATGAATAAAACAAGCGAAATAAAAGCAGTAGTTTGAGCAGCACAAAACCCTCGCCTCCTTTGTTTGTCTCTCTCTATAATCGAAATGTGCCTAAGAGAATCTTCAACAGCCGCGCTAAATTTTGACGTTGTAAAAGCACTTTGCAGCGCGCTTCATCCCTGTTTCGCGTGAGGTCATATTCTCCTCCGGCAGAAGCTCTAAATTTTGAAGCTGTAAAATTAGGTAGTTGTTTCTACGCGTGATTTGTACCGCGCGCTCTTTCCTACGCGGTAGATATAGTGCACGAGATAGCGTTTTTGCAGCGCGCTCCACTTTACAACACCAGTTACAGCATCTGTTGGAGCATCAATTTGCGTCTCTCGCTCTAAACTAGTCGCTTTTTTGGATACAACGTTGGATACAACGCCTGTTGGAGATGTTCTAAGGGAAACAACTGGTATCGAGCATCGCTAAGACGGTAAAGAGATATGTTCGGAGCCAGACACACCGGCAGGACACCACCACCGCGAGCATCGGTGACCCCTCCTCCGGCTTATCAGCGATTGCGCTCGTTGAGCCGGGGACGGAGCAAGACACGACGCAGAGGAGGCGAGATCGTGGTGCAGAAGGTGGTGCATGAGCTTGTCACAGGTGGCGGCACCAACCTCTCCTTCCCGATGCTAAAGGGCGACGAGTATACCAACTGGGCCATGGTCATGGAGGTGAACCTCCAGGCCGCTTGCCGCGGGACGCCATCGTGAACGACACGGTTACACGCCACAAGGACAAGCGGGTGCCGGCGGCCCTACTCCATTCCACCCCAGCTGGGATGCATTGCATGCTCACTGCGAAGGGGACGGCGAAGGCAGCATGGGAAGCAATCAAGCTGCAGAACCAGGGTAGCAATCGTGCCCCTACGGATGTGCGGCGCCTCCGCACTGAGTTCGAGACGATCACCTTCATTGAAATACTCCTAGACCCGCCACCATGTTGGTCGAGGAGGTGGTTGGTCACCTCCGTGTTCTGTTGTCTAAAAAAGTTATATTTAGAAACGGGAGGTATTATTACTCCAATTAGTTAAAATAACAAGATCACTGGAGTTTGGGAGCAAAAATAATTTCAAATTATATTTTGCACGTTTGTTGCATCCATCATTCTCTACAACAAGATACCTTCTCAGAATTTTTTAGAACTCGTAAGGGCAGTGGCACCTCCAGCCCACCAGAGTTTAAATCCCAGATTTGACACTTTGTTGTCTTATAAAGGCGGAATATTCTTCAGTGGGAGGCGACGTTCCCGTCCACAACGAGCCGCCTGTGGTGACTTCGTCAATCTCAAAACCCGCCGAATCAGTTCTTCGATGCAGTATCTTGGAGGTGCTCATAGGGGTAGGGTGTGCGTGCGTTCATAGGGGTGAGTATGTGCGCGTATGTATGGACGCCTTTGATTGTACCGTGTTTCGTAAAAAGAAAATACTATTTTCGAAATTTTCAGAATAATAGAAGCACTGGGAGCCAGAAATCTCCACTCTCTATGTACCGAAAAAGTATATAGTCCATAATTAATTATTAAGTAGAAAACGTATTGTTGTCAGCTACGTCGCTCTCTGCTGCTGAAGTGGCACTAGTAGTACTGAAATTTTCGTGGTACGTGGTCGCGGCACTGTTGGCCGAATTCCATGGTGCGAGAAGAATAGAAGATCAACGTCAACTTGTTTGACGAGCAAATATCCCCCAAAATATTAGAAGAGAGTTGATGACTAGCTATGTCCGAATTGCCAAATGGAGAGCATTTTTTTTTTGGACTGACCAGAGGTCGTTCTCGTCGACACGGTGTTCACTGGAACTTTCTGTACGTTCTGCCGGAGGAGCGTGGCTACAACGGAAACGATTCAAACGGGTTCAGATTTTTTTGTCCTGGACGACTGGAATTCAGGTTGGTGTTTTGCATTTTGCAGGGATATTGTCTGCATGGCCATAGGTTTCTGTCAGAGAGAGACATCATAAGACAAGCAGAGAATTATCAGTGCAGGCAGCACTACGTTATGTTTACTCCAGCTAGCAATAATAATCACTCGTGAAGAAAGCTAGCCATAATTAGTAGCACTACTGGACAAGATGAAAGGCTAATACACCATTACCTTAATTGACGCGTGAAGCACAGAGAGACGAAAAAGTAAGGAGATGACTGTTGTGGGTATACTTCATAGGTGTACCATCGACAGTGTCTAGATCCGGCAAGCCCGGGTGGCCCACAGATGGTGATGAGGCATGTGGCCCATCGGGCGGCCGAGCTTGTCGTTGATCATGAAGGGAGAAGTCCAGCCCGAGATCGACGGGCCGGATCCGTACCGACATAGAAGTAACCCGGATCCATGGAGGCCCATGAGGAACCCGGATCCAAGTACGACGTATATGGAAGGCGGATCCGTGACGTGCACGGCAAGATATTGTACCGTAGTTAGGCCGTCCGTAATCCGGCTAGGACTCTCCATGTAAACCCTAGATCCGTGCGCCTTTATAAGCCGGATCCCGGGAGCCCTAGAGGCACAACCACAACTCATTGTAACAACGCGAAAGCGCCCGGATAATTCCGGACAAGCGAGCGGTAGGGCCCCGTCATCGTGCGGGTGTTCCGAAGCCGGGTAACTCGCGTACCACCGTCCCGTGTGCACTCCGCCCTATGGCCCCTACTTCTTCTCCCCTCGTGAGGATCCCTCCTCCGAGGTACCGTCGATTAGGCAACGACGCTTGGCGCCCACCGTGGGGCTCGTGGCGTTCGGAGGCCGGAACCGGGAGGGTTCCGCCATGGGAAGCTACGACGACACCATCGCCGTGGGGCGAGTCCTCTACGCCGGAAATCTGCCGATCGTCCCTCCGGATGAGTGCTGGATTCCGGCTAAAACCGACCCCATCAAGCTCTCCATCGTCCCAGTTGGCGGCATACACATCTTCATCGGGGAAACCGTCGATTCCGATGGAAACCCACTGGTAAGTAGCGCTGACGCGACCGCCGCCGAGCGGGACGCGAGCCGCGAAGATCCGATCCGAGACGCCGGAACTTCCTAGTGAGGATTCCGCCTTAGATCCGGAAAAATCAAAGCCCACCCAATCCGCCCCCGAGCAGGAAACAAAGGTGGAAGACCAATGCGCATCCGCCCGGGTTTCCCGGGTGTTAGAGAAGCAAAGGTGTCACTTCGTACACTTCTTGGCCCATACCGCCGGAACCGCCCCTCAAGCGATCGGAGCCGGTCCCGAGCGAGGAAGAGGCACCGGAAAACGTCGCAGATCCGGGTCGGGCTCAGCCTGTCGGAGAAAGCAAAGCTCCGGGTGAAGAGTCGATCTTGGGCAACCTCGAGCCCAATCTCCGGTGATACCGCGTCCATGGAATCCGATGACTTCGTCCGAAAGCTTGAGGAGTACGGCCGCGACGATCAGCTCGAGGTCGATTCCGCCTTACCTAAGCGGGTCCTCGCAACCGTGGCACCGCCGGAAGAGCCAGGAAGGTGAAGACGAAAACACCGCCTCCGACCCCGGACCGTCCAATGTCGGATCTCCGCTAGATCGGATCCGTCCCCCCGAGGATGTCCTGTCTCCGGAAGAGCTGGTCGAACAAGCACGCATGGACCTGGTCGCAAAGTCTCGGTGTCCTCAATAAACCAATAACCCCTGATGATGCCGCAGATCCGGAAGCTCTAGAAGCAACAAGACAGGAGATGCTAGCTACTGCCAAAAAGTTCGCAAATACCGCAGTCCGCGATGCCGGACGAGAGGACGAGGCAGCCAACTTCGTGGAACACTTCAAGAAGAAGGACCGCGAGGTCGATGAATCTCTTGCAAAGGTCGGGGAGCTTGAGAAGCACCGGGAGGCCAAGGTAAAGTTCGTCGAAGAGGAGGAAGCTAGGATCGGGCGTGAAGCCATCCCTCCCCGCAGGATTACCTTCGCCACCCCCACGAGTACGACAGCCGCTCGCAACTCCAAAGGACAATATGAAGAAGGCTGCTGAGATCTTAAAGAAGAAGAACGAGGAGATTGACATCGAATTCGTTCGCACGCTCGTTGCTTCAGCAGTGAAGCAACAGAGCAAGGCCGACACTTCGCGCAGGTTGGAATCCAATCCGGATCAATGTGTATCTACCGCGCGGAAGGACGCCCGTGTCAATCGCCACCCCGATGATGAATCACGCACCGGATCCTCGGAACGCGAAGGAAAGTCGGGGAACACCCAAATCCTATCCCCGTACCGTCAAAGACGCCACCGTCGATCCAAGAAAGGGAAAGGATGCAATGTACTCGGACGTGAGAAGTACCGGAACCCCTCTCCTCCGCCTAATGGTTACCCGCGACCCCCTCGCCGCCGTAGTCCAGCCGGAAACACCAGGCCCCGTGGGCATGGTGGAATCGTTATCCGCGACAACGTGCCGCCAAGAAACGAAAACAGGGAGCGCTCGCCGGAACCGCGCCGGAACCGAACATCCCTCGAGAGCCGGAGCCCGGAGGAGCTCGGAATGAGGAGCGCGACCCAGAACCTCGCCGTAGCCGCGACCCAGAGCCTCGCCGAAGCCATAACCCGGAGCCCCGCCGGCACAACCAAGGCAGCCAACGCCACGGCGAAGGCAGCCATAGGAGCCGGAGTCGCATCGAGAGGGGCGAGGAGAATCGAAGCCGGAAGCAAGAAAGCGGACCGACCACCTCGCAGGTCTCCTCACCTCCACCTAGCGGTGGTGGCGGAGGTGGAGGCGGAGGCGGCGGCCGAAGATCTCGCTCTCGCTCAAAATCTCCACGTCACGGCTCGCGCGACGCGCGGGACCGCCTCAACGAGTACGAGAACTGACTACATTGGTCCGAAGTGCTTTGGCAGAATGATTCGAGAAGAACCAAAGCCAAGGAGCTCCCTCAAGCTACCCGGAAATCTGAAGCATTATGATGGCACTGAAAGGCCGGATACCTGGATTGAGGACTACTACAATGCAAGTAACCTTCGCCGGAGGAACCCCTAACATCGCTCGCCGCATGCTCCAGCTTGTACCTTGTAGGACCAGCCCGGATCCGGCTCGGCGACCTCGAGAAGAACTCCATCTTTTGCCGGTTCGACCCGAAGACCGCTTTTGAGAAACACTTCGAGGGGCACCTACAAAAGACCCGCCACAACGAAGCGACCTACAAGCTTGTATCCGGAAGAAGGGAGAAACCTCAAGAAACTTCCTCACACGATGGTTGGCATGCGAGAACGAGTGCGAAAACGTCGATCACACCACCGCCATGTACGCCTTTATTGGTGGACTGCGAGAGAGGAGGATTGCCGAGACATAAGCTTACATGTTTGGCTAACGCCAACAAACCGACTCGGATGAGATGATCTCCATCGCCGGTGATCACACCGCCGCCGATGACGACGCGGGCGGTGACATCGCAGCTACAGGCAATCCCCCCGCACCAGCAGAAGAAGAACCGCGATAACGGTAACAATAGCGCCCACAAACGCAAAAACCCCGATGACCGGAAGAGTGGCGGATCCGAGATGGTCGCCATGGCGTTCCAACGCGGAGGTTCGGGGAGGCGGAAGAGGACGCGGCCGTGGAGGCGGAGCCGGCAGGGGTCGGCAGCATGGCACCGAGGTCACCGCCGGCGGATCCCGCGCCCCGCAAACCTACGAGGAGTACAGAGACATGCCCTGCCCGGCCCACTTGGATCCGGCTACGGGAAGTCCACTCATACCAACCGCAACCGCAAATGGGTCAACGACCTCAAGAACGACCCGGAGGCGAGGATACAAGCGAGCCCGAAGCACCGCCCACGCGGCAAAGGAGGCAAGGGGAAGAACAAGGACAAGGAGGAGGACAGCTTCCGAGGCGATGGACGAGGATGATAACTCGCCGGATCCCAAAGCCGGAACCGCAGGAAAATCCAACCCCTTCGAGAAGAAGAGCGTGGGGGCTTACCACACCTTCCTCGGAACCCCCACAGATCCGCGCCGCAAAATCAGCTACCCGGTTCCCGAACGCCACAGCTTCCGGCCGTGCCGCAGCATGTCGAGTGGTCGGAAGTTCCGTGCACATTTGACAGGGCGGATCATCCCGCCTCTGTGCCAAAAGAATATTACGCCTTGGTTGTGAGTCCCCGCATAGACGGGTATGACTTCTCCAAGTGCCTCATGGATGGCGGAGCCAGCTTGAACATCATGTACCTGGAGACTCGGAGCGGATGAACCTCACCAAGGAACAGCTCAAGCACGGCACAACCGAGTTTCACGGCGTGGTTCCGGTAAGAAGGCGAACTCCCTCGGCAGCATCACACTTCCCGTGGCCTTCGGCGATGTTCATAATTTCCGCGAGGAGAAGATCACGTTCGAAGTTGTGCCCTTCAAGAGCTCCTACCATGTCATCTTCGGCGAGCCCACCTACCACAAGTTCCACGCAAGGGCGTGCTATATCTACAACAAGCTCAAGATGCCGGGTCCCAACGGTATGATCACCATAACCGGAGACTACAAAAAGGCTCATGAGTGCGAGTTGGGCGAAGCCGCCTTCGCAGAGTCCGTCATATCCGGAGAAGAGCCGAAAGGCTACGGGGCCGCGGTGGATCCGACCGAGATGCGGACCACCAAGAAGCGGATCTCCGAGCAGAAAACCTCCTTCAAGCCCGCGATAGAAACTAAGAAGCATGACCTTATTCCGGGTGACTCTTCCAAACAGGTTTCAGTCGGGGCAAACATGGACCCTAAATAGGAAAGCGCGCTCGTCGAGTTCCTCCGCGCTAACATGGATATCTTCGCATGGCAACCTTCCGACATGTCCGGAGTACCTAGGGAACTCGCCGAGCACTACCTCAACATCAATCCGGGGCTAAACCGAGTGAAGCAAGCTATGCGACGCTTTGGAGACAAGAAGCGCCGCGCCATAGGAATGGAACTAGCAAAGTTACTAGAAGCAGGTTTTGTAATAGAAGTTATTCACACCGATTGGGTCGCGAATCCCGTCCTTGTACCCAAAAAGAACACCGAAATACTAAGAATGTGCATCGATTACTCGGCTTGAACAAACATTGCCCGAAGGATCCGTTCCCCTTGCCGCGCATTGACCAAGTCATTGATTCGACGGCAGGGCGGAACTTCGTGTTTTCTTGATGCGTATTCCGGGTATCATCGGATCCGGATGAAGGAATCCGACCAAAAGGCGACTTCATTCATAACCCCGTTTGGTACTTCATCGCTATGTTACTATGCCTTTTGGTTTGAAAAATGCAGGTGCTACTTACCAGCGTACGATGCGGCGGTGCTCGAAGGACCAAATTGGCCGGAACGTGCACGCTTACGTCGACGACATCGCGGTCATGACCCGGAAAGGATCCGACTTGATCGGCGACCTCACGTAAACCTTCAACAACCTCCGCAGGTACAAGATGATGTTGAATCCGCCGAAGTGCGTTTTTGGCGTGCCGACCGGAAAACTCCTTGGCTTCATAGTCTCTCACAGAGGCATTGAGGTGAACCCGGAAAAGATCAAGGCAATCCTGTGTATCAAACGGCCAACTTGTCTCAAAGATGTGCAACGACTAACCGGTTGCGTTGCAGCAATCAGCAGGTTTGTTAGCCGTCTTGGCGAGAAGGCGCTACCTCTGTACAAGCTGCTGAAGAAAACGGACAAATTTGTCCGGGGACGACGCAGCCGACGCAGCTCTCCGTGGGTTGAAGGAAATACTAACCTCCCCACCTATCTTGGCAGCCCCGAGTAGAGTCGAGCCAATGCTCCTTTATCCGGCGGCTACCAACGAGGTCGTCAGCCTCGTCATCGTGGTGGAGCGAAAGGAAGAAGGTCATGAATATGACGTCCAAAGACCTCGTCTACTACATAAGCGAGGTGCCGACGGAGTCAAAGCAAAGATACCCTCACTTTCGAAGCTAGCTTATGGAGTATTCCTAGGCAGCCGGAAATTGAGACACTACTTTCAAGAGCACCCGATAATGGTTGTGAGTAAAGCTCCGCCGTCGACAATTCTCAACAACGCCGACGCAACAGGACGAACAGCTAAATGGGGCATCGAATTATCCGCCTTCGACATCGCTTACAAGCCAAGGACTGCGGTCAAATCCCAAGTCTTGGCGGATTTCGTTGCAGATTGGACGAAGCTCCGGATGCAAGTCCGGAGCCGGAACCGAAAACATGGGTCATGCACTTCGACGGATCCAAGCAGCATCAAGGCTCGGGAGCCGGAGTCACCCCGAAGTCCCCCACCGGAGAAGAACTGCAGTATGTTCCGCAGATCCACTTCGAAGCTACAAATAACATGGCGGAATACGAGGCTCTACTACACGGTTCGCGCATCGCTAAGGAAATCGGGATCAAGCACATCATATGCTCGTGGAGATTCCGACCCGGTGGCACAACAAGTAGCCGGAACCCGGAACGCCGAAATTCCGTCATGGCGGCCTACAGAGACGAAGTTGACGAGCTCGCCAAATGCTTCCTCGGATACGAAGTCAAGTACGTCGAAGAGACGACAATACAACTGCGGATATGCTATCCAAGCTCGGATCCGGCGAGAAGACCAATTCCGCCCGGAATTTTCCTAGAGCATCTCCGGATACCCTCGGTGAAGGGCGCTAACCCGGAAAACCCGGATGTGGCAGTGTCTCCGGCTAAAGAGGTATTGGCTACCATTCCGGCTTGGACACGACCTTTCCTGGACTACCTCATCGATCGAAGCTGCCGGAGGACGAGGTCCTCGCGCGCCGGATCATCGAACGAGCACGATCCTACACAATTGTCGATGGACAGCTCTACAAACGAAGCGCAACAGGGGTGTTTCTCAAATGCGTCTCCAATCAAGATGGCATTGAAATCCTCAGAGAGATCCACGCAGGGGATTGCGGGCACCATGCCGCTCCCGTGTCACTCGTTGCAAAAGCTTTTCGGCTAGGCTTTTATTGGCTAACAGACTAAAGAAGATGCCGACAAGATGGTCAAGACCTCGCCGAGGTTGTCGGTACTACGCTACTCAACCAAACGCTCCAGCCCAAGAGCTGAAGACCATACCTATCACCCGGCCATTTGCGGTCCGGGGGCTCGATATGGTTGGTAAATTGAAAAGATCATCTCCCGGCGGTTGTGAATACCTCCCGGTCGTCGTTGACAAGTTCAGCAAGTGGATCGAGGCCAAGCCGGTGAGAAAAGCCGATGGTGCTACGGCACTAAAATTCGTCCGCAGCCTCGTGATGAGATTCGGCATCCCACACAAGCATAATCACGTGATAATGGCACGAACTTCGCTCAAGGAGAATTAAAGGATTATTGTGAGACAATGGGGATACGACTGGACCTCGCATCCGTGGCTCATCCACGGTCCAATGGTCGGGTTGAAAGGGCTAACGGCCTAATATTATCGAGAATTAAACCACGCCTTGAAGGACCGGCCGCGACGAGCAGCTGGAGCTTGGGCCGACGAGTTGGAAGCCGTTACGTGGAGTTTACGAACTACCCCTAACGTATCAACAGGGTTTACTCCTTTTTTCCCGGTATACGGATCCGAGCCGTGCTCCCCTCCGACATCATCCACGATTCACCGCGAGTTTCCGCCTACAATGAAGAAACAGTCGACGAGGCCGGACGGCTATCCGTGGATCCGATCGAGGAAGCTCGGAACTTAGCGGACCAAAGATCCGCCATCTATCAGCAAAGGCTCCGACGTTATCACGAGTCGTCGAGTCCGGAAACGCTCCTTCATGGCGGGAGACCTGGTCCTCCGCCTTCGACAGGTGAAAGACCATAAGCCGCAATCTCCATGGGAAGGACCTTTCGTCGTTAGCAAAGTACTTCACAACGGGTCGTACTACCTTGTTGATTTCCGCGAGCTAAGGGATAGACCTGCTAATTGGCGCCGGAAACGCAAGCGTGAGGATCCGGATGACATCTACGATGAAACAGATCGCCCTTGGAATATAGCACAGCTACGTCCTTTCTACACTTAGCATATTTTTTCGAGTTACAAACTCTGTAATAATTATACATGATCAATGAAATAAAGCTTATGGTTCACTCTTTGAGTCTTTTACCTCCTTTACTTGTTCATTTTAGATCGTGTATGTTTTTTCCGACTAAAACCGCAGAGCTGGATATTTCCGCCTAGGCGTGTATGAAAGTTGTGATTTTCAAAATCGTCCTTTAGGACGTAAGCTTAAGTTTTCCGATTAAGTTGTTATCCGTTGCGAACTCGTGGATTCCTAGTAGCGATTTCCGGCACCTACGCCTGGGGGCTTGTTTCCGCGGTTATGGACGGATTGCCATTGGGCTTCGTCGCCGCTGGCGAGCGTTTCCGGCTAAGGTTTTCCGGCTCGTGGAAGGTCAAGCGGGCAAGCCGGAAAATAACGAAGTCAGCACTTGCTTTCCGACATAAAACGAAACATGCGCATAATATTAAACGGATAGCAGGATAAAGTGTTTCCGCCCCATGCATAATCGTTTCGTTCCTAGCTACTTAAAGAATTTAAAGTCTTATTACAAACCCTCGCTGGGGTCAAAATGATGCATTGTTTTTTCCCGCAGGAATAAAAGTTCTCACTCCCCCTTAGCCGGAGAAGTCTTGCCTTCTGGATCCTGTTCCTTGGCGCCTTCGGCCGGAGAAGACACGTCTTCATCACTTTCTTCAGAGGCAGCAGTGCTGGTCTTGGGTTCCTCTTGGGGAGTATTCTTCGAGCTGGTCCAGGTAAACTGGGTTCCGGATTCCGCGAGTCGCGCCTTGGCGGCGAGTTCCTTCGAGTTCTCGCTTCTAAGGACTCGTCGGCAGGAAGGACGACCTTGTCGTAGAATTCCTCATGCCGGATCCTACGCGCGATACGGGTGTCGTAGCCGCTCACCGCATCCAGGAGAGCGCTAACATCCGCATCCGCGAGAACGCCCGTGGTTACCCGATCAAGATCAAGATCCGCATGATGCGCTAGGCACATGGTCAAGGCCATCGCAGCTGCGCCTCGGGCCGACGACGCTTGCGGATCCGTTACCAGCTCCGGCGAACATCCATCTTTCCAATAAGTTTCCGGACGTCGCAAGTACGACTCCTCTTGATGGATAAGTTATAGCATATCTTGCGGGAGGCGGAGATGAGATCTTTGCGGTCATCGCCCGCAAGTTGAAGAAGGTCATCTCGCGGGAACAAATTCCGGCGCTCTTCGGAATACCCAAGCGGTTCTGCACACAACGAGTGAGGACATAAGCATAAAGTAAAGTGTCGGAACAAATATCCGGGCAAGGTTCTAGTATCGGTACCCAAGATGTTCTCATTGAGCAAATCCCGAGTCTTGTTCTGCGGTCTCCATATACTTCCGGAGTCCATTGAGCTCTTTTAGTTGAGATTTGATAGTTTCACTCGTCAACGTTTAGCTTCAATTTCAGCTCCGCTTTCTCCTTCGCATGCTCGGAGTTTTTCTCCGCCAGCTGCTTTTCGGCTTGCTCTTTCTTAAGTTCCGCCTCCTTTAGCTTCGTCTCCAAATCTTGGTACGAGGAGCGCGGGTTCTCAAGTTCGGTCGAGGCTGTAGCAAGGGAAGAGGATGCGCCTATAATAATATAAGTTAACGAAAAGTTCAAAGTCGGAAATTGGTTAATGACGAAGAAGGCGGAAACCAACCTTGGGCGTCCGCCGCTTGTTTAGCCAAATCCGCATTCTCATCCTTCGGGGTCCGGATACTTTCCGCCCGACTCGGAGTAACGCGGCGCTGCAAGGCAATGTTCTTGTGCAGCTCGTAGTGCAGCGCCTGCTCGTTCTCGTAAAATTTACACAGTGCAGGAATAAAGAATTCCGCCCGTAGCGATGGTTTCTCTTAAAAGCATCATTGCCGGAACTTTTCCGCCATAATGCTTGGGGGCTACCGGTTCATTCTAAAAAACTTTCCCGAAGTAATTTTTCTCTAAGCATCTAAGCGCTAACTACTTTTTCAGTTTCTGCTTACATGCTTGGGGGCTACTGGGGAGTACCTTTTGCTTACAGACGAGCTTGTCGAAGAACTGGCCGACATCCTTTTTAAAATCTTGAATCTCCGATGTCGCGGCATCAGGTTTCCCCGAGCATTGTTCAGCATGGCGTTGAGCAGGTCTTGTTCAAGCTCCCATTTCTCCGCCTCGGACAGCTTGTTGAAGAACTTGGTAGCATACGCTTTGGGGGTGGAAGTGATGTCGACCGGATCTCCGAAGTTCTTCGGAAAACGACGATGTCGCCGGCGCCATCTCCGGCCTTCTCAGAAGAAGTGACTTCAGCCCCTCCTTGGCCTTGTTCTCCTGCATCTTCTTGGGCAGGGCCTTTGGCCTTGGGATCTTCTCCACCTACCTTGTCGCTGCTGACCGGAATAATTTCCGGTGGAGTGTTGGTGGCGGGAGGGGGAGACGGGTCAGCCTGAGGAGGAGATGGCGGAGGAGTGGGGTGAGAAGCACTTGGCGGAGCCGGAGTAGCTGGACCGACCGCCGGAGATTTCTTCATGTATTTGGTAATGGGCTCTGGTCGGCGGTCCGCGTGGCGGCGGGTTTCGGGTTCCCGCAAACAGGTGAAAGGATTCGGACAAGAGATAATTTCGCTAAGTTAAAATCGTGTCATGCTCGGAAACTTACGAGGCGCCGGGGATAATGGGGCGCGTGCCTTGGCCGGCTGTTGAGAGCATCCGTATACGTGCACGCTCCGCTTTCCTTGAGTCTAGCGGAGGTGGTTTTACCGTCTTCGGTTTCTTGGCGGAGGCCTCGCCGCTAGCTCCGGCTTCAGAGCCGGAAGCCTTGGCGCGGGGACGCTTTGTAGGTCGAGGGGCCGCCTTGCGAGGTGCCTCGTTCCTCTTCCTCCTCGTCGTCATCCGGAACCTCCTCCGCCGTGTCTTCGGTAACGGGAACACGGAGAATGGCGCGAAAGTCTTCCTCCGCCAAAGTGTTGAGCTTGGAGGGAAAATGAATAAAGTTAAAGATGAACATCCAAAAGTTTGTGAAGTTTGAAACAGTGAAAAGGACGAAGCTTACCGGAGGACATTGGTCGTTTGTAAAAATGTCTTTGGTTAGTTCCGGGACCTGTTGGCCCCTCGGAATCTTCACCAACGTCTTGATCCTCCTCTTCAGAGAGTCGGCCGGAAGATCGTGGCGGGTAACCCGGAGAGGATCATCCGCCCCGGTATATGCGCACATCAGGCGCGCGTTGTAGCGTAGAGGCCTGGATTCTCCGGGAAAACCAGCCTAAGTGTAAGCTGGGCTCCGGTTAGCCCGTCGTGGACTAGCCAGGAGATTCTCCGCGCCGCCTTCTCCAGAATTGGGGTCTGGGCGAGCGAAGGGACGAAGCTCCAGCTCGCGAGTTCTTCCGGAGGTTCGTTGATGAACTGAGGCAGGCCTTCATGGACCTTCGGAACTGAAGCATTTTTCTCATAAAACCATCCGGCGTTCCAAGCATCGGACGGATTCGTGTGAGTCATGGGGAGGGTACATGCGACTAGGGCGGAGCATAAACGTCATGCTTCCGCGAGTTCACCATAGCTTTCTCCTTGGTTTCTTTCTTCACCCGGAAAAAGAACCGCCACAACTTAACGTCCGGCCGGATCCCAAGATGTCCTTCGCAGAGAGTCACGAAGTTGGATAGAAGAAGGTATGAGTTCGGGCAAATGTTGTGGGGCTGGAGCCCGTAGGTGCTGAGGATGGAGAGAAAAAATTCCGAACAAGGAAGTGAAAGTCCGCGTTCCACCCAAGCCTTGGTCATAACGACTTCTCCGGTTTCCGGCTTGGGGACGACGGAATCACGTGTGAAGCTCCGAGTGTGAGGAGATCATTCCTTCGTTCGGAGCTCTCTAAGCTCCACGTCCGTGGTTTCGCAGGGCCACCATTGACCCCGTTCTCCTTCGCGGATCCGGGCCTTGGACGCCTTCTTGCTTTCCGCCTCCCGCACCTTTGCTGCCATCCGAGCTTGTCCCTCGAGTTCCTCTTGGAGCTCTTGAAGGGTAGGAATCCGGCTTGGAGCGGTGTCTGGAAGATGCGGAAAAAGGTTGAGCTAGTCTTAAGTCGGAAATATATGGTGGCGGGAATGATATGGGATCCGGGCATATGGGTTCTATTTGGTTGAGATCCGGGCTACTCGAAGAGCTACCGAGTGCAAAGTGACGATTCGAGTGGCATGCTTCCGGCTGCACCCATACAAAGTGTTTGAGTACCCGGATCATCGAACCTATCTTCTACACTACGTTGTCTTCTACAAGGCCGGCGTACTTACCGCTAATGGCGCGGTGGTTCGACGGAGCTCCGGCGGAGTTGAGGTCGCTGAACTTGGAGGAAGTCGACTCGCGTAACCACGAATCGGCGGCGGAGCGAGTTTCTCGTTCAAACGTGATGATCTTGGTGCGAGGGGAGCCTCGGTTCGGCGGCGCGCGAGGTTCACCGTGGCGAAGTTCGCCGGAGTCTAGATCTGGCGGGCGGCGCGGCGCGAGGAGGAAGACGATGTGGTGAGAGGGGGTGAAAGAATGAATTTTTACCGGGCCGCAGGGTATTTATAGGCCGCGCTCGGAGATTCGGGATCCGGATCCGACGGTGGAAACTGAACGGTCACACCGTTGGATGGTTGACACGTGTTTAGGTCAAATGCGGTAAAACGACGTGGAGGTGATTTGACTGCGCGCTCCCGAAAATTCCGGTCGAAGATTTGCATCTGCGAAGATTTAGCGCGGGAAATGAGGAAGTTGTGCGCGGGAAATAAGGAACTTCCGTTGTTGAGTGTGATCCGAAGATGAAGGATTTCCGAAGCCGTTTGAGTCTTTTAAGATTCCGGTAATTTTGTGAATATAAGTTGTCTCTCATTCGAACGGGCAGTAACCCGGAAATGTTCTTTGGAACGTCGATGGATGAAGTCCCGCGGGATGGGAGCATTTTCCGGCTATAAGTTGGGAAAAAGAAGAAAATGCAAAGTTGGAGCTCTTCAAGTTTCTCCGCGTTACCAACGTTTGCCGGAGATCGTGTTGGACCAGCAAGGCGGAAACTGCGGTGAAACTCGGAGAACTCTGGGGGCTACTGTTGTGGGTATACTTCATAGGTGTACCATCGACGGTGCCTAGATCCGGCAAGCCCGGTGGCCCACAGATGGTGATGAGGCATGTGGCCCATCGGGCGGCCCAGTTGCTGTTGATCATGAAGGAAGAAGTCCAGCCCAGGATCGGCAGGCCGGATCCGTACCGACATAGAAGTAACCCGGATCCATGGAGGCCCATGAGGAACCCGGATCCAAGATCGACGTATATGGAAGGCGGATCCGTGACGTGCACGGCAAGATATTGTACCGTAGTTAGGTCTGTCCGTAATCCGGCTAGGACTCTCCATGTAAACCCTAGATCCGTGCGCCTTTATAAGCCGGATCCCGGGAGCCCTAGAGGCACAACCACAACTCATTGTAACAACGCGAAAGCGCCCAGATAATTCCGGACAAGCAGCAGTAGGCCCTGTCATCGTGCAGGTGTTCCGAAGCTGGGTAACTCGCGTACCACCGTCCCGTGTGCACTCCGCCCTACGGCCCCTACTTCTTCTCCCCCTCGTGAGGATCCCTCCTCCGAGGTACCGTCGATTAGGCAACGACAATGACAGCCCCCTAGCTGTTCATCCACGCACCAACAAATAATACAATATCGGCATGTACTCACAGCCACGAGCTCCTCACGCTACAGCAACTAGAGTGGATTTATCTGAATGTGTATGGGTTCAGATAGCTGCGATTGGTTGACTAGATCGGCTCACCATCTTGTTCCTTTGTAACGAAGGTATCTGCAGGCAGGATGTCCAAATGGAGAGGCCAGAGTGTTTTGAACGCCAACAACATATAGAAACAAGAACGGGATAGGGCGGAGGGCTTTAACGTGTTTGACTCAACATATGGTATTGCAACATGGCGGCAATATGGTTCCCGTTGCACAACGTCAGGGACAGTTGTTGCAAGAATCAAGATGGCAGCATCCATGCATTGCACGAGGACACCAGGTCCTCTCTGCCGACAGAATGCTCACTGATGTGGGGTATAGTGTTTACTGGCTGCAATAAAATGGAAACAATGGAAGGAAGTATCACCTGGGTACTTTGGGCGGCTGTCTGCAAACCAAAAGCATAGAGAGGGTTTATAGGAATGAGCTGGCCGGACTACTCTCCCTTTTGGAGGGCTTTCAATTAGGTCAAGAGCCGGATGAGTTCTCCTGGTCGCTGGAACCTTCTGGGAGGTTCATAGTAAAATAATGCTATGGGAAACCGTGTGAAGGAAATCCGAGGAAACGTTTCATTGAGATATGAAAAATTTCCATCCCTCCCAAAATTTGGATCTTCATGTGGCAATTTATTAGAAAACGCCTTCCCTCGAGCAACAACATCAAGAAACGATGCGGACCACAAATGGCAGGTGTGCCTTATGTGGAGACCTAGAGGACACGAATCACATTTTCTTCGTGTGCTTTTTAGCTAGGTTTCTGTGGAGTATTGTAAAGGAGTTGCTCCCCGATCCCTAGAACCCCTCTTGTTTGAGGGTGTCCATCGCTTGATCACTAGCTCGGTAAGAGCATCTCTAACAGAGCCTGTAAATCCCGTCGGAACCGAACTTTTCCGGCGGATTTACGGGTTCGGGTCGAAACTGGCGCCTATCAGTGACCGAATCGGTGGGTCAGCCCGAATCGAAAGTTCGGGGGCTCGAGAAAACCCCCGCACGACCCCTATTAAAAGGGATCGCGGAGGGGAGTTCGGTTCGCAAACCCTACTCCCCTCCGCCGTCTCCTCTCCCTCCGCTGCCGCCAGTCCAACGCTCCGACGAGCAATCTACGCGCAGCCAGCCACCAATTCTTCCGCCGCCGCCGCGCGATGGCCTCCCGTGGAGGGGCAGGCAGCCGAGCCGCGGGATTGGGCGGGGCGATTCGCCGCCGCGTCTGCCCGTCTTCCGCAGCGAGGCGGAGAGGCGGAAGTGGAACCGCATCGAGGGCGCGCGCAAGCGTAGCGCTCACCGGTGGACCAACTGGGGGCTCACGCCCCCAGGGAAGCTCGCCCGCTACGACAACCAGGCCGAGAGCTCCTCCTCCGGTCAGTCGAGCCGCGCACCGCGGCTGCCCGTGGCGGCGAGCTTCGAGGAGGATGACCTCGTCCCCGCGCGCTCTCCAACCTTCTCCGCCGGGGACTACGTCCACGGCAGCGACGAGGAGGAGGCGGTGATGGCGCAAACGTTCGCCATCAGCGAGGCGGAGGCGAGGGACCGCTTCCGTCGGGAAGAAGCCGACGCCGTACGCCAGGTACGGGAGTACGAGGCGGCCCGCCGGAAGGCCCGCGTCCGAAGGTCAAGCTCGAAATAGTCGATTTTGACAAGGACGACGCGTGAAGAGTTCACGCCTCCGACGATCTCCGCCAGCACCGGCACCGCCGCGCGCGCCATAGCTAGTAGGCCGCATTTTGCTCATTTACCTAGGTTATTAGGTTGCCGGTGACAAACAATGATCATCGCTAGTAGTAATTTAAATTCCCCGCACTATGTAAGTATCTATTTCATCTATGAACTATGATCATCGCCAACATTTACCCGCGCCAATTCGAATTCCAGTTTTCAGTTTCATTTTTACGGGTTCTATTCTGCGCCGGAGCTAATTTCATCAGAACTTGTGTTTTCGGTGAACTGAACTCGCGCTTTTCGGTCTCTGTTAGAGATGCTCTAAGGCAAGTTAGGTAGGTCCTTGAGGCTCCTTTTTGGGACGCTTTGGAACATCAGAAATAAGTCCACACTGAAAGCAAACACGCATCACATCCAACTGACATTTGTAAAAATTTACCATGTACTTGCAAGTGTTTTGTGGCTAGAGGACAAGACAAGGAAGCCTTGGAGCTAGTGATTGACAAGATTAAGACGATGTACTCTTCGATCCAAGACAAGATTTCATCTTTTCTGAGTTGCCAAGCTTCGCCTGATGGAGCATGTTTCAACTTTAAAGTTGGAATGCCTTCCGTCTAAAAAAAAATGGAAACAAAATTGCAGATTCTTCTTCAGTTAGGCAACATAAATAGTGTCTTAGATTCATCAGCTATGTAGCACTGCAAAACCATGCAATGAGTACAAGCACAGCTCGGGTGTCACGGGTACAATCTTAGTTCTGAGTTCAATCATCGTAATGCAGAAAGGACACAGGTTGGTGTTTGCACTTTGCTGGACACATGAACACATGTCCAGATGGGAATGTGTCGCATCAATTAGGAAGGAACATCTGACAATCCGTGGGCGCAAAGATAATGATCAGTACTGCAAGATCACTAGCGCAAGAACCATACATACATGTATATGTACACTGCAGGAATCGAGTCCAAGAACCATACATACATCATGATACAGCAAGCCGATGAATCGTGCGCGTGAGCTACCAGCAAAAACAAATTAACCGAACAAAATCATAACCAAGATGACAACAATTACCAATGCTTCTCAAAGTTACCAACTGGAAGTCTACTGCGCACCGGCGACGGCGGCCGGCGCGGCGTCGCTAGGGTCCTCCTGGTCGTCGACCCACGCCCAATAGTGCCGCTTCACGGTGATGGCCTCGCCGCCGCCGTCGTGCCCCTCTCCCTCGCCGCCTTCCTCCGTGTCGAACTCCCCCTCCTCGGGGACGCCCTCCACCAGCTCGGCGTCCACCGCGTACAGCAGGTACCTGGCGGGGAGGCCGGGGTAGGACGCGGACTCCCGCTCCTCCACGCGCGGCCCCGCGTCCGCGCCCGCGCCCAGGATCCGGACGCGCACGCGCTCGCCGAGCTCCTCACGCACCGCGCGGGCGGCGGCCGCCTCGGGGGACTCCCCGGGGCGCATCTTCTCGGACACCGGCCGCGGGCCCCGGCGCCGGAGCGTGCCGTCGGAGAGAAGCTGCCGGGTCTCCACGAGCAGCGCGCCGCGGCGGTTCCGGATGCGCACGGTGGCGACGTGGACGGCGCGGACCACGAGCGCGGCCGGCGCGGAGGAGGGGAGGAGCGTGCAGTCGCCGCAGGAGAGCTCCAGGAAGAGGTTGAGCAGGTTCTTGGTCCCCGGCGCGGAGCCCCAGGAGGCGAGAGCCGGGGCGGGGAGCCGCGGCCGGAGGTACGCCGCCAGCGCGTCCAGCGTCGGGAAGGCCAGCGGCCGCGGCGGCGACGGCGGCCGCATCGGTCGTCGATTTGGTGCTGCGGACAGGAATTTCTCCACGCTGCGACGATGGAATTTTCTCCGGTGGGCGGAATGGAAGTCGGGTTAGGCAACGCTGAAACGTGGGCTCGGATCAGTGGGCCTGTGGTGGAGGCCCATGATACCAAACAGCCAGCGTCACGGCCCAGCACGAGTTGGATACGGAAACCGAAGCCCAGGAGAAATCGGGCCATCCATCACAAAACAGAAGGAACCAATCGAGGAGACGCGTCCTCCAGTTCTCTCCCCAAATCCCCACCGGAATCCCAGACGCGTCCAATCCCTACCGGCGGCCGGGCTTCTCCTCGCCGGCCGCCGGCCGCCCGCGTGCGCCACCCATATCGCCCGCTCGAGCGCCGAGGCTCCCCTCCGCTCTCCTCTCCACGGAGCGTTTGCTTTGGCCGGTTGCGACGATGGATCTGGGGACGGAGAATCGCCTTGCGGCGTTGCTCCTGGAGGAGGCCCGGAGGCTGCGGGCGGAGGCGGAGAAGGAAGGGGTGCACGCCTACCTGCAGAAGCCTAACGTCAGGCACCGTCCCAATTCGCGGTTCCTCACCGCCACCGTTCTGGGTGTTCAGCAAGGTTCGGTTCGCTTCTCCTTTGCATTTTGTTTCATGTACTTTTTAGGGCCCTGCCAGCAGATATGGTGATTTACTCCTAGGTGCTGCGGTTTAGGCTCAGAGCTCGGCTAACCTGATTAAGTAGCTTACCCGCGCAAATAAAAACCCTGATTAACTAGCTAGAACCAGCTGTAGTAAATGGCCCTGTCATGGCAAATCTTTCTGCTAGTCCTCCCTCCTAGGTAAAACCTACATTTGAAGGAACACATTTTGTCGCCAACTTGCAATTCGAAGTTCAGTTTTGATACGCAATCATGCGGAAATACTTGCTGTGCTGGTGAACTGAAATTCCCTTGCCTGCCTGCAGCGAATCGAGTTGTGGAGGTTAATGAGATGTGGCGTGCCAGGGGGAAGGAACTGGAGCTGGAATCAAAGATGGAAACCCGAACCAGTGGCGGCGTTGACTCGAGATCGCAGAAACGAAAGAGCTCGAGGGACCAAAGTTTCAGCTCTAAGAATGAGCAAGGCAGACCATATGCTACATCTTGTCTGTCGAGGGATTCACGCAGAAGTTCTTATTCGGACCGGGAGGACAGTTCTTGTTTGGACCGGGAGGATGGCCTAGGCGACGATGAAATTGAAGATTTTCTTCGCTCAAGGTCAGTTACAGCTTAAATGATTTTCCCCTTAACAAAAACATAGAAGGAAAATTGCGATATGAAAATCCCGTGTTTTTTACCAATGTTCAAGTTTATCCGTGGTTAATCTCAGATTATAGGGTTCCAATATTCTTGTTTAATAAGAAATGTGGTTAGCCTCTGCATTTTTCGCTGTCTTATGGATAGGCAATCTGTTTAGTCCAACTTTTACTAAATGTACAATTTTATGTTAGGGTGAAGCGCGGACGAGGAGCTATTGGTTCTAGGATGGATGAGCCTGGTCCATACCTCACAGCTCCATCATCTAGGCAAGACGAGTTAGCAAGTCCAGATGCGCGAGTGAAAGAAGAACTGAAACACAGAGTTTATGGTCCAGAGAAGCCATTGTTTTTAAGATCTAAATCCTCAGATGAGGAGCCATCCACCTCCAAGAGGAAGCACAGAGAAAAAAAGAACAATAGCAATACCCGAGAGAGAAAGGAGGAGAAGAGGAGACATAAGCATCACCATCATAAGCATAGAAGTCATAGCTGAGAGACATAAGAGTGTTATCGAGCAAACATGTAACCTGCAATGTGGCTGATTTGTGATATGTTGTATTGTCGTTACTTGTTCACTTGAATGAAACTCTTGTCTGGAAACATGACACAGTGAAGTAAATAAAAGGTATCTTTTCGCGTTCAAATTCTTGGTCCTAACTTGTGGCCAGAGTACAACATTTAAGACTGATGAGTTTTCGAACATGGCATGAGTAGCACGAGTTAGTGATAATTGTGGTAACCAAGAACATGATTGAATGATGGAATACGCAGAAGTAAGTGATAAATTTCAACTGAACAAAATAACCAGGTAGATATAGAAAATTTTGAGATGATGCAACTAAAATTACGTAGTAATAGTTTACTCATATGGTAGCTCTTGCTTAGCAACAATCGACAGCCAGATGAAACTGAAGCCTACTTGCTACCAGGGAAGGTGCAGACATCAAGCACAGGTGACGCGCGGTTGCTCTACTTGCCGTTGGCTTCGCCGCTGCAGCAGCACGAAAGGATCAGTTATACGCCGTACAAATTCAGGTAAGATTGATATGGATTCAGAAAGAAGATGTTCAGGCTTCCAACTAATACTATAGAATGCTCGAACAGGTTTAGTCCATCCAGGTTTTAGTTACAATCAACCGGAGAAGCAAGTACTAAACAGCAGTGAGTGAAACAACAAATTGGCTGACAAGAGAGACGGTAATAATGTTGACTGAAGAGAAGGTGTACCGGGCTGCTAGTCCTCCTAGGTAAAAACTTACATTTGAAGGAAAACATTTGTTTGTCAACTTGCAATTCGAAATTTCAGTTTTAGATACACAATTATGTGGAAATACTTGCTGAGTTGTTGAACTAAAATTCCCTTGTCAGCCTGCAGCAAATCGAGTTGTGGAAGTTAATGAGATGAGGCGTGCCAGTGGGAAGGAACTGGAGCTATTAATCAAAGATGAAAATCCGAACTAGTGGTGGAGTTGACTCGAGATCCCAGAAACTAGAGAACTCGAGAGACCAAAGTTTCAGCTCTAAGAATGAGCAAGACAGACTATGCTACATCTTGTTCGTCGAGGGATCCATGCAGCAGTTCTTATTCGGACTGGGAGGATGGCCCAGGCGACGATAAATTGAAGAGTTTCTTGGCTCAAGGCCAGTTACATCATACACAGTTTTTTCCTTAACAAAAAATATAGAAGAAATAATGCGATATGAAATCTCATATTTTGTTGAAGATGTGATGTTTCTACTTTCTACCACTGTTAAGTTTATCTGTGACTAATCTAAGATTGTAGGTTACAACATTCGTTTTTAATAAGAAACGTGGTTGGTGCGTGCATTTTTCGCTGTCTTATGCATATAGGCCATCTGTTTAGTCCAACTTTTACTAAATGTACAATTTTATGTTAGGGTGAAGCGTGGACGAGGAGCAATTGGTTCTAGGATGGATGAGCCTGGTCCATACCTCACAGCTCCATCAAGTAGACAAGACGAGTTAACAAGTCCAGATGCGCGAGTGAAAGAAGAACTCAAACGCCGAGTTTATGGTCCGGAGAAGCCATTGTTTTTAAGATCTAAATCCTCAGATGAGGAGCCATCCACCTCCAAGGAGAAGCACAGAGAAAAAAGAAGAACAATAGTGGCACCCGAGAGAGAAAGGAGGAGAAGAGGAGGCATAAGCATCACCATCGTAAGCATAGAAGCCAAAGCTGAGAGACATAGGAGTGTTATCGAGCAAACTTGTAACCTGCAATGTGGCTGATTTGTGATATGTTGTATTGTTGTTACTTGTTCACTTGACTGAAACTCTTGTCTGGAAACATGACACCGTGAAGTAAATAAAAGGTGT
Source organism: Lolium rigidum (assembly GCF_022539505.1). NCBI lineage: Eukaryota > Viridiplantae > Streptophyta > Magnoliopsida > Poales > Poaceae > Lolium > Lolium rigidum. Next base: position 304,475,571 of record NC_061508.1, read on the forward strand.
CTTTTCGCGTTCAAATTCTTGGTCCTGACTTGTGGCCAGAGTACAACATTTAAGACTGATGAATTTTCGAACATGGCATGAGTAATACTCTGGGAGACAGCTTTCTTTTGCAATGAACAGCTGTGGTAACCAAGAACATGATTCAATGATGGAATATGCAGTCGTAAGTGATAAATTTCAACTGAACAAAATAACCAGGTAGATATACATAATTATTGAGATGATACAAATAAAATTACGGGAAGAGTCTAGTCATAGGGTAGCCCTTGCTAAGCAACAATCGACCAGCAGATGAAACTGAAGCCTAGTGCTACGAGGGAAGGTGCAGCCATCAAGGTCAGGTGCCGCTTGGTTGCTTCGCTTGCCGTTGGCTTGGCCACTGCAGCAGCAGGAAAGGATCAGTTATTCGCAGTACAAATTCAGGCAAGATGGAGATTGATTCAGAAAGATGTTCAGGCTTCCGACTAATACTGTATAATGCTGGAACATGTTTGGTCCATCCAGGTTTAGTTACAATCAAACGGAGAAGGAAGTACTAAACAGCAGTGATTGAACAAGAAATTGGCGGACAAGATTTATTTCTAGGATTCTAGACAGACGGCAATGATGTTGACCGGCAAGTGTACCTGTAGAAGCAGCAGTTCCCGTTGATCCTGAAGAAGCTGCGGTACCACCTGAAGAACAAAACAACAACATTGCTAAGCATGCCAATGCATCGTTATAACTAACTTAAGTATGACGTGAATGATCTCTTCAGCTGGGATCTAATCAGATCATCAGTGAAGAGATGTAGCTCGTGCAGCATGGATAGAAAATAGTAATGATGCTGATCTGATAAAGATCCAATAATTGACACTCAGCTCTTCCGCAAAAAGAGTTTTGTTTTGCTTTGCGTAATGTTAGCTCAAGTAATCGTCTCACGGTAAAAGAGATTAGAAAGGTGCATGCCAAGACAAACTTTCGAGTGAGGAACAATCCACCTTGATCTAATAGACTACTACTGTTACCGATAAACAAATCGTTAAATTTCAGGGCTTTGGACGTACGTGCGTGCATGCCAGGCTAGGAACCAAACGGACACATGGATCAATATAATCGATCATGTCGGCTACGATGACTGATGAGAGCTTGAGCGAGCTTACCGGCACCGGCGGCGTTCTTGTTGCAGGTGGAGGCGTCGGTGGTGACGCCGCAGAGCTTGGCGAGGTGCACCCCCTGCTCCGGCGTCACGCCGAAGGTCTGCAGCGCGGCCTTGTTCATCAGGATGGAGCAGACGCAGGCCGCCTCCATGGTCGCCACCTCCTTGAGCGGGTTGCAGCAGGAGTCTGGCACCGTCGTTGCGTCGGTGGCGTTCAGGTAGCCCCCGCACGGCGCGAGCTTGGCCGCGCACGACGACCCGGCGGCGGCGCCGGCGTCCGACTCCGCCGAGGACGGCGTGGCGGCCATGCAGCAGGCGATGGCGACGGCGAGGAGGAGGGCCTGTGGCAGAGGGCGAGCGCGGCCATCACGGCTCCCCATCCTGCGAGGCTGCGACTGAGGCTAAGCTGCCGCGAGAGTGAGCTAGTGTGAGCGTAAGGGTGTGTGATCGCGAGCACGTGCTGCCGTGCGTACTTGTGGTTTAGCGTTGGTGGAGCGGGTAGAAATGGAGCCGTGGCGATCGATCGGGGGCGACCAAGGTAAGTACTGTTCTTGATCTGCTGCTGCATGGATCTAGCATGTGTACCTGCAGGGTGGTTTGGAGCTTGCTTGGCTGGCGACATGTTCGTACGTGGGCTGGAATCTTCCGCGCTGTTCAATTTGTATGTACGACAAGGTTGATCCGGTTCGCGAATCGCGAGGGATCGCCGCCAAGTTGCCTGCGTGAGCCCGAGCCCCAAGCTTCTATGTGATGCTGCCCATTTGATTTCTATGCTTGTCTAAAAAAAATTGATTTCTATGCAACGCATATAATCCCTACTTCCCTAGATACTTGTCACAAATTTAATCAGGCGAAAATATGTCTACATTTGTTAAACCTGCAATATATACATATTTATAAGTGTCGTTCCAATGACGTTATCAGATCTCAGTTGCAACCCATTACAACTTATAACTAGTATGAATCAGGAAACAAATCTAATGGTCTAGAGCAGTTTTCTTAGTTGCATCCCTACTCGCAAGTGAAAAAAATCCCAGTTGCATGCGAAACTAGAAAAAAAAAACTCAGTTACAATTCAACTTATAATTCATATGTATGAATAACGATGCAATAATCCAAAGGTATAGTACATAACTGTGTGACAACTAGAGATGAAAACCAGCGAAACTGAATATTTAAAGTGGGTGGGAGACCAATAACCAATTCTGATTTCTGTGAACTGGTTAGGAACATCAAATGTAACTGTTGATCCACTAAGGAGTCAAGTCACACATGACTTATTTTCTCAAGACAATCTTGGCAAAGTGACGACACACAAGTCTCACGAAGTTCTTTGTCCTTTGTTGATATGAAACAACGGAAAATCCGGTCGGTCGTAATAAATAGGTCAAGGTAAAGAACAACAAAACTTTACACCTGGTCACATGAATGGTGAGCCTTTCACACTCCCACTCACTGGGTTAATGTTTTCTCTGGCATATATAGTTTAGGGCCACTTCTTTGTGCTTGTTAGAAATTTCATGTCAACGATTTTTAAAGGTTCAAGCATGGAGGGATTTTCATGTACACCAAGGAATTGAAAAATCATTTGGAAACCAACACAAAGCTGACCTTTGGCCGGATGCGGTTGTAATATAACCAGCGGCGGACCCATAAATTTTGGTTTGCCGGGGCAAACAATTTTGGGGAAAATATTTTGACGCAAAAATGCAAGTTTACTAGATAAAATTCATAGGGTAAATTGTAAACGAAATTCAACTATCACGATCAATGAAATATAACTACCAAAAAACATGAGAAAGCACAAAATACACTTAAAACCTACTAACATGGACTTCATCGCCATGAGATGCCCTTGGTAACCATAAGTCCATAATAATACACCCCAAGGAGGTAAAGAGTAAAGTCCAAATGAGACCTACAATATGTGAATAAAGCAAACGCAAAATTGTAAAGCTTCGGCTTGATAGTTGCTTGCGGTCACTTGTTTGTTTTGGAAACCACGTGATCAATTTCCGCATAAAACTTACTGTATTTGTTTCTTGTTGGATGTAGCCCCATCCCTTTTGGATTGATAGTTGGTTGCGGTCACTATGAATTCGGAAGGAATCATGTTGTTGGCGATCATGGAATTCTTGAGCAACCTTCCTCCAATAAGAATTCCCTTTTTGCTCGACACTGCTCTTGGCTAATTGCAACCCAAGATTTGCAAAGGCACCTTGTCTTATTTGTCGGTGTAGCCTGCGGTCTTTTGTCTCACCTTTTTATTTGGATCACCGGCGTTGGCAACGTGTTTGGTGTCGCCTAGGCCCTGGCCATTGGCATCGCCATAGACGTCTCCCTCACCCCCAAAATCAACATCCACGACGGTGTCTTGGGCCATTGGCTATCCATATTGATCGAAAAACAGCTCCACATCGATGTCGTATCCCCGAGTCATTCCCGCCAGTCCGAAGGGCGTCCTTCTAGGATGAAGCCGCCACCATTCATCATGGAGTGCATGTAGGTGTTGCCGTGGTTGGCTTAGTATTCCTGCCGATCATTGAAAATTACAGGGCCGTTGGCAAACGGTAATGGACAAGCAAGCATATGGGTTGCGGGCATATATAGCTTGTCGGCCGACGTAGGGTCGGTCATTCCGTCGAACAAGATACATGGCACGGGCATGTTCTCCGAAATTATCGCATGTTCCTTCTTGGCAGGTGCCACACCTGAAATGCTACCTACATGCATGCGTTTGAGGTCAAGGACCGGTGCTGCAAGGCCACCCTGGTAGAACGGGACATCCGTCGAAGACGATCTCGACCCACCGAGGCGGGTGGTCGGCGCGTGCGCGATGGGAGGCGACATATGGGGCACGTGGCATAGCAGAGGCTGCTCTTCGACATGGGAAGGCAATGAGCTTGTGGAAGAGTTGTCTTGAACGTGGGCAAGCGCCTCCTGCTTGATTAAGGGGACGACATGCGCGTCGGAGGTGGAGGTCAACACTTCGGCGTTCGCGTTGGCCTAAAGGACCATGGCCATCTCATCGGTGGCCTTAGCTATCGCGTCGACAACTAGATGGAAATTCCTTTCCCTCATGATGGCATGCTTGTCACCTCACTTATTGGTCTCAATGGCCCTCTCCGCTGGCGTCATCTCTTTCTTTGGTGTCGTGGCCTTCTTCTTGCAGCTGGCAGTAGAGGCATTCATTGGGGAGGGTGTTCTGGATGAAGGGATGGCGGTTGGAGTGGCAGGGTTAACATCCATGTCGGTGGCGTCGTCCATGGTGGTGGCGACGTCCATCGCATGCAAGGGTTTTTGGCGCCGACGAGTTTTGACTTTTTGGTTGTCAGGAGGGGAAGTGGCTTGTGTGCCACTGGCTGGCAGGCCCTCGGGGTTGAAGAGGTGGACATGTGAGGACGCGCTTGCTGCCCACGGCGACGCATTGCCAACCCACATTTTGGCCATGAATGGGTCGCAGTGGACATGCTTGTTGGTTTGCGTCGGGATGCTAGGCTTGGGTTCTGCCCTCGCTTTGTCCACATCAACCAAAACGGATAGGCGTGGTCAGTTTGTGTTGGGCCGCTGGAGATACCCTAAGTTCGCATGAATGAATATCCAATAGATACAGTTGATCTAAATTTTAAAATCAAACTTCAAACTATTTCTACAAAAAAATGAAAACAATTTAGTAAGTCATACATGTTCCTCTATATATTCTGAAAAAGTTTCGTTTTACTTAGATAAATCGTTTAGATTAGATAGCTTTTTATTTTTGGGTCTTAAAATGCACTTTAATCGTAAACTAACTATTCAAATGAAACAAAACATCTCCAGAATTCTTAATTGAACTTATATGATTTACTTATTTTTCAATTTTGTTTGTCAGTTTGAAATTTAAGTTAAAAATTTAGATCAACCATGTCCAATGGATGTTGATCGTAGGGCACTCACTTAGACAAAGTCACCTTGAGTTTTTTTGTGCATAAAGTCACCCAAACTCCCTCCTGTAATTCTGCCCCCGCCATTGAGACGGTAGTTCCAATCCTGACATCCTCGACAGTCTAGAGAAAACGCGTTGTCGGTTTCCCGCTACAGAATCTGGTATCATCCTCGTTCTCAAGGTTCTTTTGATTTATCACACTAGTGGTTAAATTTTTTCATCGCTAATATTTTGAGTAAGAGAATATAATCCATTTTCGGTCCATCATTACCCACAAGCTTTTCTGCAATATTTATAAAAACATAACATTTAGAGACTTACTTTTAATCCATGGATCATTTACAAACAAAGCCTACAACCATTGCCCGTAAACTCTACTACAAAATCTAAAACAAATGCTTGTTAGTTTATAACGGTTAATGCGATAGTGTAATTATACATTCAATATTCTCTATATTTTCATATGTTCTAGTTCAATTGATCTCTTGCAAACCCATGATGAAAATTTGGGAGCATATGGCGTCATCTGGACTAATTGATTTTGCTATGTTAACAAATGAAGCGGGATAATATGTAAAATTGTTGGTCTGAAAAATCTATATCGAAATCATTTGAAGGAAAGCAGATTTATTAATTTCACCTAACTCATACATATAAGTAGATGTTTTGAAGGTATGAAAACTTTTCTGGTTGTTTAAAGATGGTTCTAGAGCCGCATCACCGTGACATGTCAAGGACAGGAGGGGTATGTTCGAGAAGGAATGGAGAGCCAATGAAATCGCCCAGATTTAGAGCATCTCCAGTCGCGTCCCCCAAATGACGCTTTGGGGACGGCGGACAAGAAATGGAGAAAAATGCGTTCCAGTCGCGTCCCCAAACAGCGTCCGGATGCATGCATTTTAATAGAGGGGACCATCCCATGTAGAAAAAGTAGGTGAGAGAAAGTGTGGGGAAAGAGACTAGCATGTGGGAACTAGGGGCTGCATGCATGCGTCCGGACGCTGTTTTTGTGTCCGGCGTCCCCGGTAAAGACTAGGTTCTCTTTTTTGTACAGATTTTTAGTCTCTTTTTGTTCGGCGCGGTCCTAAACGTCCCCCAAATCATTTATGTCGGACGTTTTTTGAGGGACGCGACTGGAGATGCTCTTAGCTTCCTTTTCTTAGCTGCTCTTTCCGGCGTGTTTACATCTCAACCGCTATATCGTATGGATCGTTCGCACTGATTACTAGGACTACACGACACATCGAGATCCTCGTGTCAAGCATGTTGCCGCAGACATGGTGGCGCTCAAACTTTCAGTTCACCACTGCAGAGTTTTGTCCTTCTCATTTTTTGAATGAACCTGTACCATGTCACCTGTATGTACATGCACTGCAAGAGAAGAGGCTCCCGTGTCTTTGTCCATTGTTGGGCTGTAAGCCGTGTGGTCCTTGGGCCATGTAATAGAGTGAAAGTCCAGCTCTCGCTGGCACCTGCATTTGGCTGTTGCTTTTTTTTTTTTAACAAGGTCGTCGGGTGAGAACACCCAACAAAAGCTGCTATTGATAATCTGGAAACAAATTACAGATGAGTCTATGAAAATAACAAAGAGGACCCTAGAGGAAACTAAGAACCGTGATCAAGTCCTCCAGCATCCTCCTCCAGATCAAGCTCCGGCCAGCAGACTGCGACTTCATCGCCGGGGAACTAGCCACTTGGCGACGAAGCACATGAAGAACCATTGGCGGAGCAGAGCAGCATCGGAGCGACATCCCTACTGTCGTTTGGTCCGACGCGCAGAAAACACGTCGGAGAGGAGCTCTTGAACGATACAGCCGCTGGCAACAATCGACTCTCGCTACTCAACCACCACCACGGGGCTTGTTGCAGCGATAAAGAGAGGCGTCGGCGAGGAGAACGGCGTCAGCAGCAAGAGGGAGAAGTACATGATTAGGGTAAGCATGCATAAGATCAACAAAGGGTTCAACATACTCGAGAGTAAGTATGCAGAACATCAACAAGGGTGCAACATACTTGAGAGTAAGTATGCATAGCATCACTCAAAGTAGAAGATATAACAAGGACACGATACTAACTATCATACCACGAAGGGGTGCAAAAAGGGTGTCGAGAGTCGACACACTCAAGGTAAGTGGGCATACCCATCACACTTAGAGGGTACACCGAGATCATGATGATGACAACCACCATGTCACTAAAGGGGGTTGTCGGTGAGGTGCCAAAGAGACTAAACATGCTCACGGTGAGCATGCTCCAATAACAAAAGTAGAAACAACACAAGATAGATTGAGAGACAATAATAACAACAAAGTAACCACAATATGTGATTCAACATTCAGAGATCAAGAGATGGCTTGCCTTGGTTGGCTTGTCCCTGGTCCTCTTCAAAACCTTCTCTAAAATCCTCCCCTTCAACTTGTCCCTCGTTCGTGTCTAGCGTCGCAAAAATAAATAAAGCAAACAATCAACACATATCTCAAGAACCAAGGGTCAAGTAAAATAAACATGAAAATATGCATGCGAGTTGTTTTACAGTAACAAATCATGGTTTGGATATTTTGAAAACAAAAAGAAGGCAAGGATTTGAATAAGTCAAAGAGATTTTAATTCTATCACTGCATGTGACACATACACTCACAAACAGGGTTAAAATTTCATGAACAGAGACTAATGATATTTTTCCTAGACATGCTTATCCTAAGTATGTATGATCCCCTTGACACCTCATTTATCACCTCCTTAGTGGTATGATGGCTAGCATCATGCCATTGTTGTCTCTTAGTTCTTACATGAAACTATAGGTTGGGAACCCCTTGGAAAAATACCTTGTTGAAAAGGACTTTTGAAAAACCTTGGGTGAGTTGGACTTACCTAAGTGTGTGTTTATGAAAGAAAAGGATCTTGGCAAAGATGGTTGGAAAGAGAATCTTGTTTATGAAAACTTTGGCGCCTAAGTATTCACCCGTGACAATTAACCCGCGCAACCACATTACCCTGGAGTGGGACGGGGCTTAGCTCGTAGTTTGTTCTTCTTAACATGGGACACCGCACAACTATATAAGGGTAAGGTTACCCCTGAATCCGGATTGTCGTTGGTGGAGACAATAGTATAACGGGAGGCCTTCGGGGCTGACCCGTCCGGAAGACACTATGGGTCTCCTGGCTTGGCGGTGGAGCCACGCTCAAAGTGAGGTGAGCTGCCACGGTGCCGGGGAGGTACATACTCCATAGGGTAGGATCCCGTGCTAAGACGAATAGGAGAAAGGCTATGTCCGAGTTTTTGTCATGGCATAGTTGATATGCGGGGATGGTGCCCACATGATGAACTCGCGGATCTTGTGGGGAAAGTGTGCAAACTCTGCAGAGTCAAATCTATTCGAATAGCCGTGTCCGCGGTCATGGACGGTTGGAATGGCTGTTGCTTAGCCTGATGAGTTTTGTTTTACAAAATTGTTTGACAAAGGAAAGGAAAGAACTTGTTTTGAGGTACCGGAAGGGTACGGGAATGGTTTGGTTGACCATATGGAGATGGTCGGAAAGGAAACAAAATTGGGTTACCCCCTCCCTAGTGTTTTATGTTGTAGAACTCTTTTCAAGCATCTTCTTCAATAGAGATATGGAGATGTCTTAGATAAATTCTTGAAGTGTCCCCCTTCAATCGAGGAGTTGGGATGCTATCTCCACCAAAAACATCTCTTCTCTTCTACATGCTATATCCACAAGAGAAACTTTTCTTCCTCTCTTGTCTTCTTTAGATAACATTTTTATCACCTTCTTGATGGTTTGCGAGTACAATTCAAATGTACTCACGGCTTTGTCCCTGGCTATTTACTTGGCCAGACTTGGAGGAATTCGACAAATGAAGAAGGACTTGGATGACGTCTATGCGAGCTAGGAACGTCTTCCCAGTCAGTTGCCTGTAGGGTTATGGCAGATGACTTGGGTACTACGCTGCTGAAGTGATGTTGCTACTCTGATGTTTAGTTAGGCCCTTCGAGGCTATTATGTATGTAATGGTCATGTGACCTTATTGTAATTTTATTTTTCCGCTTTGTAATGGATGGTGTAATTTGATATCAGTTCGGTTATGTGTTCACGGCACACTGATCATGGGAACGTGAACTGTATACATAACAGGGTATTTCGGACCGGCCAAGGAAGCAAGGAGACAACCTTCTCCCCTGCTGATGACTCCTAGGTGCCTTATCGAAGGGCGGTGCCGTCGACAAGCTCCAGTCCAAGATCCTCCATGGATCTGGAGGGAGGCCGCCGGCGACGGGCCGCCTGGTGCCGCGCCGCATCACCAGGACGGCAAACAGCCCCTGCCACCTCCAGATCAAGCTCATGCCGGCAACTTCAAACCAATCCCCCTCTCCACCAAGGCCGGCCAGGAGCGGGAGAAGAGGCGGCAAGAGGAGCTTGATGGAGACGACGGTGGCCTTATTACGGAGACTAGTCGAGGTGGAGGCGCCCTGAGCTCCGACCGCCGGAGCAGTGAGGAGCACCACCAGCCATGGCCCGCACTGGATCTGGCCGAGAAACCAGGCTTCAGCTCCAAACCTAACCGGCAAACCGCCGGGAACTACTCCTAACCTAGGCTAACTACTCCGGCGCCTCACCTGGCCGGAGGGGCTCGGGATCGGGCCGGTCTTCTCAGAGTCGCCTTCAGGTACTGTAGCAGAGGGGGAGAGAGGAGGGGGTTCCAACTCCTTAAGTCAATTTGGCTGTTGCTGCTAGTGTGCCCTCTGCATTTGGCTGATGCTGCGTAGTTGCACTCGTCTTCCATTCAAACTGACATAACTGATAACTGCATGACTATCACATAAAGCAGAACAAGATGCAAGAGTTTTCCGCAATAAATCTGCCCAACCAACAACATTAAGACTGAGGTGAAACTTTGAGTGGGCAAAATGTTTGAGCTATGTAATATTAGGAGAGTAGTCCCGTCCTATTCCTTTTTTTTCAATTTTGTCTTATCAAGACTCTTCTATTTAGTTAATGAAATGAGGCAAATCTTTTATCTCCCTATCAAGGCACATAAAGCACGCACACCCAATTCGTGAGATCTTGTACACGGATGACATGATAGATCGTGCAAGTATATATGGAGCGATAGACGGATGCTTTGCATGCACAGTTCTACGTGCAGTTATTTTCTGGCAATACTAGCTAATGCAGTTATACTAACTAATTGAGGCAACCTAAAGATGAATGATTTGTGTTATTAGAGCATTGATAATCCTTTGTTAGGTCACCAAGAATGGCACTGTGAGGATGCGTCTGACATGGTGGTGGATTGTCATAATCTCGTCCGTGCCACCGTACCCGTTTTTCTACCTATTTTAGTGTTTGTTTGATCCACATTTATTTATTTCTGAGAGAAGATTATGTAATAATCACAACTTTGCACAGTTCAACAACAACAATACTGAGCCTATGTGTTTTTTGTGGATCAGAAATTGGATACAGTCAGCCATGAACTTTTCAAGCTGCCCGACATAGCATTTGCTTTTTAGGTATTTTTTCTTGTTTTTCACATGGTGTGTATTGCATTAATATTTTTCCTCTTCCATAGAAATCATACTTTCTTACCATTGTCAGTTAGTATTTCTTCATATATTTCTCCTTTCTGGAGATGTTTTCACATGGTAATATTTCTTCATATATGTCTCCTTTAAAAGATAAAGGTGTCATTTGTCCTCTAATTGCTCCAAAAGCTCTAGATTGGTGAGTTCTGACAAAAGTAGAGAAAATGTGTATCAATATCGCAATAATCAAACAAAATAACAAACAAATATTGGGACATCTCTAACCCTCATATCACTTTCTGTTTTTCCAGCTTTTCATGTATCTCGAACCCTTATCCCATTCTTTCCTTCTTCTTGGATAATGATTTCTTTTACCGATATTGGGGCAAGCACCCTGAGGAATAATGCTTCCAGATTCCCTATCATTCATTACAACGAAGGTACCTTTAAAAAGAAAGTAGCGACACACCATGGTAATAGAATCTAGTAGAGGAGAAAACATAAAAAGCAAGTGAATGAAAAGAATGGTCCATCGGTTGAGATCCCAATTGACGCGCTAGTCCGTGATAGAAGCCACAATGGTCACAATCGAATTGTCATGAACATCTGATGGGAGAGGTCAATTGGATCTGCATTTAGCCTAATAGACCAATTTTGGAATAAAATAATTAGTATATCTATTCCACCCAAAATGGGTATGGGCCCTAGGGTAACTACAGATGCTTCTTCTATACTTTTCGTTGGCGCAACTAGACACCCTAGACTCATGACATTTATGCCCACAATCTAATAGTTTGAAAAAGATATTTCATCCTTGTGAGATTGTCAATTCCGTACCAAAGGTGTATTTTTTATAACAAATTAGTATAGCTATCCTTCTCATGGCACAACAATCCGGTTTTGTTTGGTTCCAAAACACGAGTCTCTTTTTTTTTATCTTTTTTGTTCTTTGTCTGTAGGTAAGCTATATGTTATTCATTGCATATCAATAGAAAACCCGGAATTTTTTTGTGTTGTCTCAATATATTATCTAGTGCTACAAGGTCTATGTGTATTACCAGATTCCACACCAATCTGGACCTTCTATTTTGTTTTAACGGACATGATCGAACATAACAGCTCACCTTGGCACACAGAACTTGGGACCCTATTTGTGTTCTATTTTGTCACGATCTATCACCTCCAATCTCCCTCCCTACTCACGGTACACATCATCCCCAAACCATGTTAGGGTTAAGGAGGTCTAACGTAGCTAGAGCTCGGCCAACATTCCGTGGCCGGGTATGGATTTGGACAAATTCTCGCATCCCCCAGCTGTGAGCGCCAGCATTAGCGTGGAGATGTGTGGAGCTGGACCAACTCTTATCTTTGCCTCCTTGGGGACAACCGAGCTCCTGCATGACACTCATAGGCCTCTAAACATGAATGGTCTTTGCACTCTATAGTCGGTAAGAATTTGTATTGAATTTATTCTAATATTTGAGTCTAGGAATATTCCTTGTGCCTAGTTATGGAAATTAGCATATGTGCACAACTTAATATAACAATATGGAAATTGTGCAATTAGTATTGTGTGAAGAGATGTGTACAAATCTACCGAAGGAGCTTAATACAAAACACATGCTCATACTCCATGTCTTGTTTTTTTGCGTCTTATTTTTTTACTAATGAGCGTGTGCCGTTTTTTTTAGTTTAGGGGTCACACCGGTAAAAATGTATTAATCAAGAGAAATTTAACCTCACACTCCATTGACATCAATTTGGAAACATTTTGTACGAGTAAATTTTTTTACTAAGAGAAAGATTTATTATGCATTTGTCCTACCAATACCTAATTATGTGATAATTACCCACAACCTTTTCTACAATATTTCAATAAACATAACATTTTAAGGCTTATATTTAATCCACAAGTCTATCACAAACAATGTCTACAACCATTGCCCAAAAGCTCTACTACAAAATCCATAACATTAACTATTAGTTTACACCGGCTCATGCGCAACAATATATACAATGTTCATTGCATTTCTTATTGTTTCAACTTTGAATGATCTTTTGTGAACTCACGATGAGGAATTTGGGCAACATAATGATCTCATCTTTTTGTTGGATCAGTTAGTTGTCCAAAAGCACACTTTCTATAGAGATATTAAGGGTTGGTGTCATGTGAGGTTGTTTGTTGTTTTTGTTTGTTTCCATTTTGTCGATCTAATTAATGTTCTTGTGTCAGAAAATAAAGCGGCACAATCTTCTTATATAAATTGCAACAATCAATGGTATTCCCTAAAGGAGTTCTTAAAGTACAACAAATATCATTTTTATATATGTTTTCAATGTATGATACCTTTTCCATTTCTTGAAAGATGGTTCTAGTGCCCTGTTACCATGACATGCGGGTATGTCCACGAGGGAACGGACTGTCAATGAAGTCGTCCGGTCTCAGCTTCCTTATGCAGTTGCTCTTTTTGGCGCGTGTTCGCATCTCAACAGTGGCACTGGTTGATCTCTGATACGTCCCAAACGTATCTATAATTTCTTATGTTCCATGCTACTTTTATGATGATACTCACATGTTTTATACACATTATATGTCATATTTATGCATTTTCCGGAACTAACCTATTGACGAGATACCGAAGTGCCGCTTCTCGTTTTCTCGCTGTTTTTGGTTTCAGAAATCCTAGTAAGGAAATATTCTCGGAATCGGACGAAATCAATGCCCAAGCATCCTATTTTTCCACAAAGCTTCCGAACACCCGAGAGCCACCGGAGGGGAGCCCCGGTGGGCCCAGATGATAGGGCGGCGCGGCCGTGGCCCGGGCCGCACCCCCCTATTGTGTCACCACCTCGTCAGCCCTCCGACTCCGCCTCTTCGCCTATTTAAAGGTCCCTGACCTAAAACACGATACGGGAAAAGCCACGGTATGGGAAACCTTCCAGAGCCGCCGCCATCGCGAAGCCAAGATCTAGGGGACAGGAGTCTCTGTTCCGGCACGCCGCCGGGACGGGGAAGTGCCCCCGGGAGGCTCCTCCATCGACACCACCGCCATCTTCATAAACGCTGTTGTCTCCCATGAGGAGGGAGTAGTTCTCCATCGAGGCTCGGGGCTGTACCGGTAGCTATGTGGTTAATCTCTCTCCTATGTACTTCAATACAATAATCTCATGAGCTGCCTTACATGATTCAGATTCATATGATGATGCTTGTAATCTAGATGTCATTATGCTAGTTAAGTGGGTTTTACTTATGTGATCTCCGGAGACTCCTTGTCCCACGTGTGTAAAGGTGACAGAGTGTGTGCACCGTGTGGGTCTCTTAGGCTATATTTCACGTAATACTTATTCACCGTTATGAATGGCATAGTGAAGTGCTTATTTATATCCCTTTATGATTGCAATGTGTTTTGTATCACAATTTATCCGTGTGCTACTCTAGTGATGTTATTAAAGTAGTTTATTCCTCCCGCACGGTGTAATGGTGACAGTGTGTGCATCGTGTAGTACTTGGCGTAGGCTATGATTGTGATCTCTTGTAGATTATGAAGTTAACTATTGCTATGATGGTATTGATGTGATCTATGCCTCCTTTCGTAGCGTGAAGGTGACAGTGTGCATGCTACGTTAGTACTTGGTTTGGTTATGTTGATCTGTCATGCACTCTAAGATTATTTAAATATGAACATCGAATATTGTGGAGCTTGTTAACTCCGGCATTGAGGGTTCGCGTAATCCTACACAGTTAGTGGTGTTCATCATCCAACAAGAGAGTGTAGAGTCTAGCATCTATTTATTTATTCTCGTTATGTGATCAAAGTTGAGAGTGTCCACTAGTGAAAGTATGATCCCTAGGCCTTGTTCCTAAATATCGCTACCGCTGCTTGTTTACTCGTTTTATCGCATCTTTACTTCCTGCAATATTACCACCATCAACCACACGCCAGCAAGCACTTTTCTCGGCGCCGTTACTACTCGCTCATATTTATTCATACCACATGTATTTCACTATCTCTTCGCCGAACTAGTGCACCTATTAGGTGTGTTGGGGACACAAGAGACTTCTTGCTTTGTGGTTACAGTGGTTGCATGAGAGGGATATCTTTGACCTCTTCCTCCCTGAGTTCGATAAACCTTGGGTGATCCACTTAAGGGAAACTTGCTGCTGTTCTACAAACCTCTGCTCTTGGAGGCCCAACACTGTCTACAAGAATAGAAGCACCCGTAGACACCAAGCACTTTTCTGGCGCCGTTGCCGGGGAGGAAAGGTAAAAGGTACTCATACTCCGGATCTCGGCTACTAAGCACTTTTTCGGCACCGTTGTAAGTACTCGAAGCTATTTTCTTTAGATCCTGCAATTGCATCTTTTTGTTTCTTGTTTACACTAGTTTGGCATAATGGACAACAATGAGCTTCTTATTCTATTTCCTGATTTAAGACATGGATGGTTTGATGCGAAAATTAAAAAACCCATGGAACATATTAGTATGAACACTTTGAATACCATTGTTGGTAATGATATAGAAAGTTTTAAGCTTGGGGAAGCTGATTCTGATGAGCATGATCTTTTTAGTCCCCCAAGCATTGAGGAGAAAATTTACTTTGATGATACTTTGCCTCCTATTTATGATGATTATAATGATAGTAGTCTTTTAGTACCGCTTGTTATGGAGGATAAATTTGATTATGATTACAATATGCCTCCTATATTTGATGATGAAAATAATAATGATAGCTACTTTGTTGAATTTGCTCCCACTATTACCAATAAAATTGACTATGCTTATGTGGAGGGTAATGATACTTTTATGCATGTGAATAAGAATGCTTTATGTGATACTTATATTGTTGAATTTGTTCATGATGCCATTGGAAATTATTATGAGAGAGGAAAATATGGTTGTAGAAATTTTCATGTTACTAAAACACTTCTCTATATGCTGAATTTTTTTAAGTTACACTTGTTTTATCTTTCTATGCTTGTTGCATCATGCTTCATGAATTATTTTATTTACAAGATTCCTTTTCATAGGAAGCATGTTAGGCTTAAATGTGTTTTGAATTTTCCTCTTGATGCTCTCTTTTGCTTCAAATACTATCTCTTGCTAGTGCATCATTAAAACTGCTGAGCCCATCTTAATGGCTATAAAGAAAGAACTTCTTGGAAGATAACCCATGTGTTTATTTTACTGCAGTAATTTTGTTTTTTTATTTTGAGTCTTGGAAGTTGTTACTACTGTAGCAACCTCTCCTTATCTTAGTTTTGTGCATTGTTGTGCCAAGTAAAGTCGTTGATAGTAAGGTTCATACTAGATTTGGATAACTGCGCAGAAACAGATTTCTTTGCTGTCACGAATCTGGGCCTAATTCTCTGTAGGTAACTCATAAAATTATGCCAATTTACGTGAGTGATCCTCAGATATGTACGCAACTTTCATTAAATTTGAGCATTTTCATCTGAGCAAGTCTGGTGCCTCAATAAAATTCGTCTTTACGAACTGTTCTGTTTTGACAGATTCTGCCTTTTATTTCGCATTGTCTGTTTTGCTATGGTTGATGGATTTTTCTATTCCATTGACTTTTAGTAGCTTTGTGCAATGTCCAGAAGTGTTAAGAATGATTATTTCACCTCTGAACATGTAAATTTTAATTGTGCACTAACCCTTTAATGAGTTGTTTTGAGTTTGGTGTGGAGGAAGTTTTCAAGGATCAAGAGAGGGAGATGATACAATATGATCAAGGAGAGTGAAAGCTCTAAGCTTGGGGATGCCCCGGTGGTTCACCCCTGCATATTTTAAGAAGACTCAAGCGTCTAAGCTTGGGGATGCCCAAGGCATCCCCTTCTTCATCGACAACATTATCAGGTTCCTCCCCTGAAACTATATTTTTATTCCATCACATCTTATGTGCTTTGCTTGGAGCGTCGATTTGTTTTTGTTTTTGTTTGAATAAAATGGATCCTAGCATTCATTGTGTGGGAGAGAGACACGCTCCGCTGTTGCATATGGACAAATATGTCCTTAGGCTTTACTCATAGTATTCATGGCGAAGGTTGAATCTGCTTCGTTAATTGTTATATGGTTGGAAACGGGAAATGCTACATGTGGTAATTGATAAAATGTCTTGGATAATTTGATACTTGGCAATTGTTGTGCTCATGTTTAAGATCTTGCATCATATACTTTGCACCTATTAATGAAGAAATACATAGATCTTGCTAAAATTTGGTTTGCATAATTGGTCTCTCTAAGGTCTAGATAATTTCTAGTAAAGAGTTTGAACAACAAGGAAGACGGTGTAGAGTCTTATAATGTTTACAATATGTCTTTTATGTGAGTTTTGCTGCACCAGCTCATCCTTGTGTTTGTTTCAAATAACCTTGCTAGCCTAAACCTTGTATCGAGAGGGAATACTTCTCATGCATCCAAAATCCTTGAGCCAACCACTATGCCATTTGTGTCCACCATACCTACCTACTACATGGTATTTCTCCACCATTCCAAAGTAAATTTCTTGAGTGCTACCTTTAAAATTTCCATTCTTTACCTTTGCAATACATAGCTCATGGGACAAATAGCCTAAAAACTATTGTGGTATTGAATATGTACTTATGCACTTTATCTCTTATTAAGTTGCTTGTTGAGCGGTAACCATGTTTCTGGGGACGCCATCAACTTTACCCTTGTTGAATATCATGTGAGTTGCTATGCATGTTCGTCTTGTCTGAAGTAAGGGCGGTTCTCACAATCAAATGGTTTGAGTATGCATACTGTTAGAGAAGAACATTGGGCCGCTAACTAAAGCCATGATTCATGGTGGAAGTTTCAGTGTGGACAATTAATCCTCAATCTCTTATGAGAATATTAATCGTTGATGAATGCTTATGCATTAAAGAGGAGTCCATTATCTCGTTGTCTATGTTGTCCCGGTATGGATGTCTAAGTTGAGAATAATCAAAAGCGAGAAATCCAATGCGAGCTTTCTCCTTAGACCTTTGTACAGGCGGCATAGAGGTACCCCTTTGTGACACTTGGTTGAAACATATGCTATGCAATGATAATCCGTGTTAATCCAAGCTAATTAGGACAAGGGGCGGGCACTATTAGTATACTATGCATGAGGCTTGCAACTTGTAAGATATAATTTACATAACACATATGCTTTATTACTACCGTTGACAAAATTGTTTCTTGTTTTCAAAACCAAAGCTCTAGCACAAATATAGCAATCAATGCTTCCCTCTGCGAAGTGTCTTTCTTTTACTTTTATGTTGAGTCAGTTCACCTATCTCTCTCCACCTCAAGAAGCAAACACTTGTGTGAACTGTGCATTGATTCCTACATACTTGTATATTGGACTTATTATATTACTTTACATTGACAATATCCATGAGATATACATGTTAAAAGTTGAAAGCAACCGCTGAAACTTAATCTACCTTTGTGTTGCTTCAATACCTTTACTTTGATTTATTGCTTTATGAGTTAACTCTTATGCAAGTCTTATTGATGTTTGTCTTGAAAGTATTATTCATGAAAAGTCTTTGCTATATGATTCATTTGTTTACTCATTATCTTCATCATTGCTTCGAATCGCTTCATTCATCTCATATGCTTACAATAGTATGATCAAGATTATGATAGCATGTCACTTAAGAAATTATCTTTGTTATCGTTTACCTACTCGAGGGCGAGTAGGAACTAAGCTTGGGGATGCTTGATACGTCCCAAACGTATCTACAATTTCTTATGTTCCATGCTACTTTTATGATGATACTCACATGTTTTATACACATTATATGTCATATTTATGCATTTTCCGGAACTAACCTATTGACGAGATGCCGAAGTGCCGGTTCTCGTTTTCTCGCTGTTTTTGGTTTCGTAAATCCTAGTAAGGAAATATTCTCGGAATCGGACGAAATCAATGCCCAGCATCCTATTTTTCCACGAAGCTTCCAGAACACCCGAGAGCCACCAGAGGGGAGCCCTGGTGGGCTCAGATGATAGGGCGGCGCGGCCAGGGCCTGGGCCGCGCCCCCCTATTGTGTCACCACCTCGTCAGCCCTCCGACTCCGCCTCTTCGCCTATTTAAAGGTCCCTGACCTAAAACACGATACGGGAAAAGCCACGGTACGGGAAACCTTCCAGAGCCAAGATCTGGGGGACAGGAGTCTCTGTTCCGGCACGCCGCCGGGACGGGGAAGTGCCCCCGGAAGGCTCCTCCATCGACACCACCACCATCTTCATCAACGCTGCTGTCTCCCATGAGGAGGGAGTAGTTCTCCATCGAGGCTCGGGGCTGTACCGGTAGCTATGTGGTTAATCTCTCTCCTATGTACTTCAATACAATAATCTCATGAGCTGCCTTACATGATTGAGATTCATATGATGATGCTTGTAATCTAGATGTCATTATGCTAGTCAAGTGGGTTTTACTTATGTGATCTCCGGAGACTCCTTGTCCCACGTGTGTAAAGGTGACAGAGTGTGTGCACCGTGTGGGTCTCTTAGGCTATATTTCACATAATACTTATTCACTGTTATGAATGGCATAGTGAAGTGCTTATTTATATCCCTTTATGATTGCAATGTGTTTTGTATCACAATTTATCTGTGTGCTACTCTAGTGATGTTATTAAAGTAGTTTATTCCTCCTGCACGGTGTAACGGTGACAGTGTGTGCATCGTGCAGTACTTGGCGTAGGCTATGATTGTGATCTCTTGTAGATTATGAAGTTAACTATTGCTATGATGGTATTGATGTGATCTATGCCTCCTTTCGTAGCGTGAAGGTGACAGTGTGCATGCTATGTTAGTACTTGGTTTGGTTATGTTGATCTCGTCATGCACTCTAAGGTTATTTAAATATGAACATCGAATATTGTGGAGCTTGTTAACTCCGACATTGAGGGTTCGTGTAATCCTACACAGTTAGTGGTGTTCATTATCCAACAAGAGAGTGTAGAGTCTAGCATCTATTTATTTATTCTCGTTATGTGATCAAAGTTGAGAGTGTCCACTAGTGAAAGTATGATCCCTAGGCCTTGTTCCTAAATATCGCTACCGCTGCTTGTTTACTCGTTTTATCGCATCTTTACTTCTTGCAATATTACCACCATCAACCACACGCCGACATAGCACTTTTCACGGCGCCGTTACTACTCGCTCATATTTATTCATACCACCCGTATTTCACTATCTCTTCGCCGAACTAGTGCATCTATTAGGTGTGTTGGGGACACAAGAGACTTCTTGCTTTGTGGTTGCAGGGTTGCATGAGAGGGATATCTTTGACCTCTTCCTCCCTGAGTTCGATAAACCTTGGGTGATCCACTTAAGGGAAACTTGCTGCTGTTCTACAAACCTCTGCTCTTGGAGACTGTCTACAAGAATAGAAGCACCCGTAGACACCAATCTCCTTGGGCGCGTTTGGTAGGCTGTGAGCCTTTTGGCTCGCATCAGCTCAGCAAAAATCGGTCTGTTTGGTTGCTTGTAAGAGATTCGTGTTGTGGTCCAATCGGTTCTCAAAGCATCCTTGGGACAGCCCTAGAGGAATGCCCGAATCAGCAGTTTCCAGCGGGCGTGTCCCGTTGTCGTGCCATTTTGCACACCCGCGTGTAACGGTTGCACACGTGGAGAAGCGTGGGAGACAACGCGTTGTCTTGGTCCTCGCTCCCCACTTCCCCTCACCGGTTCGCTCCTTCTCTCTCCCCATTCACTCCTGGCACAGACAACACCGCCATGTCCCATCAACCGCCGTCATGGCTTCATTGCCTCCTTCGCCTCCTCCTCCGCCATCCTCTCTAGCGCCGGACGGATCCAGCCGTCCGACCGACGGCCACCAGGTCCAACGAGGCGCTCCTACGTCTCATCCGCGAGTACGATGCCAGAGACCACAACTCGGCGGCGCAGATCGATGCCGGCTGTGTGCCGGTGTTGAATCGGTCGTTGCCGTTCGCGAGCACGAGGCCGGCCGGCGTGGCAACCCGGAGCGCAGCCGTCTTAGCTCTTCAAGCCGCCGGGATTCGACCGGCGGATCGGTCGGGGGCGGGGGTTTTTGGCCCCTCCCCATTAGGGTTTCCGACTGCGAGGTCGGTCGCAATGGCGGCCGGTGCACCGGGCTCCAGCAGGGAGATGGATCCCCCGCTGGGGTTCGCGTCGACCCCGATGCACGCGCCAATGCCATGTGGCATGCCATGTCCGCCTGCACCCAATGGCGTGCCTCCTGTCGCGCCGCCGCCGGGGTTCAGCCGGCCTCGTGCTCGTCGGTAGACGACAGCACCATCGGCGCCCCGCTTCCCGACCGCTGCACCGCCGCCATCACTGAGGACCTGCGCGCGTCCTCTTCCTCCTCAGACTGGGCCGCTGTCCCTACACCCAATCGTAAGTACCTTCAATCGACTACTTCTCCCTTGTTTACATCGACTAGATGATATTGTAGATGTGAATGTAGATAGAATTCATGGCAATGTGCATGCGTTTTGTTGACAGTGCTTATGCTTGCCATGCCAAGCTCAAGCACCATCATGGACTTGACAATGTCAATTCCATGACAGTGCTTGAGCTTGGCATTGCCATTGTCTATGACATTGCTTGAGCTTGGCAATGCCAAGATCAAGCACCTGGCAATGCCAAGCTCAAGCACCATGATTGGCTTGACACTGCTTGTGCTTGGCATTGGCACAATGTCAAGTCCATGATACTGCTTGTCCATGACATTGCTTCTGGTTGGTAATGTCATTTCTTGCTTGTGCTTGTGCTTGTGCTTGGCAATGGCATTGCTAGCTTGTGCTTGTGCTTGGCAATCGCATTGCTAGCTTGTGCTTGTGCTTGTGCAAGTCCATGCTTCTGCTTGTCCATGTCATTTCTTGCTTGTGGTTGTGCAAGTCCATGTTTCTTCTTGTTCATGTCATTGCTTGCTTGAGCTTGACATTGTTTGCTTGTGCTTGTGCAAAACTGGCCCTTCCTGGAACTGTTCTCGGGAGGGCCCAAACTGGACGCTATCGACATGGCCGTCCGTGTCCAGCTGCGTGATCCCAACGTAGCATTCATGGAAGCCCACCACCAGATCATAGCGACGAGGCTTCACGCCGGCCATCCTGCTGACCTGTGGCACGCTGACAGGCAGCGTCTACCGGCGTTCTTCGTGCATGTGGAGAGCCACGGCCTCTGTGCCCTCGTCGTCCCGCCGTACATGGAGCAGCCCCTGATCACCAAGTATAAGCTCAAGAATAATGTCCCCCAGATGAAGGTCTGCTTGTACTTGGGCCAACGTTGCGAGTGGAAGGTGCAACTGCAGTGGACAGGCCAGCGCGTTGGGTTCATCAAGTCCTGGAGCGAGTTCGCCGCCGGGATTTTGTTGCACGTCGACGACACAGCTCGTCTTCACCCCTCAGGACGACAACTTCAAGGTCGACGTCTTCAGGAAGGAGACATCCTGCTCCAGCGTCTTCGGCTGCAAGAGGCACCATGAGGGCCCTTTTGCTGATCCTCGCCGTTAAGGTGCTGCTGCTCCATCGCTGTCTCTGTTTATGTCCGATCCTGTAGTTGTGCTTGCCTCTAGGAGGTTGTTAAACACTTCTTTTGTGCATATCTCACTGTTGTGCTGGCCTCTAGGAGGCTGTTGAACACTGCTTTTGGACCTGGGTAGTCTGCCCCCAGGTTTAGGCAAGCGTCTTACCACTCTGACGCTAGATTAGGAATTCTTAAGTACTCTATTCGTTGTGTATAAGTGTGTGTTGTGCTTATGATCGTGTTTGAGATGTTTGTGTGCCGTTATATGATGGTAAGATCACCATATTTGAATGTGGTGAGGAGAAGTTGTTGTCAGGGTGCCCAAAATGGCAATCAAACACATGTGATATGGCTGAACAGAGATGGATCGCTGTATCTAGGCATCCAAACAATATGCACTTCTATTCCGACCGGTGTTACCAAACGATGGGACGAAAATGGTCCGTGGCCCGTTCGCGACATACAGGAACGCCCATCTCGCTACGCCAGTGGTGCATGATTCAGGCCTAGGCAACCAAACACGCCCCTTGTGTCACGCATGCTGCCGCACATATTCAGGCGAGGCATTGTTACTGCCCCCGTTTTGTGATGCCATGCCCTGTTTTTTTTTCAATTAACTTGTACCATGCCATATATCTCTGCATGCATCCGCTAGCCCATACAAAACTAAGTCATCACGAGAAGATTAACTTCAGCTATTCGACCTAACTTCAGTTTGGACGTTGCATGAGCAAGCTCCAAAATCTGAATCTTCCTAAGTCTCTCACGTTACGTAGGCATACACATTGAAGTGGCCAAAGTTGTTGGTGCCTCTGCTTGCCGATGCGCCGTAGCTATTGGCAAACACTAAGCAGCCAGTACAGAAGTGTGAGATAAATCACAAATGTCTGTTAAAAAAGAGAGAGATAAATCACAAATGGGTTTGTATACGAGCATGAAAGACACCATCATGCGCACGTCCTTGCTGCGTTTACTAATGAGGCTAAATTTGTGCACGTTCCATATTTTGGTATTCCATTCCGCTTTAGAAGCAGAGAGCTCAGTGTGGCATCTGCACCTTGCAGTTGCGGCTAGCTGCACTCTTCAAACATTCAAACTAACAAAACTGCACAACCGTAAGTTCTCTCTCTTGCGTGATTCACTATGACACTTAGCTCTGTTAGGAATTATAAGACCCCCTCGAAAATTAAGCTTAACTTTATTTATAAAATAAATTAACAAAACATAATCCCTAATGGAGGTAGTAGCACGCTTGCCCAGCTCATTAGTTAACAGTATAATGGAACCATTAGGATCTCTCCACAGTAATTTGACATTCCTGACCGTCCGATGGGACAATCTAACGGTCTAACACGTTGCTACCGTTCCCGAAGAGGCATCCCGCATCCCGCATCCCTGAATAGCATCGTTAACGATTCATTCCCGTTAAGAGGGCTTTTTTCGTTCTATAGGCCCACTTTCGTTTTAGGGCTGCTACTCCCAAAATTGTATTAGGCCACACCATATTACTTGGGCCCCGAAATGGTATAATAGGCCAATGTGTTTTGGGCTTGAAACAAATACCGGTGGTTGCAGAAAAAAATCCTTCTATCTTCTTCGTTCTGCTTTGTACGTCTGCGCCTCCTATCCTCCTTCGCCGGCCAATCCTCCTCTGCCTGCGCCGCCATTCTTGCTATGCATGCGCCGGTGACTCTCACTCCCGGCTGTGCAACAAAGGTAGGTTACAAATTCCCCAATTTTAGCGTTGAGTTCTATTTCAGCCGGATTCACCGGCAGCTTCTCCGAAGATTGACTTTGGATGCTTCCTCCTGAAACGGGCCGTTTTGATGGTTCAAATTGCTACGCTAGCTGTTGATGGGCCGTTGTTTCGTGGGGTTCGTGCGTCTACCGTCTTAATGCAATTTTCTGGCTGCTGCGGAATAAAGGAAAGAAAATCCCCATCCCTCCCACTTCCGTTGCTTGAATGACCGGCGGCGCGGAATAATGGCGTTGTTGGTAGTAATGGGCATGCGTTACTTCCCCATTTCCTCCTTTCTGGGCTCCTCCATATATGGTGTGTGCCCTCAGGCTTCTTTCTCTACCATCTAGGCATCTGGCCTTCAATGCGTTAGTCCGACGGCCATGGTTTTGATCTGCTTGAGGTTTGCAGTTCAATCGTGTCCTCCTTCATCAGTGTTTTTATCTATTGCCGTGTCACCCAGGCCACTTGCTTGCTATATCATTTTCAGGAACTCTCGCGCTAATTGGTAGGAATTGCTCTGTTGGGATGCGGGGATGTACGGATAGTGTATGTGAGTTCCTTTCGTGGGTAAGTATGCCACTATGTCTTACGGCCAGGAGCTTGTGCATGGCATCAGAACATCGCACGTAATTTCAAAATTTTCTTTTAATAGATTGGCTGTTCTTGTTTATCGTTGGGATTATTAACCCGTTGATGTTCATTCGTGTCTTTATTTTTGCTTCAGCCAATGTATTTTCATCTAATCCCATGATGTTCCGGTTGTATTATGGAACTTTGAGAAGATTTAGGTGATTTGCTGCAGCGAACGAAGAGAAAAGTAGCGATGTACTGAAGAATATGCCTAAAAAGATGATACCCAGGAACTACCAACGGCTTGCTACATGAGACTGAAAAGTTTCAGTATCAACATCAGAGAATGAAGAGTTATGTAGTGAAGCTAGACAGGTAAAACTTACAGAGGTACTCTTTTAGTCTTTTTCAGTCTATGTATTGCTCGAATAGAATATTATGGCATTTAGAAGACAAGTGCTAGCCATCTTAGATTTCCTTGCAAATAGTTTATGTGAAGGAAAATGATCCTATTCCCCCGGGGGATCACACTCCCGCAACCTCCTGGTCCGTGACCGTCCGATGGCTCCAATCGCGCGGTCGTACGAGGATTCTTCTCTGCTTCCACGTTACGCGTCCTGGTCACACGTTCCTGCGAGCCCACCTGAGCCTTATCTCCTCTTTCTTCTCCTCCTTTTTCTTTCCATGGAGACAGCGAGCACTGCCGCTGCTGCTCTCCCCCACCGCCGCTCCTCTCCCCTCACCCACCGAGCGCCGCCACCGCTCCTCTCCCCAGCCGCCGCTCCTCTCCACCGCAGAGCGCAGCCGTCGCCCGCATCTCATATCTCGCTGCGGATCCAAGGGCGGCGGTACTAGGCCCGCGAGCTCCGTCGCCGTTGATGGTGGTGCTGTGGTCACGCTGGCGCCAGTGGTTGTGCTACAAGCGAGCCCGACCCTCCTCCGGTTCCTACCGCCGGCGCCGCGCGCGCCCCTGCTTCATACCCTTGCGCTGCTGCCAGATGGATGCAGGTGGTGAACGTCTCGTAGGAATCCCGCTCTACCTCCAGCCCGACAGCCGCCGCCAGATCCCCGACTGCGGCACCCTGTGCGGCCATGGCTGCCGCCCGATGCCGCGAGGTCCACCCTCAGCCGCCGGAGGTGTTGCTGCCAGTCGCGGATGGCATTGCTCCGTGCGCCCAGCCGCGTTGCTATCAATGGAGGATGGAGTTGCTCCCTCGGGCCGGCGTTACTGTCAATGGAGATTTTGCGACATGCATTATGTGGATTTGCTGTCATATCTAGATTTGTTTGATACAACCGTTTCTATGTTTTTACTGTGTTAGTATATATTTTTTGCTACGAGGTATTCCGGTTATGTATCCGGCGACGTCTATCTTGATACAATAGCAATGATCTCGCCTGAGACCTTGCAAAAAATGCTACCAGCGCCGCCTCCATCTCGCGCTCCTCTGTTTCGTTAGGAGTTTTGCTGCCTTAGGCCTGCGGTGTTGCTACCTGCGGAGGTCTTTTTTGCTATTTAAGGTGTCCGGTATTTTGCTACCGGCGGAGGGTGGATTTTTGCTACCATAGGCATAGGGTGTTGCTACTAGCAGCTTGTGGCGTTGCTGTCCTGGACGGACGGAGTTGCTGCAACCTCGGACGGCGTTGCTGTCGGCTGCAGGCGATGTCTCCGTTGATGTCTTACAGTATTTGCAGCATATGAATAAAAAAATTTGCTACAATTTATTTGCGGTTTTGCTACATCTGCGTAATATATTTGCTACGTGGCCTCCGGCGAGGTCTCCGGCGAGCCCATCCTTTTTATTTTCATTTCTGAACGAACCATTTTTTGCTTCAGTCATTTGCTGCCGGGGGTGATTTTTTGCTGCCGGAGATGTTTTTTTGCTACATGCAAATCTAACCGTCAAAATGGTTGATCCGACGGCTGGGGACCCGGGGGCTGGGAAATCAGATCCCCCGGGGGACGCCCAGCAGTTTACTTATGTGAATATGAGATTCGTCTTTAGTTCAGGCAGATGTAAATCTGGCAAGAAGGAGGACCCGCCGAGGGAAACTACAGTCCTGGGAAATGTTGACATCGCCTAATTGGGAATTCTTTAGTGAGGATCCATGCATGCATTGAGAATGGGACTAAAGTTGTATATAATAAGTTTTTCTTCAACAACCGTCCTACCTGTAGCTATCTGATTTTTCAGATTTATTAATCTAGTTGCTCAGTTCGCTACCGTAGTCGAACTCAAACAATATAATTTTGACGGGGTTTCTTAAGATACCTTATCTTCAGACGACGCATAATTTGCAGTGTAAGGTATTTGTTACCAAATTATGCAATAAATAGCTGTTTCAGTATGCTACAATAGGATAGAGGGTTAATTCCACGTACCATTACCACTCTTGAGTGGGCACCATGGATGGGGTCCGATGGGCAATGGCAAGGGGCGATTGGTGCTGGTTCAAGCCTATGCACCAGAAGATCGGAGGTGTATAGTCTGGTTGCGAACTTGTGATACGACATCCTATGGTGTTTGTGTTTAGGGGGTGCTTTATGTTTCTAAACTTTGGTGCCCGTCTTCTGTTCTTGTGTTGTGCATCGTGGTCGTGAAGGCCTGGTGAGGTTATGTACAGAAATGATGAGCTCCTTACTTCGAAAAAGGTTCTGCTATTGTTAATCAATATCTATCGTAAATAATGTGAATATGTCCTGCTATTGAAACTCTCGATAAATTTTGCCTTGAACATGTAGTCTCTTAATGCATGTATGTGTTATTTCAATTATCATGACTCTGTAGATATATTGTCAGTTATTTCAGTTGTCTTGATTTCACGAAACTCTCATATAGTTCCTCCCGCAAGATGAACGGGTGCGGCAACGCGCACAATTATGATCTAGTGAGATCATATAGGTAAACGTTTCAAACGAGGAGAGGGGTCTTCAAGGACACTGATGGCTGCATTTGTAACATCTTCGGTGGAGTATAATTTATAGAGAAGACCTTAGAAACAAAGAAAACAACAACTTGACCCTTTACTTTTGCACCTAAGACCTAGGAGCAAAAAATGAAAAGAGTAATCCAGTACGTCCACATCTTCCAACTCCTTGACCAATTTCTCCTGTGTAAAGTGAAGAGTCGTAAACAAGTAAACCAATTTCTCCAGCAGTAGTACATTAGCCGCATATCTTTCCTCCCTCTCTCCTCAAACCCGATGCAACATACTAGTGGTAGGTGACATGTATACTCTGCAGGAAAACTGATGGTAATACTCCAGCATCATGCACAAGAGGTAGGATAGATGGATGTATCGAGTAGTTACATACACCGAATGTGATCGATAGCCAATAATTGTGTACGACAAACCGGAGGATGGTTTATGGCGCCTTGCCTTGGCGCCTGTTTCTTGGCGAGCCTAGCGCCCTCTTCGGTTCTGCTCAATCACATGAGATGTCGGTGCTACCTATAGAGCTCGCTTCTGGCCAGGTCGTTGAAGCCGACGAAGGCAACGTTGCCCTCAGGAAGCAACAATATGTACATTGCATGATGGTGTTAAATCTTTCAATTCAATAGCTAGCTAGCTCTCTCTGTGGCTATTTCACACAACACCCCCACACAAATATACAAGGTGTTTGTGTTTCGGCACAACCAAGTTTTTTCTTTTTCAGTATAAATTGATGATTGCAACATGGTGCGCATAAGGCTTAAATATCTAGCTAACTCCTGTCACTAACTGTAGACTCACGTCACTAACAGTACGATCTAGACTACTGGATACATGTACCACACATGACTAACTCAGCAAGCCACCGCACATGTTACAGACTAATTTCTTGACTAACTAAACGCGACCGATTCAGTTGGCCAACTTTAATGTAGACCATTGGCTTCAGTACTCGTATGCAGTATGCAGTACCATTTCACATGGCAAGGGCGTCGTCTTCACACGATGCATTGCCCTACAATATAACAATTACCCATAACATTTTCTACAATAGCTACAAAATAGTTTATTGAGTTATATAAGTAAAATATGTGAAATGTTACTTTTTTAAAATATCTTCTTTATAGATTACAATAGGAAGGTTTTTGTGTAACTTCACTTTATAATTATATTTATGCTCCAACAACATATTCATATCAAACTGCTAACACCTATTCTCCCAATTTCATATGTTTCTAACATGACTTAGTTAATGAAATATCATGAGGGGAAATTTGGACATCATACTGATTCTTTTTTAAGTTGGATAAGTCATTATGTTCGAAATATAAGAATAGATATGGCTGGTCTGGCCTACATAATCTTTATGGTTCGTTTTTAATTGTTTCAAATTCTTCGATATGCCCGCTGTATTTTGTTTAGTTGTCAACAATGTTGTACCGCTTGCTAACACAAATGCAATTAAGGTGGTATCACGAAAGAATGCAAGGCAATTAATATATTGTTCTTCATGCTATGACGCTGCTTAAGGTGGTATCTTAGATATTTAGAAGCTGCATAAGTTTTGCTGGCTGGCGCTGGAAAGGATGGTTGTAGAAGGAACAGAAGGCCAATCAGATGAACTCGCCCAGCTTGTGCTTCCTTTGTGGTCTTAATTTCTCGTAGCTCGATGTGTTCATATCGCATCAGCATACGTCTATCGTAGCCTCGGAGGCACACTGATTTCTTCCACAGCATTGTGGAGTCTGGCTTGCTTTTTCTGGTTTGTGAAGTATACTCTGCACTTACATGCATCGACTCAATGCCAATTGCCATTAGACGAATTCAGCACGCGCGCGTCGTTTCTATTATTCAATAGCTTTGGAACTACACGTCAGCTGAAAAAGATCAACTTAATTTTACACGACAAGTTCAGTTAGGCATACATCCTACTTTATTTTTCGCCAGCAGTCTGCCGTAGCCATGAACATCTATCTCTCTGGAAGGAAGTATAAAGACACTAGTGGAGAAGAGGTCTTTGGTCCCAACCAAATGTCCCAGTGCAGAACCAAACCGGGACTAACGTGGGCATTGGTCCCGGTTCGTTTTGCCCAGGGCGACCCCACTAGCTCAGAGCTTTTCCGGTAGTGGCTTTTGGATCCGGTTTGTAATACAAACCGGGACTAAAGGGTCCACGGCAGGGCACGGCAGGCCGTGTCAGGCGTGGGAAACCTTTAGTCCCGGTTTGTATTACAAACCGAGTCCAAAGCCCCCTCGGACCCGGTTTGTGTTACAAACCGGGACAAGGTCCCCAATCTGGCTATATTACCTTGCCCTGCCCAAGTGTGAGCCACACTTGACCATTTTTTCACTTTCTTCACAAGAGGGGTGTATTGCTCTCCTCTCTTCTTCACATGCACAAGACGTGTTTGATGAAATGCTTAAGAGGATTTGCCACTTGAGTTTACACAAATCAAGCCACACTTAACTTGTTTTTTTCTTCTTCATCGAGGTTAACAACTTTATCCTTTTCATCTGTAATTGATAAAATGCATGTGTATATATACATCGTGATGTTACGTAATGGTTTTGATCAGCTAAATTATATCATGCGGATGAATCGGCAATGGATGTACATTGACCGACGGTTTGACGAGTTCACTTCGGGCCTGGATAATTTTATGGCCGTGGCGGAGGCAAACAAACATGGTGGCTTCATGTATTGTCCATGTGTCAACAGCAAGAATACCGTAAATTACGCTCACTCGAGTCTCATTCACAGCCACCTTCGCGATCCGGTTTCATGCCCGAGTTACTATTGTTGGACCAAGCACGAAGAAAGAGGGGTTATGATGGAAGACAATGAAGAAGCGGAAGAGGATGATGACGGTTATCCCAATTTCCCCGAATACGATGATATCGCGAGAAGGCAATGAAGACAATAAAGTAGAAGATCAAGAGGCACCGGATGAGCCTGTCGATGATGATCTTGGTCGGGCCATTGCTGATGCAAGGAGAGAATGTGAAACTGAAAAGGAAAGGTTGGTCTTCGACAAGATGATAGAAGATCACAACAAATTGTTATACCCAACTTGCGAAGATGGCCATAAAAAGCTAGGCAGCACACTGGAATTGTTGCAATGGAAGGCAGAGAATGGTGTCACTGACTCAGGATTTGGAAAGTTGCTGACAATAATTAAGAGGAAGCGCGGAAGCTTCCAAGGGGTAACGAATTGCCCGCCAGTACGTACGAAGCGAAGAAGATTGTCTGCCCTCTAGGATTAGATGTGCAAAAGATACATGCATGCATTAATGACTGCATCCTCTACCGCGGTGAGTACGAGAATTTGGATGCATGTCCGGTGTGCACCGCATTGCGGTATAAGATCGGACGAGATGACCCTGGTGATGTTGAGGGCGAGCGCCCCAAGAAGAGGGTTCTGCCAAGGTTATGTGGTATGCTCCTATAATACCACGGCTGAAACGCTTGTTCGAAATAAAGAGCACGCTAGGTTGTTGCGATGGCACAAAGAAGACCGTAAGAAAGACGTTATGTTGAGGCACCCTGCTGATGGATCCCAATGGAGAAAAATCGATAGAGAGTTCCCAAACTTTGCACAGGATGCAAGGAACTTAAGGTTTGGTCTAAGTACAGATGGCATGAATCCTTTTGGAGAGCAGAGCTGCAGCCATAGCACCTGGCCTTGAAGGAGATATGCCCTAGAGGCAATAATAAAGTGGTTATTATTTATATCTTTATGTTTATGATAAATGTTTATATATCATGCTATAATTGTATTAACCGAAACATTAGTACATGTGTGATATGTAGACAAACAAAGAGTCCCTAGTATGCCTCTTAACTAGCTTGTTGATTAATAGATGATTAGTTTCATAATCATGAACATTGGATGTTATTAATAACAAGGTTATATCATTGTATGAATGATGTAATGGACACACCCAATTAAGCGTAGCATAAGATCTCGTCATTAAGTTATTTGCTATAAGCTTTCGATACATAGTTACCTAGTCCTTATGACCATGAGATCATGTAAATCACTTATACCGGAAAGGTACTTTGATTACATCAAACGCCACTCGCGTAAATGGGTGGTTATAAAGGTGGGATTAAGTATCCGGAAAGTATGAGTTGAGGCATATGGATCAACGGTGGGATTTGTCCATCCCGATGACGGATAGATATACTCCGGGCCCTCTCGGTGGAATGTCGTCTAATGTCTTGCAAGCATATGAATAAGTTCATAAGAGACCACATACCACGGTACGAGTAAAGAGTACTTGTCGAGAGACGAGGATGAACAAGGTATAGAGTGATACCGAAGATCAAACCTCGGACAAGTAAAATATCGCGTGACAAAGGGAATTGGTATCGTATGTGAATGGTTCATTCGATCACTAAAGTCATCGTTGAATATGTGGGAGCCATTATGGATCTCCGGATCCCGCTATTGGTTATTGGTCGGAGTGAGTACTC
Organism: Lolium rigidum; assembly: GCF_022539505.1. Lineage (NCBI taxonomy): Eukaryota > Viridiplantae > Streptophyta > Magnoliopsida > Poales > Poaceae > Lolium > Lolium rigidum. Next base: position 304,507,398 of record NC_061508.1, read on the forward strand.
AACCATGTCCGCATAGTTCACGAACCGTAGGGTGACACACTTAAAGTTGGATGTTGAAATGGTAGAACTTGAATATGGAATGGAGTTCGAATATTTGTTCGGAGTCCCGGATGAGATCCCGGACATCACGAGGAGTTCGGAATGGTCCGGAGAATAAGATTCATATATAGGATGTCATTTTATGTGAATTAAAATGTCGCGGAAGGTTCTATGGAAGGTTCTAGAAGGTTCTAGAAAAGTCCGGAAGAAACCACCAAGGAAGGTGGAGTCCACATGGGACTCCACCTCCATGGCCGGCCAACCCTAGTGGGGGAGGAGTCCCAAGTGGACTCCCCTAGGGGGCCGGCCACCCCCATATGGGAGGTGGAACTCCCACCTTTGGTGGGAGTCCTAGCTTGGCTAGGTTTCCCCTCTCTTTGGAAGGTTTTGGTTCGGGTCTTATTCGAAGACTTGGAGACCAACTCTTGGGGATCCACCTATATAATGAGGGGCCAAGGGAGGGGCCGGCCACCCCAAGACCACAACCTGGCCGCCCCCTTGAGTGGCCGGCCACCCCTCCCAAACCCTAGCCGCCCCCTCTCCTCCATAGCCCCCGCGCGCTTTAGCGAAGCTCCGCCGGAGTTCTTCACCGCCACCGACACCACGCCGTCGTCTCGTCGGATTCAAGAGGAGCTACTACTTCCGCTGCCCGCCGGAACGGGAGGTGGACGTCGTCTTCATCAACAACCGAACGTGTGACCGAGTACGGAGGTGCTGCCCGTTCGTGGCGCCGGAACCGATCGTGATCAAGATCTTCTACGCGCTTTTGCAAGCGGCAAGTGAACGTCTACCGCAGCAACAAGAGCCTCATCTTGTAGGCTTTGGAATCTCTTCAAGGGTGAGACTCGATATCCCCTCGTTGCTACCGTCTTCTAGATTGCATCTTGGCTTGGATTGCGTGTTCGCGGTAGGAAATTTTTTGTTTTCTATGCAACGTTCTCCTACAGTGGTATCAGAGCCGTGTCTATGCATAGATGGTTGCACGAGTAGAACACAATGGTTTTGTGGGCGTTGATGCTCTTGTTATCTTTAGTTGAGTACTTTGCATCTTTATGGCATAGTGGGATGAAGAGGCTCGGACTAACTTTACATGACCGCGTTCATGAGACTTGTTCCTCGTTCGACATGCAACTTGTATTGCATAAGAGGCTTTGCGGGTGTCTGTCTCTCCTACTATAGTAAAGATTCAATTTACTCTTCTATTGACAACATTAGTATCAACGTTGTGGTTCATGTTCGTAGGTAGATTAGATCTCTATCGAAAACCCTAAACCACGTAAAATATGCAAACCAATTAGAGGCGTCTAACTTGTTTTTGCGGGGTTTGGTGATGTGATATGGCCATAATGTGATGATGAATATGTATGAGATGATCATTATTGTATTATGGCAACCGGCGAGAGCCTTATGGTTGTCTTTATATTTCATGTTGAGTAGTATTTCAAAGTAGTTGTAATAGTTGCTACATGAGATGAACAACCATGAAGACGGCGCCATGGATCTTGACGCTACGCCGATGATGATGGAGATCATGCCCGTTGATGATGAAGATCATGTCCGTGCTTTAGAGATGAAGATCGAAGGCGCAAAGACAAAAGGGCCATATATCATATCACATATGAACTGCATGTAATGTTAATCCTTTTATGCATCTTATTTTGCTTAGATCGCGACGGTAGCATTATAAGATGATCCCTCACATTAATATCAAGATAATAAAGTGTTCTCCCCTAAGTATGCACCGTTGTACAGTTCGTCGTTTCGAAGCATCTCGTGATGATCGGGTGTGATAGATTCAACGTTCATATACAACGGGTGTAAGCCATGTTGCACACGCGGAATACTTGGGTTTGCTTGACGAGCCTAGCATGTACGAGACATGGCCTCGGGACAACGGAAACCGAAAGGTTGAACACGAGTCATATGGATGATATGATCAACATGTTGATGTTCACCATTGAAGCTACATCATCTCACGTGATGATCGGTTTTGGTGTAGTGGATGTGGATCGTGTACCACTTAACAACTATGAGGGATGTTGTATTAAGTGGGAGTTCATTAGTAATTAGATTAAAACATGAACTAATTATCATAAACTTAGTCTGAGTAGTATTTTGAATTAATTTTGTAGTATTGGCATCCGTTTACTACTATGCGCTAGTCTTGTAATTGAGATAGAAATACTGTTAAAATCGACAAGAAACTTTACGGTTTGGTACCGTATTGTTAAAGAATCAAGAATTAATTAAGTCCTATTGCAAACTTTTAGTAAACCTCACATTGTTGATTCAAAGAGTTATGGTTTCAATTAGTACCTAAAGTTATCTTGTCTCCGTAAAACTTGAAGTTCAAATTTGTTTGAAAAGTAAGGAGCTGAAAATTTAGTTTTCAGAAATAATCAAGGTATGAGATATATGTGATATCTAAGACCTTATTGCAAGATGATAGAATATAATTTGGTGAGACTACATAAACTCATAAGTTTTATGGGAATGTATGAAGGTTGAAGACGCCAGACGTCACAATCCTCCAACTATTGGGGCACTAATGATATTCGCATATCCATGAAGTTATCATCCTTAGTATGCACCGTTGCTAAGACTCGTCGTTTCGAAGCATCACGTGATGATCGGGTGTTATAGATTCTACGTGTGCTTACAACGGGAGCAAGCCAGATTTGCACATGCGAATACTAAGGTTAAACTTTATGAGCCTAGCATGTACAGACATGGTCTCAAAAAGTTGTCATGAATTGATGGATAAAATTATGAGTGAAATTGTTCATCATAGTTACTAATAAGTGAAATCTAGAACACTTGTCATATGATGATCAACTTCAAAGTAAGAACCTCAAGGTTATTGGTATTTGACCAACAAACCTAGAAGTTATTGATGTTGAAGTGTTTTTCTGAATAATAAGGAAAGCTAAAAGAGAAACTGCAAAAGATATTCTGGCAGAAAGAAAGAAAAGACTAGAAAGTCTAGCTCAGGTGTATATAAATGATATACATGTTATGGATGTATTCCTAGCTAAGTCACACTAAGAAATTCTTGGGTATTAGTACTATATTGGTTGGTATGAAGTGTCATACAAAACAACGCAATACAAGAATACAATGGCCTAAGTGACTGACAAGGAATATGATAGGAATGCACGCCTGGAACAAAAATAAAGTGTTATTATGTCGTTGGCATTCTATCTAACCCTTAGAATTTATAATAAAGAACTTAATAATTGTTATTTTTCTCTGGTCAAATGAAAACAATGAGTTGTTTAAATTATGACATTACTCCATGTACGATGGATAAGTTATTATAAATCTTAATGGTGAAACACACATACATAACACTGACGCTAAAATGCTATAAGGCAAATGATTTGAATTCCACTTATTTGTGGAACCGCCATTTAGGTCATATTGGAAAGGAACGCATGAAGAAACTCCATGCAAATTGATTTTTGGAGTCATTTGATTTTTTGAATCGTTTGGCGCTTGCAAATATTTTCTAAAAGAGAATGACTAAAATACCGTTCATAGGCCAAGTTTTGAACGGGCAACTAACTTAGTGGAAACATACATGATGATGTATATGGATCATCAGGCATAGTTGTGTGCGGAAGATTCTTATACTTCATGAAAACTTCAAACAATGAATTGAGTATATATATGTGGATATATTCGATAAGGAAGAAGTTTGAAACATTTGAATGGATTGAAATAAATTTCAGCATGAAGTAGAAATCATCGTAATAGAAAAGTCAAATATCTATGATTGGATCATAGTGGAAATATTTGAATTACTAGTTTTAGCGAACATCTAAGAGAGTTATGAAATTGTTCTACAACTCACATTTCTTGGAGTATCATAGTGATGATGAAGTATCCGAGAGATGTATCCAAACCTAGTTGGGTCAATGATGAGATAAAATATTAATGCCATTATATTTTTGTGAATTATGCTTTAGAGACTACCGCTTTACATTGAATAGAGCATCATCATGATCCGTTGAAATGACATCATACGAGTTATGACATGGTTATAAACCCTAATAGTCTTTTCTTAAATTTTGGTATGCATAGCATAAGTAAATAAGTTTACAACCAAAATCGGATGAATGTCTTTGTTGGTTATCCCGAGAGAATTGATTGGGAATTCTTCCCACAATGGAGACAAAGACAAAAGTGTTTGTCAATGTTTCTTATTTCCAAGAAATTGTTTCTAGCGAAGTTTTTGAGTGGGAGGACAATAGAACTTGATAAGGTTTATGAACTTGAGCATAATGATCAGAGTAGCGCAGCATCGGAATTGGTTCCGGAAGCGGCCACGACGATCATGGCTCCTATGACTACAAAGTGTTTTAGCCATGGAGATCGAAGTACATATTGAACCTTGTAGGTATGGTTTACTTTGTGATCAAATAAATGATTTGTGGACAAAGGATTGATTTTGAACAATGATAAACCAACTACAAGCAAAGAAGTTATGATGGGCCACGACTCCGTTAAAATAGCCATGCACCATGAAATCCATAATAGATGAATACTTTTTGAAAGTAAATGGATCTATAGACTTAGATGAAATATCTTTGAAGAAGCTCGACTTGTTGAAAAATTGTTTACAACAAAGTTCAAAGTGTTGACTACGATAAGATTAGATCTTCCGTAGCAATGCTTATAGTCTATGTGGATTATTCTAGTAATCACTACATATTTCTTTTATGAGATATGCTAGTAGGATGGCAAAATACATTACTTATCGAAGTATGTATTAAAGGTGTATACAAGATACAACCAAGAGTTTTGCTGGTCCGTGGAATACTAGATAGGTATACGAACTTCAATTGGATGAAGTAAGTATTGCGGAGTTGGAATCTTCACCAGATGAAATAGTCAAAGAGTTTTTGATTTCATCAGAGACGATGAAGAGGCTTGCATTTGCAAGAAATTAAGTGGGAGCGCTAAGACACATTTATAATACTTTATGTAGGTGACATATTGTTGGTTATAAATGATGTAATTATATACTTGATTAAAAAGGTTTCATTGAGAATTAACTTCAATGAAAGGATATGGACTGAAACAAATTTAGTGTCAAGATCTATGAAGATGGATTGAAACACATAAATAAGTTTAAGTCAAAGTACATATGATGGATATTGAAGTAGTTCAATATAGAAATATTAAGAAAATGTTCTTGTCATGTGAAGGTTTAACAAGACTTGAGTGTATCGACACTCAATGAGTAAAAACACATGAGTGATTATAGATCACGAAGAATATGTACACAATCAGATATCATGTGCTATAAAGTGTTATGAGCATATACGAGAATGATTCATATGATGATCATTGGACGACAGTAAGAATATCCTTGAGTACTTTAGAAGAACTAAGGATATATATATATTTTTGTATGAAGAAATGACAAACAAATCGTTGTAAGGTGTTACACCGATATTGGTTTTTGTCACATATAAAATATAATTTCAATCTCAAATTAGACTAAGTGTTGTTTAAAAGGTAGCACAATGAGCTAGAAGTTGTCTATGCTAGATTTAGAAGAGTTCTAAATATTGTGACGGATTCTACAAAAGAAGGCGGAGTAAGTCATTATTTTGACAATGACAAAGGATGTTAAGTCAAGAGGTTCTTTGAGAACTTGGTGCGGTTCCGACGAGTCGGAACTTTGAAGCTATATTGTGTGTGACAATATTAGTGACATATTTCGGACAGCGGAATTAAGGTTCCACCGAGAAGATCAAACATATTTAATGCCGACTCATTTGGAAATGAGTGATGCATTGAGACGCAAATGAATTACAAAATACATACGTTTCGATCGTGTCGAATCCGTTGACTAAAAACCTCTCCCGTGAGCAATACATGATAAAGCACCATAAGGCCAAGGTGTTATATCTTTACAAATGTAAACTAGATTATTGACTCTAGTGCAAGTGGGAGACTGAAGGAGATATGCCCTAGAGGCAATAATAAAGTGGTTATTATTTATATCTTTATGTTTATGATAAATGTTTATATATCATGCTATAATTGTATTAACCGAAACATTAGTACATGTGTGATATGTAGACAAACAAAGAGTCCCTAGTATGCCTCTTAACTAGCTTGTTGATTAATAGATGATTAGTTTCATAATCATGAACATTGGATGTTATTAATAACAAGGTTATATCATTGTATGAATGATGTAATGGACACACCCAATTAAGCGTAGCATAAGATCTCGTCATTAAGTTATTGCTATAAGCTTTCGATACATAGTTACCTAGTCCTTATGACCATGAGATCATGTAAATCACTTATACCGGAAAGGTACTTTGATTACATCAAACGCCCACTGCGTAAATGGGTGATTATAAAGGTGGGATTAAGTATCCGTAAAATATGAGTTGAGGCATATGGATCAACGGGGGGATTTGTCCATCCCGATGACGGATAGATATACTCTGGGCCCTCTCGGTGGAATGTCGTCTAATGTCTTGCAAGCATATGAATAAGTTCATAAGAGACCACATACCACGGTACGAGTAAAGAGTACTTGTCGGGAGACGAGGATGAACAAGGTATAGAGTGATACCGAAGATCAAACCTCGGACAAGTAAAATATCGCGTGACAAAGGGAATTGGTATCGTATGTGAATGGTTCATTCGATCACTAAAGTCATCGTTGAATATGTGGGAGCCATTATGGATCTCCGGATCCCGCTATTGGTTATTGGTCGGAGTGAGTACTCAACCATGTCCGCATAGTTCACGAACCGTAGGGTGACACACTTAAAGTTGGATGTTGAAATGGTAGAACTTGAATATGGAATGGAGTTCGAATATTTGTTCGGAGTCCCGGATGAGATCCCGGACATCACGAGGAGTTCCGGAATGGTCCGGAGAATAAGATTCATATATAGGATGTCATTTTATGTGAATTAAAATGTCGCGGAAGGTTCTATGGAAGGTTCTAGAAGGTTCTAGAAAAGTCCGGAAGAAACCACCAAGGAAGGTGGAGTCCACATGGGACTCCATCTCCATGGCCGGCCAACCCTAGTGGGGGAGGAGTCCCAAGTGGACTCCCCCTTAGGGGCCGGCCACCCCCATATGGGAGGTGGAACTCCCACCTTTGGTGGGAGTCCTAGCTTGGCTAGGTTTCCCCTCTCTTTTGGAAGGTTTTGGTTCGGGTCTTATTCGAAGACTTGGAGACCAACTCTTGGGGATCCACCTATATAATGAGGGGCCAAGGGAGGGGGCCGGCCACCCCAAGACCACAACCTGGCCGCCCCCCTTGAGGGCTCGTTTGGATGCGCTCGATCCGCCGCGGATCCCTGACTATTCCCTGGACAGGAAATCCACGAGGAAACTCTGGCCCGATTTTTCTGCCGGCCCATTTGGTGGACACATCGGGAAACTCTGGCCCGGGTTTTCCTACCGATTCCCCGGGCGTACAATCCACACCTCGTGACATGGGGGAGAAATTCCGCGTCTGGCTCGCGACGGAGTGGCTTGCTGCGCACCTCGCGACCGAACGGTCCTGCCCGCGATTTCCGCTCCTGCCTCTGCTCCGGCTTACCAAATTGTAACGCTGAATTTTCCACGGGATGGGAGCGGATCCCAACTGCCCAGGGAAATCTTAGACGAGGCGTTAGTTCCCAGGTAATTTTGACGTTTGCAACCAAATTAGCCCTGAGTGGCCGGCCACCCCCTCCCAAACCCTAGCCGCCCCCCTCTCCTCCATAGCTCCCGCGCGCTTTAGCGAAGCTCCGCCGGAGTTCTTCACCGCCACCGACACCACGCCGTCGTCTTCGTCGGATTCAAGAGGAGCTACTACTTCCGCTGCCCGCTGGAGCAGGAGGTGGACGTCGTCTTCATCAACAACCGAACGTGTGACCGAGTACGGAGGTGCTGCCCGTTCATGGCGCCGGAACCGATCGTGATCAAGATCTTCTACGCGCTTTTGCAAGCGGCAAGTGAACGTCTACCGCAGCAACAAGAGCCTCATCTTGTAGGCTTTGGAATCTCTTCAAGGGTGAGACTCGATATCCCCTCGTTGCTACCGTCTTCTAGATTGCATCTTGGCTTGGATTGCGTGTTCGCGGTAGGAAAATTTTTGTTTTCTATGCAACGTTCTCCTACAGGCCTGTGACTCTTTGTATATATAACCTTCCTCCTTGGTTGTGCATGAATCGGAAGTTCATTATGATGCCAGTGCTCATACAAGGCCCGAAGCAACCCGGGAACGACATTGATGTGTACCTGATGGCGTGTAACTCACACGTTCGTTGGGAACCCCAAGAGGAAGGTATGATGCGCACAGCAGCAAGTTTTCCCTCAGAAAGAAACCAAGGTTTATCGAACCAGGAGGAGCCAAGAAGCACGTTGAAGGTTGATGGCGGCGGGATGTAGTGCGGCGCAACAACAGAGATTCCGGCGCCAACGTGGAACCTGCACAACACAACCAAAGTACTTTGCCCCAACGGTGAGGTTGTCAATCTCACCGGCTTGCTATAACAAAGGATTAACCGTATTGTGTGGAAGATGATTGTTTGCAAGAAAACGAGTAAAACAAGTATTGCGACAGATTTGTATTTCGAGTATAAAAGAATGGACCGGGGTCCACGAGTTCACTAGAGGTGTCTCTCCCATAAGATAAAAGCATGTTGGGTGAACAAATTACGGTCGGGCAATTGACAAATAGAGAGGGCATAACAATGCACATACATGTCATGATAAATATAGTGAGATTTAATTGGGCATTACGACAAAGTACATAGACCGCCATCCAGCTGCATCTATGCCTAAAAAGTCCACCTTCGGGTTATCATCCGAACCCCTTTCCAGTATTAAGTTGCTAAACAACAGACAATTGCATTAAGTATGGTGCGTAATGTAATCAACAACTACATCCTTAGACATAGCATCAATGTTTTATCCCTAGTGGCAACAGCACATCCACAACCTTAGAACTTTCTGTCACTGTCCCAGATATCAATGGAGGCATGAACCCACTATCGAGCATAAATACTCCCTCTTGGAGTTAAGAGCAAAAACTTGGCCAGAGCCTCTACTAATAACGGAGAGCATGCAAGATCATAAACAACACATAGGTAATAACTTGATAATTAACATAACATAGTATTCTCTATCCATCGGATCCCGACAAACACAACATATAGCATTACAGATAGATGATCTTGATCATGTTAGGCAGCTCACAAGATCCAACAATGAAGCACAATGAGAAGACAACCATCTAGCTACTGCTATGGACCCATAGTCCAGGGGTGAACTACTCACTCATCACTCCGGAGGCGACCATGGCGGTGAAGAGTCCTCCGGGAGATGAATCCCCTCTCGGCGAGGGTGCGGAGGAGATCTCGAGAATCCCCGAGATGGGATTGGCGGCGGCGGCGTCTCAGTAAGGTTTTCCGTATCGTGGCTCTCGGTACTGGGGGTTTCGCGACGGAGGCTTTAAGTAGGCGGAAGGGCAACGTGGGGGGCCACACGAGGGCCCCACACCATAGGTCGGCGCGGCCAGGGCTTGGGCCGCGCCGCCCTAGTGTGGCGGCGCCTCGTGGCCCCACTTCGACTCCTCTTCGATCTTCTGGAAGCTTCGTGGAAAAATAGGACCCTGGGCGTTGATTTCGTCCAATTCCTAGAATATTTCGTTACTAGGATTTCTGAAACCAAAAACAGCAGAAAACAACAACTGGCTCTTCGGCATCTTGTTAATAGGTTAGTTCCAGAAAATGCACGAATATGACATAAAGTGTGCATAAAACATGTAGATTTCATCAATAATGTGGCATGGAACATAAGAAATTATTGATACGTCGGAGACGTATCAACATCCCCAAGCTTAGTTCTGCTCGTCCCGAGCAGGTAAAACAATAACAAAGATAATTTCTGAAGTGACATGCCATCATAACCTTGATCATACTATTTGTAAACATATGTAATGAATGCAGCGATCAAAACAATGGTAATGACATGAGTAAACAAGTGAATCATAAAGCAAAGACTTTTCATGAATAGTACTTCAAGACAAGCATCAATAAGTCCTGCATAAGAGTTAACTCATAAAGCAATAAATCAAAGTAAAGGTATTGAAGCAACACAAAGGAAGATTAAGTTTCAGCGGTTGCTTTCAACTTGTAACATGTATATATCATGGATAATTGTCAACATAGAGTAATATAACAAGTGCAATATGCAAGTATGTAGGAATCAATGCACAGTTCACACAAGTGTTTGCTTCTTGAGGTGGAGAGAGATAGGTGAACTGACTCAACATAAAAGTAAAAGGAATGGTCCTTCAAAGAGGAAAGCATCGATTGCTATATTTGTGCTAGAGCTTTTATTTTGAAAACATGAAACAATTTTGTCAACGGTTGTAATAAAGCATATGAGTTATGTAAATTATATCTTACAAGTTGCAAGCCTCATGCATAGTATACTAATAGTGCCCGCACCTCGTCCTAATTAGCTTGGACTACCGGATCATCGCAATACACATGTTTTAACCAAGTGTCACAAAGGGGTACCTCCATGCCGCCTGTACAAATGTCTAAGGAGAAAGCTTGCATTTTGGATTTCTCGCTTTTGATTATTCTCAACTTAGACATCCATACCGGGACAACATGGACAACAGATAATGGACTCCTCTTTAATGCATAAGCATGTGGCAACAATTATTATTCTCATATGAGATTGAGGATATATGTCCAAAACTGAAACTTCCACCATGATTCATGGCTTTAGTTAGCGTCCCAATGTTCTTCTCTAACAATATGCATGCTCCAACCATTAAGGTGGTAGATCTCTCTTACTTCAGACAAGACGGACATGCATAGCAACTCACATGATATTCAACAAAGAATAGTTGATGGCGTCCCCGAAACATGGTTATCGCACAACAAGCAACTTAATAAGAGATAAAGTGCATAAGTACATATTCAATACCACAATAGTTTTTAAGCTATTTTGTCCCATGAGCTATATATTGTAAAGGTGAATGATGGAAATTTTAAAGGTAGCACTCAAGCAATTTACTTTGGAATGGCGGAGAAATACCATGTAGTAGGTAGGTATGGTGGACACAAATGGCATAGTGGTTGGCTCAAGGATTTTGGATGCATGAGAAGTATTCCCTCTCGATACAAGGTTTAGGCTAGCAAGGTTATTTGAAACAAACACAAGGATGAACAGGTGCAGCAAAACTCACATAAAAGACATATTGTAAACATTATAAGACTCTACACCGTCTTCCTTGTTGTTCAAAACTCAATACTAGATATTATCTAGACTCTAGAGAAACCAAATATGCAAACCAAATTAGCAAGCTCTAAGTGTTTCTTCATTAATGGGTGCAAAGTATATGATGCAAGAGCTTAAACATGAGCACAATAATTGCCAAGTATCAAGTTATTCAAGACATTTTAGAATTACTACATGTAGCATTTTCCAATTCCAACCATATAACAATTTAACGAAGAAGAAACTTCGCCATGAATACTATGAGTAAAGCCTAAGGACATACTTGTCCATATGCTACAGCGGAGCGTATCTCTCTCCCATACAGTGAATGCTAGGATCCATTTTATTCAAACAAAAGCAAAAACAAAAACAAACCGACGCTCCAAGCAAAGTACATAAGATGTGGCCGAATAAAAATATAGTTTCAGGGGAGGAACCTGATAATGTTGTCGATGAAGAAGGGGGTGCCTTGGGCATCCCCAAGCTTAGACGCTTGAGTCTTCTTAGAATATGCAGGGGTGAACCACCGGGGCATCCCCAAGCTTAGAGCTTTCACTCTCCTTGATCATATTGTATCATACTCCTCTCTTGATCCTTGAAAACTTCCTCCACACCAAACTCGAAACAACTCATTAGAGGGTTAGTGCACAATAAAAATTAACATGTTCAGAGGTGACACAATCATTCTTAACACTTCTGGACATTGCATAAAGCTACTGGACATTAATGGATCAAAGAAATTCATCCAACATAGCAAAAGAGGCAATGCGAAATAAAAGGCAGAATCTGTCAAAACAGAACAGTCCGTAAAGATGGATTTTATTGAGGCACCAGACTTGCTCAAATGAAAATGCCCAAATTGAATGAAAGTTGCGTACATATCTGAGGATCACTCACGTAAATTGGCTTAATTTTCTGAGTTACCTACAGAGAATTAGACCCAGATTCGTGAAAGCAAAGAAATCTGTTTCTGCGCAGTAATCCAAATCTAGTATTTACTTTACTATCAAAGACTTTACTTGGCACAACAAAACTCAAAACTAAGATAAGGAGAGGTTGCTACAGTAGTAAACAACTTCCAAGACTCAAATATAAAATAAAAATACTGTAGTAAAAACATGGGTTGTCTCCCATAAGCGCTTTTCTTTAACACCTTTCAGCTAGGCGCAGAAAGTGTATATCAAGTATTATCAAAGGGTGGTGCATCTACAGCGGGGTTTGGAGTTTTCTCAACCAAGCATAGTATATTGGATACATAAGTTTCAGCGTCTCCCTTTTCATTAGTCTTGGGCTTGCTACTCTCATCGAACAATTTTTTAGGAACAAGCCAAGCATAGTTATTTTCTAGTGCATCATTCATAGCTAGGAGTTTACATGGTATTGGTGCTTTGATCTCCCCACCATCATTAATATTATTAGTGTACCTTATTCTATCCATATCCATTTTTTCAAGGAGACCAACAAAATTAGTATGAGAACCAAGCATATTAAATTTAGCAAAGACCTTTCTAGCCTCTCTTGCTAGACCACCAAATTCTCTAAGAAGGGTTTCTAAAACAAAATATTTCTTTTCCCCCTCTTCCATATCACCGAGTGTAAGAAACATGTGTTGGATTATAGGATTGAGATTAACAAATTTAGTTTCCAACATGCGAACTAAAGCAGCAGCAGCAATTTCATAAGTAGGAGCAAGTTCTACCAAGTGTCTATCTTCAAAATCTTCAACGGTACTAACATGATTGAAAAACTCTTCTATATTGTTTCTCCCAATTATAGACCCGCGTCCTACCGGTATGTCTTTTGTGGTAAAATTAAAAGGAAACATGTTGAAATAAGTAAAGCAAATGCAAGTAACTAATTTTTTTTGTTTTTGATATAGAGTGCAAGACAGAAAATAAAGTAAAGCTAGCAACTAATTTTTTTGTGTTTTGATATAATGCAGCAAACAAAGTAGTAAATAAAATAAAGCAAGACAAAAACAAAGTAAAGAGATTGGGAAGTGGAGACTCCCCTTGCGGCGTGTCTTGATCTCCCCGACAACGGCGCCGGAAAAAGAGCTTGATGGCGTGTAACTCACACGTTCGTTGGGAACCCCAAGAGGAAGGTATGATGTGCACAGCAGCAAGTTTTCCCTCGAAAGAAACCAAGGTTTATCGAACCAGGAGGATCCAAGAAGCACGTTGAAGGTTGATGGCGGCGGGATGTAGTGCGGCGCAACACCGGAGATTCCGGCGCCAACGTGGAACCCGCACAACACAACCAAAGTACTTTGCCCCAACGAAACGAGTGAGGTTGTCAATCTCACCGGCTTGCTGTAACAAAGGATTAACCGTATTGTGTGGAAGATGATTGTTTGCAAGAAAACAAGTAAAACAAGTATTGCGACAGATTTGTATTTCAGAGTATAAAAGAATGGACCGGGGTCCACAGTTCACTAGAGGTGTCTCTCCCATAAGATAAAAGCATGTTGGGTGAACAAATTACGATCGGGCAATTGACAAATAGAGAGGGCATAACAATGCACTTACATGTCATGATAAATATAGTGAGATTTAATTGGGCATTACGACAAAGTACATAGACCGCCATCCAGCTCGCATCTATGCCTAAAAAGTCCACCTTCGAGTTATCATCCGAACCCCTTCCGGTATTAAGTTGCTAAACAACGAGACAATTGCATTAAGTATGGTGCGTAATGTAATCAACAACTACATCCTTAGACATAGCATCAATGTTTTATCCCTAGTGGCAACAGACATCCACAACCTTAGAACTTTACGTCACTCGTCCCGGATATCAATGGAGGCATGAACCCACTATCGAGCATAAATACTCCCTCTTGGAGTTAAGAGCAAAAACTTGGCCAGAGCCTCTACTAATAACGGAGAGCATGCAAGATCATAAACAACACATAGGTAATAACTTGATAATTAACATAACATAGTATTCTCTATCCATCGGATCCCGACAAACACAACATATAGCATTACAGATAGATGATCTTGATCATGTTAGGCAGCTCACAAGATCCAACAATGAAGCACAATGAGGAGAAGACAACCATCTAGCTACTGCTATGGACCCATAGTCCAGGAAGCGACAATGGCGGTGAAGAGTCCTCCGGGAGATGAATCCCCTCTCCGGCAGGGTGCCGGAGGAGATCTGCAGAATCCCCCGAGATGGGATTGGCGGCGGCGGCGTCTCAGTAAGGTTTTCCGTATCGTGGCTCTCGGTACTGGGGGTTTCGCGACGGAGGCTTTAAGTAGGCGTAAGGGCAACGTGGGGGGCCACACGAGGGCCCCACACCATAGGTCGGCGCGGCCAGGGCTTGGGTCGCGCCGCCCTAGTGTGGCGGCGCCTCGTGGCCCCACTTCGACTCCTCTTCGGTCTTCTGGAAGCTTCGTGGCAAAATAGGACCCTGGGCGTTGATTTCGTCCAATTCCGAGAATATTTCGTTACTAGGATTTCTGAAACCAAAAACAGCGGAAAACAACGAATCGGCTCTTCGGCATCTTGTTAATAGGTTAGTTCCAGAAAATGCACGAATATGACATAAAGTGTGCATAAAACATGTAGGTATCATCAATAATGTGGCATGGAACATAAGAAATTATCGATACGTCGGAGACGTATCAGTACCTGAAGCCATTAGTCGAAGAACTTCTACAGTTGTGGTCCCTAGCAGGTGTACGTGTGTGGGACGAGCACAAGCAGGAGGAATTTGACCTAAGAGCGATGCTTTTCGTAACCTTCAATGACTGGCCTGCTCTTGGTAACATTTCAGGACAGTCAAACAAGGGATACAATGCATGCACGCATTGTTTACATGAGCTCGAAGGTGATTATTTGGAAGAAGGTCAGAAGGTCGTGTACCTGGGGCATCGTCGATTTCTTAGGACTACCCATCCCGTAAGAAAGAAAGGCAAGCACTACAACGGTGAGGCTGATCACCGGAGGAAGCCTCCCCATCGTGATGGTGTTGATATATTTGGTATGGTCAAGGATCTAGATGTAATATTTGGAAAGGGTCCTGGCGGACGGTCTGTTCCGAATGACGATGCCGGACACGCGCCCATGTGGAAGAAGAAATCTATTTTTTGGGAGCTAGAATATTGGAAAGTCTTAGAGGTCCGCTCTTCAATCGATGTGATGCACGTGACAAAGAATCTTTGCGTGAACCTGCTAGGCTTTCACGGGCGTGTACGGGAAGACAAAAGATACACCGAAGCACGGGAGGACCAGCAACGTTGGAAAGACCCCAAAAAGCCGCATGAGAGAGTTAAAGGACGTCATTTCTCCAGCTACGCTCTTACAAAAGCGAGAGAAGGAAATATTTTTTGAATGTCTGCGCAGTATCAAGGTCCCGTCTGGCTTCTCCCCCAATATAAAGGGAATAATAAATATGGAGAAGAAAACATTCCGGAACCCGAAGTCTCATGACTCGTCACGTGATAATGACACAGCTTGCTTCCGATTGCATTGAGGGGGCTTCTACCGGAAAATGTTCGATCGCCCATTGTGAAGCTATGTGCATTCCTCAATGCAATTTCTCAGAAGGTAATAAATCCATAAATTCTACCGAGGTTGCAGAATGATGTGGTCCAATGTCTCGTTAGTTTTGAGCTGGTGTTCCCCACATCCTTCTTCAATATTATGACACATCTCCTCGTTCACCTGGTCGATGAGATTTCCATTCTCGGTCCTGTGTTTCTACACAATATGTTCCCCTTCGAGAGGTTCATGGGAGTCTTTAAGAAATATGTTCATAACCGTGCTAGGCCAGAAGGAAGCATCTCCAAGGGCTATGGAACAGAGGAGGTCACTGAATTCTGTGTTGACTTTATTCCTGACCTTAAGCCGATTGGTGTTCCTTAATCGCGGCATGAAGGGAGACTAAGTGGAGAAGGCACGCTAGGAAGGAAATCAATGATATGTAGGGACGGGATTTCTTTGACTCAAGCACACTACACGGCTCTAAAAAGTTCCACCATGGTGGCTCCGTATATCGGTGACCACAAGAACTTTCTACGCTCCCGTAACTCGGGCAGTCGAACGATTGGATTAGACGTGAACACATGTCGACTTTCGGCGGTTGGTTGCAAAAACATCTCCTGAATAACAAAGATATTGAAGATCAGCTGTACTTGCTAGCCCAGACACCATCTTCGACTGTAGTTACTTTCCAAGGGTACGAGATAAATGGGAATACATTTTACACAATCGCCCAAGATAAAAAGAGCACCAACCAAAACAGTGGTGTCCGATTTGACGCAATAATGAATGAAGGCCCAAATGACACATATTATGGTTACATAGAGGATATATGGGAACTTGACTATGGACCTTCTTTTAAGGTCCCTTTGTTTAGGTGCAAATGGGTCAACAAAACAGGAGGCGGGGTTCAGGTAGACAAGTTGTATGGAATGACAACAGTGGATCTCAACAATCTTGGGTATAGAGACGAACCATTCATCCTAGCCAAGGATGTGGCCCAGGTTTTCCATGTGAAGGATATGTCTAGCAAACCAAGAAAAAGGAAACATAAGGAAACAAATACATCAAACGATGAGCCAAAGCGCCACATAGTTCTTTCTGGAAAAAGAAACATCGTGGGAGTGGAGGACAAGACAGACATGTCGGAAGATTATAATAAGTTTGATGAAATTCCACCCTTCGGAGTGAACACCGATCCAAGCATCAAGTTAAATGATGAAGATGCTCCATGGTTAAGGCCGAAGAAGATTAAATGATGAAGATGCTCCATCATCAAGTTAATTGAAGAATGTTCATGGCACAAATGAGTATCTCAACATGGCAATCAATTTCCCATTTATTTTTGTGTAAGATATGAAAGATATGAAAAGTGGAGATGTGGTTGGCTTTTTGTACCATATGTATAGAGGAGATGTAGTCGTTCACGGGTTTGCGTGGGGAAAATTCGAGGCGCAGCTTCCGAAGATGCCGTAGGGCGTGTGCACCAACAACATCTTCGAGAAACTGCGCCACGGGAGATTTCCCAACCCTTTCCCCAACACTATTAGAGGAGATGTAGTCGTTCGTGGGCTTGCAGGAGAAAATTCCGAGGAGCAACTTCCGAAGATGCCGTAGGGCGTGTGCACCAACGACATCTTCGAGAAGTTGCGCCACGGGAGATTTCCCAACCCTTTCCCCAACACTGTTAGAGGAGATGTAGTCGTTCACGGGCTTGCAGGGAAAGAATTCCGAGGCGCAGCTTCCGAAGATGCCGTAGGGCGTGTGCACCAACAACATCTTCGAGAAGCTGCGCCACGGGAGATTTTCCAATCCATGGGAATGAATCTCTCGCTTGGCTTGTTGATCCGCTTGGCAAGCCGTATCGATGCTCCTTTTATAGGCACAACACCGCTTCTACTCGACAGGGCGTCGTGCGCTACATGCTTTATCTCATCGAGCGAGTGCGTCCACCCATGCGTTCTTATCCTGCCGACATCTTTAGTCCCGGTTGTACCCACCAGCCGGGACTAAAGGTTACCCACACGTCCTTATCCCACCGAGCAGTTTTGTTAGATGACAAAAAGGATCTTTAGTCCCGGTTGTACCCACCAACCGAGACTAAAGGTTACCCACACGTCTTTATCCCAACCGACAGTTTTGTTAGATGACAAAAAAATGATCTTTAGTCCCGGTCGTACCCACCAGCCGGGACTAATGTTTTCGGCGCCACTGCGTTCCCGCCTATTTTTCTTCCCGCGCTTTCCACTGCGTTCCCGCCTATTTTTCTTCCCGCGCTTTCCACTGCTTCCCGCCTCTGTCCTCCCGCCATTTTTTCACTATATATATATATATATATGTAGGCTTGGCCTCCATTTACATATCACATCTAGACTCATATCTGCAAACCTCATCACTCTGTCCCATGGCTTCCATCGTATCTCTAACCCTCCGGGAGGCGGAGGCGCTTTGCGCGTCGAACTACCCCTGCCCGCCGGGCTACCGCGTCCCGACCGGCTGGTTGTTAAGCGTCGGAGGTGTACCGGTCCCTCCTGTCCCTCTAGGTGTGGCGCGCGAGATGGCCATCACGAACCACTACTACTTCGAGCTCACGCCAGAGCAGCGGAGGAATCCCCGTGGCATCCCGACTACTTCCCGACTTGGGAAAGCTTCTTCATCAATCGGCGTGAGAGGGCGCTTGCCGGGCACGAGGAGGGCGGCCCGCCTCCTTCGGACTTCAACGAGGCCGGCCGTCGGCCGTGGTGGCGCGGCCGGACTCTCCGTGGCGTCATGGCCTATCGTGGCCCCCGCCTGCGCTACCCTCAGTCCCAGCCCACGCGTGCTCTCCCGTCGAGGTTCGACTACCGCGACCCCGATGCCAGCGACGATGATGACGGCGACTACGACGACTACAGTGGTGAGTACTATAGGGCTAGGCACGAGTATGATTGAATGACTCGAACAGTCGAATCTGGCGAGAATGTATCTTAATTAATTTTCAGTTGAGTTCTGTACTTTAATTCCATGTATGTGGCGGGAAACTTTTCTCCGAGGAGCTCTGTACTTTAATTTCAGTTTAATCGTAATAAATTCCGTGTCAACCACTTTATTAAACAAAAACAACCGACTACGACTTTATAAACTAAATTTAAACTAATAGAACCGACAACGACTTTATTGAAATTACAATAAAATAGATAAATTGCTAGTCTAGTCTCTACTCGTCGTCGGAGGTTGTCTCCGTCCAAATGTCCTCCCACCGAGGGTCGTTTTCGGTCCAAGTTGTATTCGGGTTCTCGAGCTCGAAGGCGGCGACGGCCCGACGGTGGCGCCTGTTCGACCTGCGTTGTGCCCTAAGGTTAGCAAAGAACGCGTCGGTGTTGTCGACATCGTTGGGGAACTGCGCCCTCCACTGGCGCATCAACTGCTCGTCGCGCTCGGCAATGGCGATCCTGCGCTGCACCTGGCGGTGCCGGCGACGGTCCTCGTCGTCGACGAGGCACGGCGGTGGCGCGAGGAACTCCGCCTCCTCTAGCGATTCAACATCCGGGAAGTTCATGTCTCGCCCGGCCGCCGAAAGCGCCACGCCGCCGCGTCGTAAGCGCGAGCCGCCAGCTCCGGCGTGTTGTACGTGCCGAGGGTGAGGCGGAAGCCACCGGCGCGTATCTCGGCGGTGAACCTACCGCTCGGACGCACTCGAACGCCACGGAAACCGGACGCCCCTCGACGACGTGGAGGCATCCCGGAGATGAATGAGCGGAGGCGGTGGCGACGTGTGGTTGCGCCCGCACTCGTCGCTCTATATAGCGCACGCGGGGCATGGCACGTGTAAGCCACGGCTACACACGTCGCACGCCGGCGTCGGCAGGGCGAGGCACGTGGAAGCGGTGGCTACATGTCGCACGACGGCGTCGACGGGTAAGCGACACGTGTGGCACGGCGGAGGGACACGTGGCACGGGGAAGGGACACGTGTGGCACGGTGGCGGTGGCCAGTACATGGCGGTGACGGTGGTGGCCAGTACACTACGGTTACGGTGGTGGCGGTGGCCAGTACACGGCGGTGGCGGTGGCCAGTACATGGCGGCGGCAGTGGACACGTGTGGCATGGCGGTGGCCAGTACGTGTTTTTTTTATTTGAAATAAGGCGGGAATGAAATTTTTAAAAAAATTGGCCTTTGGTCCCGGTTTGTAATACAAACCGGGCCTAAAGGCCTATTTTGCGCGCGCAGCGAAAATCGCACCAAAAATAGGCCTTTAGGCCCGGTTTGTATTACAAACCGGGACCAAAGGGGGGCCTTTGGTCCCGGTTTGTAATACGAACCGGGACCAAAGGGGGGGGGTATAAGTGCAACCGCTTCGTCTCCGCAGAGATCAATCCCGCGGAGACGAAGCCGCACACGCACAGACGCGCGCCGCCAGGCTGCTGCTCCGTCCCGCGCCCACGCCGCCGCCGCCCAACTCCCGCGCCCGCGCCGTAGCCGCCGCCGCCGACGCCGTCCTCCGCCGCCGCCGACGCCACCTCCCCTCCTGCCACCGTGCCGCGCGTGTCGCCCGCCGACGCCCGCCGCCCGGTGCCGCTGTCGGCGCCCTCCGCCGCCGCCCGCCACCGCGCGCCTTCCTCCTCGACCACCGCCGCACGACGCTGCCGGCCGCCGTCCTCCTCGACCGCGGCGTCCTCTCCGCCGGCGACAAGGTGAGCCGCCCGGCCCCTTTTCTCATTTTTTTTTCTTATTTCTATTAGTTAATTAGTGTATATATTTTAATTAGTATTGTTAGTATATTATTAATTGTTAGTATAGTTAATTATAAAATTTGTTAGTATAGTTGTTAATTAGTGAGAAGCCACCAAGCAGGCCACCTCCTCCGCCTCCTCCGCCACCTGCGCAGTCTCCTCCGCGTGATGATTCTCCTCTGCACGATGATGATTCCCCTGTGCATGAGCAGTCTCCTCCGCGTGAGAATACTCCGCCGCCTCCTCCTCCTCCTCGTCAGGAGACTCCGCCGCCTCCACCTAAGCAAAAGAGGAAGCTAACCGCGGCACCTCCTACAGCTCCGAAGAGATCATCAACTCCGATGAGGGCACGGACTCCGGAGTTATTACCACATGAGCGGATCGAAGAGCAAAAGGCGTTTCTTGCGCCGAAGAAGATGTTTATTCCACCGCATACGAGTGAAGCACTTTGCCGAGACGAGAATGAAGAGACCCGAGCTGAGAGCTGATTATGACCGCTCTCTTGGACAGTCCTCTAGAGCGAGCAAAGAAGCAAAAAAGTCGCCCAGCCTTGGACAAGCAGGACATTCGAGGCCGTAGCCCACTTCGTCGTGGAGCCCTATCATGATCCGAGACGGCATCGATGATCGAACGGGATGCTAGAGCTCGGGGAGCATCGGTTGAGTACGAAGATTACTATCCAACGGCTCAAGTGGTAAACAAGTATAAATACGGAAAAGATCTCGTCAAACCTGGCGAGCTCGCGCGTCTAGGGACTCAGATGCGAAGGTTGCATGACTGGTACCTGAAAGCCTGTCGAAGAGGTGATCGCTACCTCACGGTGTATCTTAGAGATGAGCATTACTTCCGGGGGGTCGAGGAAATAAACCTTGAGTTAGAAGAATTGTTTCAGTTATTCAATCAAGACGCCCTCGACAAAGCTGTCATCAGTTGCTACTGCCTGTAAGTGATTTATTTATGTAATTAAGTCTGTAGCTCAGCGCTCATTCATTTGCACTAACAATTATCCTCACTATATTCTTTGTGTACGCTATACATTTAATTATGCAGAATGAAGAAGCTCGAATACAAAAGAGGCAAGCTCCTACCGCTGGGGTTCATAGACCCAGACACAGTTCATGAAGTTACGGTTCGAGACTTCCCAAGGACACAGAGGACAACAAGTTAATGTTTTTAGTGAAGCAAGCAAACAAAGAGGATATATTCTTTCCCTACAACTTCAAGTGAGTGTTATATATAACATACATTATGCTTGTGCACCTTCCACTTTATTCTCGTAATCATTGAGCTATGCTTGTGCAGATTCCACTTTATTCTCCTAATCATTGATCTTCACAAAGGAGTCGTAAATGTAATGGACTCGAAACGTAAAGAATATGCGGAATGGGCGAACATGGCTGCCATCCTCGAGAGGTAATTTCAATCAAATTCGTATTGGCATCTTCATCTGTTCTAATTCGACGATATCATCAACTTATCAATAACTCATTTACTCATTATTTCTTGTCGGGCAGGGCCTGGAAACGGTTCATCACTACTGTTCCGGGTACATGGAAACCGGAGCTTACATTTCAAGATTACCCTGTAAGTAGTACTATATATCTATGTCCGTGAAACTCTATATATATGATATTTACTTTCAATACGATGCTTGATTATTAGTTTGATCGAACTATTTTTTCGTAAAGTGTATGAGGCAGGAACCCGGGAATAACTTATATGGATACTACGTCTGCACCTTCATTCGTGACATGGCCTGTCCCAAGGGTGGGGATGCCCGTATACACCACACTTGTGTACGATAACAAATTCTCACAATTATCTTAATTAGTACCATCTATTGTATTGAGTTCCATTCATATATTGATCTCCTTTTTTAAATATAGATGAAACGCCCTGCGGGACACTCTCATAACGGAGGCCCAAATACGAGCAATTCAAGAGGAAATCGCGGGATTCTTTCTTACCGAGGTCATTACCCAAGGTGGAGAGCACTATGCGAAGGTCATAGATATGGAGGAACTCCGTAGAGGCTAATAGATTTAGTAAAGAGATCCGACTAGCTTTATATTGTAAATATGCATGCATTACGTGTACTGTTGACGATGTCTATATATATTCACGACGATATTTTGTGGTTTCTTGAATGATATATATGCATTGCTGAAACTCTGCCGCGGCAGAGAAACGCTGCTACAGCCTAAACCTGTGCCGCGGCCAGAAATAGCAATTCTCGCCGCGGCAGAGAACTCACAGGCCCGGTTCGTACCACGAACCGGGACCAAAGGCCATCCACCGTGAGCTTCCTGGCCACACCACGTGGCGCCGCCTTTAGGCCCGATGCAACTTTGAACCGGGACTAAAGGGTGTACCCTTTAGTCCCGCCTTATTGGTCCCGGTTTGAAAACCGGGACTGAAGGCCCAAATGGACCGGGCCTATAGCCCCGTTTTCCACTAGTGAGATCAGCATTTTGCCGAGCGGTCGTCAAACTGAACATTACTGCAAGAGTGGGCTTAAAGGGAATTTCGTGGACATGGTACTCTTGAATCTGACTAAACTTAGTCGAGGGTTAAGTTAAATAGTGCATCGACCTTTAAGTTACAAAAAAATGAGAAAGGTTTCTTATGACTGTTCGTGCATCCTCTATCCCTAAAAAGTTTTTTCAAAATTTTCAAAAAACTAAAAGTATGAATTTTGAGGCCCCACGGTAACTCAGGTTCATGAGTAGCCTAAGAGAGCAAAAACCGTAGTCGCTCCGGGTCGCCCCCGCGGAGACCCCTCTCCCTCTCGGCCTCAAGCCTACTCTTCTTCCCTTCCCCTGCCGCCGTCGCCAGGCTTGCACGGCGCTAGCGGCGGATGTCCTCTACCCGCGATTAGTGAGGACCTCGTGGGGAGGCCTTCTCTAGCAGTAGTGCTCCTCCAGCCGGCGAGGGGTGTTCCACCGAAGCGTGGTGGGTGGCAGCGCCGCATGGCGGCCTGGTAGTCGGTGCTAGCGCGACCTGAAGCTAGTGTGGCTTTGGCCACGGTGGCGGCAGCGGCCCTAGGTCTAGGCCAGCATGCCTAGGTCTGGCCAGCCTCAGGCTGGGCTGGCTAGATACGGCTGGAGCTGGGCCTACTAGGTGTAGGTCTCACTCCCTTGGCTAGTAGTGGTTGAAGCGGGCGCTTGTGCGGCTCCGGTTACCCGGCGTAGCATTGACCACTATGTCCTGTACTAGCTGTGGATGTTCTTGGCAGGGCAGGGACATCTCGACTGTCTATCTCGGGTTTGCTCTGCTTGAGAGAGCTTGGGATTCTTGGCCGAGTGGGTGGCGCTTCATTGGCGTGGTGGTGAGCCTCGTCGCCACCGGCTGCTTGTTTTCCCGGCCAGTTATGACGACCGTGGGGACGGCGCATCCCGGAGTTGCTCCTGCAGCTTGGTCCGATGGGTTTAGCCTGCTGGTGCGTTAGCGAGCATGATGGTTGTCCACGCAAGCACCGCAAGGTTTCGGCCATTGCCGGCGACGTCTTTGGATGTCGTTCACCTCGTTGGAGGTGTGGCCATGATAGACATCCTGCTGATGGTTGCCTTCCCTCGGGGCATTGTCTGCTGCCCAGCTGACTAACGTTTTCTCTGTGGCCCCCCTTGGAATACCTACTCGTTGATGCTCTGAGTCTTGTTGTGAGTGGCTTCATATAAACGGTGTGCCTCCGATTTGCGCAACCGCTCTCGTGGCTAGGGTGGCTGTTGGAGTTTGTGTTATTGCACGGGGGACACCGGTGGGTTTCAACAGCTGGTGTTGTCCTGATGGCAGTTGTAAAGACTTAGGCTTTCCTTAGGGTGGGTGATGAAGGTTCCGCGAAAGCATTGCATAGCTCCCATGTGCCAACAACGGTGATGCTCGTGACTCGTATCCCTTCCTGGAGGCATTGTCGTCAAGTTTCCCCTTTGAACTCTGGAGGCGCGTCTGCTCAGTAGCGCAGTTAGCCAGTTCCCTCGGTGTTGGTGGTCCTCTGCTAGGTGGCCTTGTGTGTTGCTTCAATTTGGTGCAGCTCCACATAGTGACATCTTGTTGCTTGAAGATTCAAGCCGAGCTGTCGAGTCTCGGATGCCCTTGTAGATCTTGTAATTTGGAGCCTCATTCTAGACTTCGTCTGATTTTTTTTTTGGTTTAGGCTTTAGCTTTGCATCACCTATTCTTTCATCTCTAGCTGATAATTCTAGTTCTTGTTTCTTTTTTTTCTTTTTTTATTTTCATTGTATGGCCACCTATATTGGGAGTAGGCTCTCCATCTCGCGTGGTTGGCTGGCTCCGACAAACATAGCAACGTGCCGTGAGCACATCCAGCTCGTGAGATCATGTGCATGCGTCTTGCAAGTGTGAAACAATTGATGGCGGATACTTTGATTGCACAGTTGCAACTGCATCCGTCTACACTAGAGACCAGACACCCTGACCCCATCATGTCAAACTTATTTTTTTATGAGAAAACGGCCGGCCGCCGGTCTATTGTATTGTTTCTCGACACATAAAAGCAGCAGAAGTCGGCAAATGACAAAACTATAATGTGCAGGAGCGCCTGAGTTTTTTCTCCGAAATGGGAATTACTTATTACTCGGTCTCTGTGTTGAATGAGTGCATGTGGTTTTAATTTATTTCTTTTATTCAAGAAAAAACTGGTAAAAACCCTTACAACGATGATACAAACTGGAACCGCGAAACAGTGTGTTAACGCACCACCAACCAATAAACTGATAGAGGATCACACGGAACCTTATGCCCCGGCCACTGCCGTCGCTAGCTCCTAGCAAACTCAAGAGATAGTGCCATATGTGCACGCTCCGGTAGTTAACTCTGTCAAGCCAACACATATCCAGAAAGTAGATCGGAGAGGTGATTCTTGTCAGACCTGCGATCAACGCCACCACGACGACATACAACGCCTCCACCTTATGCGTGTCCACTATCACACGGCCTACACCAAGGCTCCGCTGCACCATGCCGCCAAGATATATTGTTGATGATGCGCTAGAAGCATCAACGCTTCACCTTCACTAGATTTAGATGTGCGCCTTGGCGCACGATCCCGTGAAACTCGTGTCGATTCACACTTTATATATCGATTGTAAAAATTCCGTGAAAAAATGATAATATGTTTCTTAGGTAATAGAAAATGAAGTCAATAGGATGAACTTAGGATAAAACACGGAAAATTACAAACAGAAATATTTTATCATAGAAAACAATGTGGTAGCTTTTTTTTAATCGGCATTGTGCTTAGGTTACAGGATAATGATGTTATGTATGAAAGTTGATAAGCGTACAATTCCCTAACACGTAACTCTTACCATCGTGCATACAGAAAAATACCACTAACAGATAATCCAGACAACATCCCTCACTCTCCCTCTGAACTCTGAAGCTCCGTCTCTCTCTCTCAATAATTCTACTCCCTATGCTCCATCCACTGCTACCCGTCAGCGCCACCTATTTCCTCCCGTGGGTGGCACTCCGTGCCCCATTCTATTCGATTAGTGCAGTTCGTTTCTTCATTTGGGGCTGATTTCGATTGATCGCAGCGACCTTCGGGAGGCCATACTCATAGGTCGCAACTAAACAACAATGAATTTTATTTCGTTGAAAGGAGGAATATGGCGACATGGTAATTCGGCTAAACAGGGGCACACAATGGCAATATGGTTCTCAATACACATTGAAGCTTTGCATATTATCGTTGATGTTTGATTATTTTCTGTTCGTAGCTATCTAGAGTTTCGGTTTTGTCATCACAGTATGTTTGTATAATGATCAAATTGTGTTGGTCGGAAAGAAGGAAGCGTAGTTTGTTCGCCAATTTAGTTATTGTTTGGAAAGGATTTAACAACGAAGTAGTAGAACACATGCATTGTAAGAGCAAGCATGCATGTAGTACAACGCTAGCCGCATGTTGTGTCGCTCAAACGAAAAAGAAAAAAAAATATCACAAAATCTTACAATATTCTAAGCGACCTAGTTAGCAATGTGAGCTGCTTAATTCGGTCGCTACCTAGATTAAAAAAAGCAAAGACTATGCTACCGTCTTTTCCTCTCCAACACCGGACGCTTGTGGTGGACGCTCTAGGATACTCACGGGCCTACCCGAACTGACACCTATTCCTCCCTCGCTCACTCCCCTGAAGCTCCGTCCCTTTCTCGGCCAGCTGCTGCTTCACATAAGCTACCATGGATCCCCACCAGCTGCTGCCACCGCCGCCTCCCTAACATGCGATGTACTTGGCAACCTTGTTGTCGTCTCCGTCGCAATAGCTACTGCCGCCACGGGCGTTGCTCTCTGCTACCCTTCCCCGTCGTTGATTGCACCTAAAGGAGCCCCGGTCGCTTGAATATACGACTCCTCTGCCACGCCATCTTCGGCCACGCCGGGCCATGGCCGCTCGCGCCCGCGCCCGCCCCCACGCAGCTCACCAAGCCAGGCTCCTCGGCGAGCAGAACAGCTGCCCACAGGGCAGCGCAGAGGTGGACGACGGCGGGTCGGTGTGCCGAATTGACCTGGTATGGATATTTCCCCTTTGTTTTCTCCTAATTGTGTGCATCCCGTCACATTGAATTTCGCTCCATCGGTGGATTTCAATTTGAGTGCAGCAAAGTCTGTATTCCTCCTAGCTAAGAATACGCACATGCAGCGATTCCGTTGTACTGGTCATCATCGGCGTGAATCGCTGAGTCGGAGGCTTCTACAACTGCAGCTGCTGCCTTCTGGTTTATTGATTTAGCTTGTTTCTATTTTAGGAGAGATTGTGTTTATTAATTTAGCTATGGAAGGCTTCTTGAGATTCAGCTCGATTCGTTAAAAAGTTGGGGAAAGAAGTTGCACGACCCTTGAATTCTTTTTAAAACAATAGTCCTCATCAATATAGAGCAAGAACGCTGTCATTTACCAGTTTCACTCAAACCCGGACATGCACATTTGATTATCAGGAGTTCTGTGTTTAAAAAAGAACCTATATGTAAGTACAATTTCTGTCCAAAAAAAAGTAAGTACAATCAAGTATCCACTGTTGGGTGATAGGAAGCGCCAGTTAACTGTACTGATATGCACTTATATGAACTCAACAGTATATGAAAACATTAATATCCCTTTGTAGTAGGCATGATAGGAAACCAAGAGAGGTACTTTTTACAATTATATAGAGATTGTTGAATGTCGATATTACGGTAGTCCAGCGGTACTCCATATTTTTATTTTTATATTTTGCGAAAAAGAAGTACTCGATATTAACTAAGTGTTTTTCCTTCGAGCTAACATAGAATACAGTGCTAGATAAGTGTCTTATATTTTCCATTGCAGGTCCTGGACAAAATACTTGCTTCTAGGCCGATTCTTTGGTTTCTGGTATATACACGCTTCTCGCCGGTTGATCTCTGGTATGTCCAAACTTCAATATAACCCTGTTTAGAATAAGTATCTGAAGCTTCATTGTTGTGGATTGCCAACTAAGCTAACACTGCATCATTTAAAAAAAATACATTTTTGTAAGTACGCTAGCAGACCATGAAAGATGAAACCATACCATAATATTCAAATGAACATAAGAATCAAATATTCAAATTGCAGTACATGGAAATTATACACATTTAACTTTGCTTCCCAAACTCAAAACATAGATTAATGAGCTGCACTTTATTTCTTCAAAACATAACACTTTAAATATTACTTTTCAATAAGTCAGATTTTCACACTATCTACTTATCTAAACAAACTACTTCAGGACGAATAGAAGTTTTCTATTTAAATGTTCAGCAACGTTTCTCTTGAATATATCAAATAAATATTGAAATTTTTTCATACGAACGATCCACTTATAGCCTAAAATAGGTACATAATGCTTAGTATCAATGCAACCTAACCATGAATGCTAAATTAGGGCAGCTAGTTAAAATCTCCCTACCATTTAATTGAGCTACAATGCATATAACATCTACTATTCGGGCTTTGAGAATATATCGCGCCATATGGTTTATTTTTCCATATATGCCCGAGTACAAAAATAATTCTAAAGAAAATTCTTAAAGTATGACGAACTATAAACAAAAAGATTGTCCATGGTTTAATAGATACCTCATTTTTATTTTCCTTATTCCCACAAACCTTGTTTAGTCCAAGGCTGCCTAGCACAAACTACATGAGAAACAACATAACATGTAAGCTCTCTCCCTCTCCCCAATTGCTCAGCGACAATCTAATTCACATGTATTAAGCATGCTTTGATGTGTTTGGTCTTTTGCCGTTTCTCCGTTCTAAAGATGAGTATCTCACCTCTAAAAGGGGTGGTGCTTACGGACAGGACCCAATCAGGTGCGGTCGGCCCAACAACAGTCAGGTACTTGTCCAATTGCCTGTCAACAAAAGTGCACAGTCAAACTCAAATAGTTACAACGATGTGAAGTCAATGTCCCATCTAGCCAAACCACTCAAACTGAAATAGCTGCTGCATACGAAAATTCAAAGTTGAATAACTTCACCCATACGGAGATCAAAGATTCATAATTTTGCATTGTACCCATTAAAAAGATTATAGGTATATTACTGTGCAATGGTTACTATAGAATTAACAACTGCTTCTGCACCTCTTCATTTAAATAAATATATGGATAAAATCTCGAACTGAAATAGTGGCTGCATACTAAAACTCAAAGCTGAATAACTTTACTCGTATGGAGATCAAAGGGTCATATTTTTATATTGTACCCATTAAAAAGATTATAGGTATATTACTGTGCGATGGTTACCATAGAATTACTACTGCTGCTTCTGCACCTCTTCCTTTAAATAAATATATGGATAAAATCTCAAGCCACAAGGGCTTAAAGATTGCACCTAAGCAATGCAGAATACTGGGGAAAGAGCTACATTAGCTATGCTGGTCATTTTGCCAAAAACACCATAATGTGTGAAGTTAGTCCTATCCGGTAGCACCGCAATCCTAGATCTGCATGGACAACAGTTGGTAGAACAAAGGGAATTAATGCGAGAACAAATATTTTACCATCAAAAAAATCTAGAGGTGTTAATTAGCACTACCATATGCAGTAAATTCAGTAGTTGAAAATGGAAAGAGGAACACAGCGAGAATCTAACCTATTAATGAAGATATGATATGTCGTTTAGGTGAAGCGCTGAGAAAGCAACTCTAAGAAATCTGAAGTCAACACATTCGCAGCCAAGGATCTCTTGGAGTCTGGAATCACATAGTATTGATGTGCTCAAATCATGCTATGCGAATGAAATACAACACTAATGGATTTCATGCATCTCAATTAGGCTGGGTAGAAACTCCGAGTCGACATACAGCACAAAGAGGAGCCTGGTGAAGGGCGGACACCTGTAGCGGATATAGAACCATGGGAGGAAAATTTGATTTCCATGTGCCTAGCTGCATAAATCATCTCTGAATTCCTTTTCTATGCTAAAGAAAAAACTTATAGTGTTCTGAATTTTAGATTCAGTTTGCCTAATACACTGAATTTTGTTCATTACGCCCGTATGAATAAGGTGAAACTGAAAAGTCAAAGTAAAAAACTAAACAACACAGAGACCATAGCTTGCTAACAATGAAGTGCAAAATTCAGCAACGACACACATGCAGTTCCCAGGCCATGCGTATCACACACAAGACACCAACCAAACATGCTACTGGATTCAGTTTGACTTTATCTAGATGCAAGTTGGTAGCCATAAAATGCACATGCCGGCTATAGCAATAAACCAAAAATAAGTAATTTCAGTGAACCGTAGACAAATAGTGAACTGCATAAACAAATTAATGAAAGATAGTATGTAGTGATGCAAAAAAAGAGAAAAGGCTACCTATATCTTGCTATCCAGGCATGTAGGTCATTGTATACTCTTCTTTTCATTCTCGTAGAAGACCTTGTGCATCAACTCCTCAAGGATTCTCCCGCACCTCGTAAAGACTTGCTTCAGTTCCTTTGAATAAACTGTCATTTTTTATAACCGAGACTCAAAAAGTACATCCTAAATCTCTAGAAAGTATTATTTAAGCAAGTTTGAAACTACTATCAACTACTTTAGGAACGCGAGGTGAGGCCCGCTCGGCTAATTTACTTCAGGAAACAACTCAATTCTGATACTTTTCCCTATCTCTCCTGAACCAAAAGATCAAAAAAAATACAGAAAATTAAATAGATGGATACATCAGCTATTTTTAAAGGGAACCAAAGCAAAGTTCGCTTAATGTAATTAATTAAAATATCTAGGCAACTACTAAGAAAGAGGCTGCTATCTCACTATGCACAATCGTAGCTTGTCACATTACAGAAGCGAGGTTAAAGACCATGATCAACGGAGGATGATTCATCTATGCATGGACATTGTTTTAACAAATCATCTTTATCGGTTCAGCCAATGAACTATGATTAACCAATTTCCTTAACTCTTTCTACTAAGAAACTTTTGTAAAAAAAAAAGGGAGCTCATAATGTGCTTTCTTTCATAGATCAAATAGCTGCATGTTCCTTTTTGTGGGGAGGATACGTACCTGATAGCCTGCAAAAGGTCAACAATCTGAAATCTTTAAGCCAAGTAAACTTCATATACCTGCTGCAGATTTCATATACACCACCAGTGCAATGCTACACTTTGTCGAACTCGACATAGAATAATACATGAAGAGGAAATCCATACAATACAAAATCATAGTCAAGCAATCGGAGACATGCTCCCGCACATGCTAATCAGTGGCGTGTCTCCTTGGCTTTGGTTTCCTCGCTTCTCTTTGATGAACCTGTACAAAGTTTAGAACATTGACATCAACCCTCAAAATTAAATTTAGAAAAACAATAAGAACTAAAACCTAGGAATAAGACGACAAGGAACTGTAACGTTACCAATCTAAAAAAGTTGGTCCAATAACTAATGGTGACCACGTACTTCAACTAATATTATCAAAGCACTCTTATACGCGCATCCTGGTATGCCAATACATGCTTAGCTCCATGATTTCAATACAGTTGCTAATTTACCAGAGGGGCGCTTTCGATGACACTTGCAAGTAAGAAACAAAAACTGCAGCCAGGGAATTAATGAAATGTGCTAGCTAGGTACAGAGAAATCATTGTCGCCCGTAGAGTAGCAGATAGTTAAGCCAAATTAGAAATACGAGGTGCTAATTAATGAATGCCAAAAAAGTGATTCTAATGACATGGGAATATCCTTGTCGTAGTAAGAACCTCCCCGCCGAATGGATGTAAACCTCTGTCCTTAGATGTTCATCTGAGCTTTAACTATTATTGAATATCTAAAAACATATTTGTGTTATGACTTATGAGTCTCAGTCATATTATGATCTCAAAAGTCTCAAAATTGCACCAGTGGAGAGAATATATAAAGAGGAAGGATACCTGACTGCACATATTTCCAAAATATTCCCTCAGCCAAAAAGGTTTGCATAACAGTTGAAGTGGAAAAATCTGTAGCAAATTGATACTGCACATGACAGAAAGATATTAGAATTAAATAAATATGATAAATACTTCAATAGATACATGAAAACTTCTGGACATAGTTAGTCACACATCTTATCACAGCCTGTATTGGCCAAGACATTCCCAAAAGCTTCTAGGGATAATTGTGCTTCATGCCTAGGTGAACCAGGAAGAACAACACATTCATTGTTAGTGAGAAGGGATAGAAGTATAGAATATAAGCTCACATGAAATCTCTCTCCTTAACATCCTGGTACGGTGGAGCATAAATATAACATATCTTAGCAAGGATTTTAATCGAACACCTAGTCATAGACAAACCAGATTTGCATAAGCAAAGATGAGATGTTCTAGCTTCTAGGGGCTAAATCAGATAGGAGTTTGGCTGCACTTTTACCTTGACCTTGACCTTTTATGAAATAAAATTGTGGAGGGCAACTATGGAGATGCACCTGGATTAGTAGGGAGAGATAAACCCGTGAGTTCGGAGTCCCATGCGATTATAATTGACCCGCATCTAGCGCTGGAAAAAATGAAACAAGTATCTTATTACTGAAAAAAATCCATAATTTAGCAAAGCATCAAAGCCCATTGTGTAGGTATAAACTAAAGCAAGATAATAAATTAATGGAAAATATTACTTGAATTCTTTGTAGCAAAAGGACATTCAATATCCAAATAATCCGAGTCACCAAAATCATTACAACCATGCAGTTGGCTTATTCTAGTAAAGTACATTGCTGCGACATATAATGGAAAATCCACTATTGAAACCAAAATTTTACCTTCACCAGCACACAATATTTCGGTATGCAAAACATGATTTTTGTATCGAATCGTAGGTAGCCACCACCAGGAACTTCCTGTTAAATTGATTTCTTGGTCAAATAATTAGCAGGCCATCACCACCAAGAACAACCCTGGGGCACAACAGCACCTGCATGAGAACACAAAAAATGTCTAATATCAAACATCGACAAAGCAATGGATGGTCTGAACGGAATGCCAAATAAACCAGCAAGGAAAATTTAGAAGGCAGAGATTAAACGTTAGCTAATCGGCCACCGTAACCGAGAAAATATACTGGCATCTTATTTTACCTGGAGATGAAACATGAGCTAATTGATCACTTTATCAAACACTATGTAAGCAATAGAAACGGATCCGGAAACCAAAACGTGATGTTCAGCCAGGTTAAATCTAGACCGGATGATCTAAAATATCTAGTCACCTAGTTTTTTAGCTTTTCTCGAGAGTAATGACCATCAAAAAAATCGAGGGAACATTTTAGACGTGATGATTATTAATGAAAACATATAAATAGGAACGTGATGGTTTACCTAGATGCAAGATCCTACATACTGCGGATCTGTTTTCAGAGGACTTTGGGAAGCAAAAAAAAATCCTCTTTAAATAACATGAGGAAAAGTGTGCTGATAGGTAGAGGGGTGTGCTACAGACCTGTAGGTGGACGTATTCTTGATGTTGAGAACGGCTGCAGCCGATGCCCGCATCCCTGCCTCGCCGGAGCCGACGAACACCGAGGCAAGCGCGTCAGTGCTAGCCAGAGCCGAGGCCGCCACGGCGAGGACCTTGTGGTTTAGCACCAAACCCCCACAGCTCGTCCTTGGCCTTGATGAGCGGGAGGACGCGGCCAACAGCTCGCCGGAGAGGAGACCGGTGGCGAGGAGCGGGAGCTAGGGAGGCGGCCACGAGGAGCGGGAGCTGTGGTGGCGGCGGCTGCGAGAGGGATTGGGGAAGACTGGGATAGGGTTGGTTCTCTCGTGTTGATTGGTTTAATTGGGCCTGTGAGAGATATTTTGGGCCGGACCAATCCTCAAGTGACACGTGGCCCAATTCTCAGAGACGAAGCCAAGCCACTGCCCAACCCACGCACGCGAGGTGGCCTATCGTGGATAGCCTCAAAGGGCTCCATGAGGGTGCACCGTTCATACCTTTAGATACCACTCCACCCATAATGAGCTTCGTTAATGCTGCCCTCAAGACGGAGAATGGCTGATTGCGCGTAGTTAACACGTCCGTTGGGAACCCAAGAGGAATGTGTGATGCGCACAGCAGCAAGTTTTCCCTTAGTAAGAAACCAAGGTTATCAAACCAGTAGGAGCCAAGAAGCACGTTGAAGGTTGATGACGGCGGAGTGTAGTGCGGCGCAACACCAGGGATTCTGGCGCCAACGTGGAACATGCAACACAATCACAGTACTTTGCCCCAACGTAACAGTGAGGTTGTCAATCTCACCGGCTTGCTGAAAACAAAGGATTAAATGTATAGTGTGGATGATGATGATTGTTTGCAAAGAACAGTAAAGAACAATTGCAATGAGATTGTATTTCAGATGTAAAGAATAGGACCGGGGTCCACAGCTCACTAGTGGTGTCTCTCCCATAAGATAAACAGATGTTGGGTGAACAAATTACAGCTTGAGCAATTGACAAATAAAGAAGGCATAACAATGCACATACATATATCATGATGAGTACTATGAGATTTAATCAGTGGCATTACGACAAAGTACATAGACCTCTATCCAAAGATGCATCTATGCCTAAAAAGTCCACCTTCGAAGTTATCATCCGAACCCCTCCAGCATTAAGTTGTAAACAACAGACAATTGCATTAAGTATGGTGCGTAATGTAATCAACACAAATATCCTTAGACAAAGCATCGATGTTTTATTCCTAGTAGCAACAAGCACATCCACAACCTTAGAACTTTCTCATCACTCGTCCCAAATTTAATGGAGGCATGAACCCACTATCGAGCATAAATACTCCCTCTTGGAGTCACAAGTATCAACTTGGCCAGAGCCTCTACTAGCAACGGAGAGCATGCAAGAACATAAATAACATATATGATAGATTGATAATCAACTTGACATAGTATTCAATATTCATCGGATCCCAACAAACACAACATGTAGCATTACAAATAGATGATCTTGATCATGATAGGCAGCTCACAAGATCTAACATGATAGCACAATTAGGAGGAGACGACCATCTAGCTACTGCTATGGACCCATAGTCCAGGGGTGGACTACTCACACATCGATCCGGAGGCGATCATGGCGATGAAGAGACCTCCGGGAGATGATTCCCCTCTCGGGCAGGGTGCCGGAGGCGATCTCCTGAATCCCCCGAGATGGGATTGACGGCGGCGTCTCTGGAAGGTTTTCCGTATCGTGGCTCTCGGTACTGGAGTTATTATCGACGAAGGCTTCTTATAGGCGAAGAGGTAGGCTTAGGGGCGACGCGAGGGGCCCACACAACAGGGCCGCGCGGCCAGGGCCCAGGCCGCGCCGCCCTGGCGTGTCGCCGCCTCGTCGCCCCACTTCGTTTCCCTTTCGGACTTCTGGAAGCTTCGTGGAAAAATAAGATCCTGGGCGTTGATTTCGTCCAATTCCGAGAATATTTCCTTACTAGGATTTCGAAACCAAAAACAGCAGAAAACAGCAATTGGCTCTTCGGCATCTCGTCAATAGGTTAGTGCCGGAAAATGCATAATAATGACATATAATGTGTATAAAACATGTGAGTATCATCAATAAAGTAGCATGAAACATAAGAAATTATAGATACGTTTGAGACGTATCAATATCACATAAAGTGTCACCAACGTCCGACCAAGGAATTTCGGATCAAGAGTTTTCATCGAAGAATCCCAAGCAATGAAGCAACAGATGCAAAAAAAAAACCGATGCCTTCGCCAGGTAACGACGCCAACATACATCGCCATAGTTCGTCTCAGTTTTCACCGGCAACCGCACAAGTCCAAGCACATACGACACTTTCTGAACCGCGATGCATCTGCCATCGACATACGTACAAGACTGAAGGTTTCCCCGCCGCAGCAATGATCATCGCTGCCGCATGCCAACCACCTCCCTTACCGACCTGGGACTAGATCGCAGCCCACCTGATCGCCGACCATCGAAGCTGAAGCAACACATTGGCGAGGGAGATCGCGATGGCGTTGTAGACCCACCAGTACCATGGGAGCAGAGCAACAATAGACAGGACGGTGCTATGCACCGACCGGACAACCGCAGAAAGCATCCCACCCAACCCATCTTTGACCCAGATCAGGCGCGGGCAACACCGGTCGCTTGCAGCCTCACCAGAGGGCGCCACAACCACTGCCGCACCGCACCCACCGCCCAGCCGTGATGAAGAGATGTCACACCTGCGGTTAACCCGCGATAGATGCCCCACGGGCTTTGACCGGCAGCGACCCCGGTTGGTGGCGAAGGGGGGAGGGGTCGTCTGGGAGCGAGGCGACGGACAGGGATTTTCACCGAGTAGCTGTTTCAACTGATTATGATTTGAGTAAAGTATAAAATAAACCTTAAACTCATAAAGGGTGCTCACATCAAGCATCAAACTCACCTCAAACTCCTAATCCCAGAAATCACCTCCCTAAACTTACGATTCCCAGTATAATGTTGGACTTATGTCCTTCCCAAATGGGACGATCGCTGACTTCTGCACCCTTGTCAGTTTCCTATCGCTGCAATCTATGGCCCACATGTCATATCTCCTTATTTATTTTTCATTTCTCGATCTCTCGTCTCACAAATAACCCTCCCTGATTCTGAGCAGTACTGCCGCGAGCAGCGGCGAGACGCTCGCAATCCGGATAGTGGCGACGCCATCAGGTGGAGGAGCTTCTTCCTCCTCCAGCTCACCGCTGTACTCGCCAGCTGCACATGCCCAGCAATGGCCACACCCTTGGATATTTAGCAAAATAAAATTAGACATTGAGAAGGTTTTAAGATGATGGGCAAAAAACAGAGGGGTAAATATAAAAAAGAAAAAGAAAGACTATGATATATTATAGATGAGCTTCTACTTAAGGCTGAAGCCGGTCCTCTAAAGGTAGAGGAACGGGATGCTTTAAGAAAGGCAAATGAGAAAATAACAAAATTAAGGAGAGATGAAGAAACAAAATGGTCTCAAAGAGTGAAAGTTAAACATGTTCAAGAGGGAGGAAACAATACAAAATACTTCCACTTGATTGCAAATGGGAAACATAGAAAGAATAAAAAAAAATTAGCTTGAACAAGAGGAAGGAACCATAGTGGGACAAGATAATCTTAAACTTTGTATTACGAAATATTACAAGACTTTGTTTGACGATCCAATACCATCAAATTTTTCTTTATCTAAAGAAACAAATCATGATTTACCGCAACTTTCCAACCCTTAAAATGAAATTCTCACAACCACTTTCTGTGAGAAGGAGGTTTATGAGACTAATTGTTAGATGGAATTAAATAAGGCTCCAAGACCTGATGGTTTTCTTTTCCAGTTGAATTCTATCAACGCTTCTAGGAGGTTGTTAAGGGGGATATGATGGCAATATTCTATCAATTGCATACCAGTAATTTGTAGTTGTTTAAGCTGAACTTTGGTGTCATTACGCTTCTACCAAAAAAAGAGAATGCGGAATAGAT
Organism: Lolium rigidum; assembly: GCF_022539505.1. NCBI lineage: Eukaryota > Viridiplantae > Streptophyta > Magnoliopsida > Poales > Poaceae > Lolium > Lolium rigidum. The sequence continues at coordinate 304,544,867 of NC_061508.1, forward strand.
ACAACAATATAGACCTATATATCTTCTAAATGTAAGTTTTAATTTTTTTACAAAGGTAGAAACCAACCGAATCTCAGACATTGCAGAAAATGTGGTTCGTCCAACGCAATCAGCCTTTATGCAGGGAAGACATATTTTAGAAGGGGTGGTGGTGCTACATGAAACTATCCATGAGCTACATAGGAAAAAGATGGAAGGTGTGATTTTTAAAATAGACTTTGAGAATGCCTATGATAAAGTTAAATGGCCTTTCCTATAACAAGATTTGCGAATGAAGGGATTCACACCTTTGTGGCGCGATTTGATTCAGGAGTTTGTTAAAGGGGGAAGTGTGGGAATAAATATCAATGATGATATTGGTCGTTATTTCCAAACTCAAAAGGGTTTAAGATAGGGAGATCCGTTGTCTCCGATATTGTTTAATATAGTTACAGATATGCTAGCTGTTTTAATAGCAAGAGCTAAAGAAGATGGTTAGGTGAGTATTCTAGTTCCTCATCTTGTAGAAAGCGGAATATCAATTCTGCAATATGTTGACGACACAATATTGTTCATGGAATAAGACTTAGAGAAAGCAATAAACATGAAGTTAATATTGTCCTTGTTTGAGCAATTATCTGGGTTAAAAATTAATTTTCACAAGAGAGAGATTTTCTGATTTGGGAAAGCCAAAGATCAAGAGGAACAGTACAAACAACTATTGGGTTGTGAATATGGTTATCTTCCTTTCAAGTATTTGGGGGTTCCTATACATTACAGGAAGTTGCGAATTTCTGAGTGGTGTCCCGTTGAAAGCCATTTTGAGACCAAACTTGGTTGTTGGGCAAGTAAGTTACTATCATATGGTGATCGGCTGATGTTTACTCAGCAAGTGGTTGTTTAAGTTACTTTATGAAGAGGGGGTGTGACAAGAATTGTTACGCAATAAATACCTGTCTCAAAAAACTCTAGCTCAAGTTTAAAATAAACCGAGGGATTCCCCCTTTTGGACAGGGCTTATGAATGTTAAGGATGATTTCTTTGGCAGGGGCCATTTCCATGTGGGGGAGGGAAATTATGTTCTATTTTGGGAAGACCGAGTCCTCGTGGAAATGGTGCCGGCGATGGCATCCTGCTTCTCGAACCGAGTCTTCATGGAGCACCATTGCAGAGCTAAGTCTAGGCGCCACGGATCGTGTCTTCGTGGACTCGCGTTGCACAGAGCCATGGCAAGATCTTGGGAAGACACCACTCGAGGACATACCGGGACGGCGCACGCAAGCAGGCTTGCACGCGGCGATCTCTTCTTCTTCTGTTGCGCCGGGCGGCGGGTCCATGATGAGCCGGGAAAGTCCGTGGTCTAGATGAGCGTGTAGTGCAAGTCGGCATTGGTTTGCAAAGACAACGGTGTGCGTGTCCGTGCTATGCTCAATCAAATGCTCGCAGTCGCCTGCACAAAGAACTGCAGGGTTTTTCGCAAAAAAAAAAGCCCTGCAGGTTTCTCTATTTAGATTTTCGGAGTCAGCGGTCCCAGAGTTTACTGCTGCCACATCTGCAAATCCTGGAGGAAACGAGGGTCATATAGGAAATAACCGGGATCTGTAAGTTTAGGGTGCTGATATCAGGGTTCTATCCCCGAGCACCCATATAAATTCAAGGTCTAAAATAGACTTTATTTTTATGATTTAATGAACTCACCGGCAGGAGTGCTTGTGTAACTACCGGCGTACGATGATGACTAATGAGCTCGGCCTAATAGGTGGAGAAGTGGTGTTAAAGGAGCGTTGAAAAACCATTGTTAGGTGCTGCCGACCCAACCCAGCTTTGGTAGTGTGAGTCACTCAGTGAGTGTGGACCAAACATTAGGCCATACGAAACAATGCATTTTCAGCTAGCTACTGGCGGGTGCAGCATTTTCAGAGTTTCATTAATATTTTACACGGTACTCCATGCATTTATCGCTTCCATTTGTAATCATCGGCACAATAATTTTGTTCCTTGCGGATGAAGATAGCCATATAGGTCTCGCATCACGCCTCAACAGAATGGTCCACCATCGGCCCTACTTCCTCTGCCCTCCACGTGAACACTCATTCAACGTCCTTTACTCGTAGTACAGTACTAACTTAGCTGTTAGCATTTGTTATGGGAACAACCCTAACAATGCCATATTTTCTCCGTGCGCGGTCCTCCACAAGTTCTAGAGACGTGTAGAGACGTGAATTGCTACCATTTTACATGTTCATTATCTAAAAATTGAGCGTACACCTCAGTTTTAACGACATATCTTTTCATGCAGTTGAGATCTTCTTAAATTAATTTGTTTGTTGTTCAATTTATGTGCAAATTTGGAAAAGCACTATGAAATTTGTACTATTGGTAGTGCACTTTTCGATCATGTTAACCATCGCAAACATCAAAGTTCAAAATTTTCAGAGTTGTGCGGCTTGTTTTTGCAAATAACAATTTAAGCTGAACCAGAAATGCAGCCTCTAAAATTAACATAAACACCACAATAACCAGACCAAAATTGTTCACACATTTAATACGTACCAAACTACAAGACCTTTCTGGAACTTTCTTCTTTGGCATGAAAATGTCTTCATCCATGTAAGGACCAAACTTAGAAGAAAAGTTATTATGGATGTAAAGTCACTTCAGTTCGAGTATTGCATGATAGTGTGTGTATTTATATCCATATGGTTGCAAAATATATTTTCTGCAATTTTAGGTTTCATGTTGTATCAACTTACAAATAATAGCTTTTTCCAGCAACTTAGAAATAACAACTGCATTTAAAATAAATAAGAAAAGAAAATACCAGAGTGGTTTACAAATTTAATAAATAGCATACTACGGGACCTTTCTAGAAATAGATAAGCAAAGGAGCACACCATCAAAATGGTTTACACATTTAATTAATAGCAACCTACAGGACTTTTCTAGAATTTTCTTCTGATTAGCCGTGCAAATGTCTTTATCCATGCAAGATCCAAACTGGTAAAAATAACAATATCTGCAGAATTATTTTTCGTCGTCCTTATAAAAGGACACAGATGTTGGTCATTACAAAACACAACCAACTAGAGAGCCAGTACCAACCCACACCACTCTGTCCGTACTCCTCCTCAAGAGACGAGCTCAATAATGGCTCGCTCCGCCGCTCCTCCCCTCCTCGCCGCGCTGCTCCTGGCCGTCGCCGCCGCGGCCGCGGCATCGGCCGCCCCGGCAGCCACCGACTTCATCCGCAAGTCGTGCCGCGCGACGCAGTACCCGTCGGTGTGCGTGCAGAGCCTGTCCGCGTACGGCGCCGCCGGCAACTCGCCGCCGCGGAGCCCGCAGGAGCTGGCGCGCGCGGCGCTGACCGTGAGCGCGGACCGCGCCAAGTCGGCGTCGGCGTACGTGGGGCGGCTGGTGGGGCCCGGACTCCGCGGCAGCGCCGGCGGGCCGAAGAAGGGCAGCAGCCCGGCGCGCGACTGCCTGGAGAACATGGCGGACAGCGTGGGCCACCTGCGCGACGCGGCGAAGGAGCTCAGCGGCGGCCTGGGCCGCGCCGGGACGCCGGCGTTCAGGTGGCACCTGAGCAACGTGCAGACCTGGTGCAGCGCGGCGCTCACCGACGAGAACACCTGCCTCGACGGGCTCTCCCGCGGCGTGGACGCCCGCACGCGCGCCGCCATCCGGAGCAAGGTGGTCGACGTCGCCCAGGTCACCAGCAACGCCCTCGCCCTCGTCAACAAGGTCGGGGCCGGGCACTAGCCCGGCCCAGGCCCGTCTGCACATGGTTTGCTAGCTTACTTGGCTAGCTACGCGTGCAGGCGTAACAGTTCCTATCGTGGCGCTACAAGTTTGTACTGTTCTACCGCATGGATGTGTTAACTATTTCAGTTTCGATGTGTTCTTGTTGTGCCTGTAAAATGTAGCTAGTAAGTGCGTAAGATAATTTATTATTAATTAAGAGTGTAAAGGTGGTAATTAAGCCGAAGTGCGTTTTGTAGCTCGTTTTTTGGTTCAACGTTAGTATTCAGAGTTCAGACAGTACATACTTTTCTTCAGAGTTCAGGTATATACAATACGTTTTTAGAGTCGCGTCGCAAATGCGTCTCCGCGAACCCCCGATGCCAGTCAGCCCACGCGTCTGCGCCCTTCACACTTGGGCCCAACCGTCAGCTACCACGACAGCTTTCTGGGCCACGTTAATGGTGCGCCTGCGATATTACGGCTTTTTACGCCGTGGCATTGAATGCGAGGCGCGCCACCAACGCTGCTAGGATCTCACCGAGGACGAGGCTATCTAGCTCGCCATTGACTAGACCGAGCTCGACTAGCTCGCTGAATGAAACAGCCTCGGCTTCCAGCTTCGCAGGTCGGCGCTGGCGCAAGGGACGCTGGTTATACCTCCGGTGACTTTGGAACGCGAGGTATATGGGCCGTCTGCTGCTCCCGTGGCGTGGGATCAGTGGCTAAAGCTGGCAGCGGCTACCCTTCCTCCTACGCGGTATACCATCTATCGCCACCGGTGCCATACATGCCATGGGAGATGATGGAGGTTATCGACCTCACCTGCGATGACTAGACACCAGTAGCTTCGTATTATGTATGTTCTTTTTGCAAGCTATGTACCTCTATCTTGGAGGCTAATGGAAAATGGGCAATATTCCACAAAGTCCGCATATGAGGTGCAATTCTTAGGGACTACTTTCTCAACGCTCCACAAGTCGGTTTGGAAGGTTTGGGCTCCTCCCAAAATTAAGTTCTTCGCTTGGCTTGCAAATCAAAATAGGATTTGGACGGCCGACCGATTAGCTAAGCGTGGTTGGCCAAATTGTGGTCTTTGTCCTCTTTGTAAGCGTTGCACCGAGTCCGTCGATCATCTTTTGGTGCATTGCCGCTTCACCTCAAGGCTTTGGGCTAAGGCTAAGGAGTGGTTGGGTCTTCCTTCTATCCAAACCGACAATTGGGCGGACCTCTCCTTCCCGGAGTGGTGGAACCTCATGGATACGGGGCATAGCCGCAAAGGGTTGGCCACGCTCTCCATGCTTATCATTTGGGAAGTTTGGAATGAAAGAAATGATAGGGTTTTTAAGAGCAAGCAAGCCCCAACGCAAATCGTCTTCGATAGGATCAAAAAGGAGGCGCGCCTTTGGGTTTTAGCCGGTGCAAAGAAGTTGGGCCTTTTGATGCCGCGAGAGTAGTTTTTGTAAGGTTATTGTAACCCCTTTTTTTTCTTGTAAACTTCTATCTTAATCAATTGAATGGGCAAAGTTTTTGCCCTAATTTCAAAAAAAAAAACAAATGTGTCGGTCACTGGGAGCACCCTAGACGTAAACGAACAATCGTGGTCCGAAAACGCTTACCTCGTCGACGACCCAACACAAATAGACACTCATGGTAATTTTTAGCGTCTGAAATGCGTCAGGCGACTGAAGATGCTCTTAATCGACACACTATTGTGAACATAGGTAGCGATACTCACTAGAGCCCCCCGTCGACTAAATGTGATCAGAGGTAGTACTACCGATATGAAGCCGGATACAATCTGAAAGATAACGGATCCAACTTTAGCTGGATTCAGTTCAGAGTCTTGTTTCTGGTTGGAATGAATGAAGTCATAGCCAGGATTGGGTTGACAGCGAGACAACCAGGCACTGCATGTGCGTTGGCCAGTGATAATGTCAGTGAATAAGATACCGATGTGCCCTACGCCAATCGGCCCAATTCAGGAAGAAGGTAGCAGCATTGGCTCAACTATTGATATCAAGCCGCTGAGGCCACCTCCAGCCGGCGCGACCCAAACGCACGCTGATCGACCGTTTGCGTCTGGCACCCTCTCCAGCGCCGCGACGCAAAGTGACCGGGCCGTCCGCGGAGACGCAAACCTGACCCTACGGACGCTGCGCGGACGCGCAAAGTGTCTGCTCGCGTCTCCATCGGGCCCGCCTGGCAGCGAGTCTGCACCGAGGGCACCGCTTCGGCGGTCAGCGCTTCCGCGTCTGCGCCGCAGCCTTCGCCATCAATGGCGCCGCTGCCTGTTCTGCGCGCGCACTGGCGGGCGGCGGCTGGGCTTCTGCACCGCCTTCAATGGCATCGTATCCCGCGCGCGGCTGCCCTTAAAAGTCCACCGGCCGCGTTGCTCCTTCGTCCACACCTCCACTCGCACCACCACCTCCGCAGCGCCATGGGGAAGAAGAATGACTTCGAGGCCTCCGGCAGCGGCAGCAAGAAGATCCCGCTCCCCGTCATGGTGGGGAGGCTTATGCACGGCAAATGGATGCCGTGCGACGACGCCTGGTCCGGCGTGCAGGTACCGGCGGTCGGCGGCTCGGCTGCCGCCGGGTGCCCATCCCTCCGAGTACTGCGCGCGAGCCTGATCGGACCGCGGAGATCCAGCGCAGGAGGCGGTATCTGCTGGCGGACCTCCGCGCCGATCCGGCGTACGCCATTGACTCGGAGCTTTGGCGTACGTACCTGTCCACGGAGACGGACAGGAGACGAAGGGCTGGCTTCATGGGCGACAGGGATTATCCCTTCGGCCCTGCACCGCGCTCGTCGTCAGCAGGCGTCGACGCGACGTCAACACACGCAGCACAACGACGCCGACGACCGCGAGGACGACGACGATGAAGCCTACGCCGCGTTCGACGACGACGACAACTACATCGAGACGCTCGCGTACCATAGCGAGGAGGTGAAGGACGACAGCGACGACTACATCGCTGTCGTTTTCCACGAATGGCAGCAGGCCATGGCGGAGGGCCGGAACTTCGAGTTCCCGGAGAACATGACGGACGACGAGATGGCGAAGGTCGCCGTCCTCGTCTCCGAGTACGACGCGCCTGTGCAGCCGCCGCTGCCCCGCTACGCCACCGCCGCCGGGCCTGTCGGCGGATGAAGCACTTCGACAGGCGCTCCTGGAGTCGGCGGCGCCTCCTCCACCGCCGCCACAGCCTTATGTCTGGGCGCCTCAACCGCCGCCACAGCCGCAGCCCTGGGCGCCTCCACCGCCGCCACAGCCCGCAGCCTCCTCAACCTCGAGCACCGGCGGCGCGCCCGGCGTACGCTCCCCCGGATGGCTACTGGCCGTGGGTCATACCGGAGCTCATCGTGCTCGACAGCGACGAGGAGCAGCACAGCGACGATGAGCAGCAGTAGGCGTTTAGGTTTTTTTTATGTTTTAAGTATGTAAATTATGTTTCATGTTAAAAAAATGATTCGTCCTAAAAAAATGCGTCGTGCCGCTGGAGCCACCCCGACGCAAACGGACGCGCGGTCGATTTCGATCAAAAGGGCCGACGTAAACGGACGCGCGCGGACGCTAAAATGCGTCGCGCCGCTGGAGATGCCCTGAGGTGCTCCATGCAGTTTCGTTGTCCTACAGTTTTCATTCTGTGTCAGCGTTTGATTCATCCGTCCGGACCATGATGGTTATCTGTCGCTCATTACGAGTCTGGATCTAAACTGGTGATGTATTCTCTTCACGGTAGGTACTACTAGTATCTCGGTCGCAATCGAGTAGCAGTAATGCCAAGTCAAAATACGAGGATTAGGAGATGATTATCATGTTTCGCGTGTTTCTACACCGGGGAGGACATCGGCGAAAATCGATAAAAAAAATGGTCGTCTTAAAAATTCGGCACAAAATGACATATTGGTGTAAGACGACATGTTATGCTGTATGGCGTGACAACTAACTCAACCAAGAGAGTCATGAAAGAAACTATTATTTGAAGAAAAAACCAGACTTGATCCATTTTATGCCAAAGTTATCAAAAAATGCGTCATTTTACTATTTAGCAGCTTAGAGCATCTCCAGTCGCGTCCCCCAAACCGTCCCCCAAAGCGATTTGGGGCGAGCCGGACAAAAAAAGCGTTCCAGCCGCGTCCCCCAAAGCCCATTTTTGTCCGGCGCGGCCCGATACGGTGTCCGGCGCCCGAGCCCGTCCCCGTCCCACGGGGACGCTCCGGGGACGCCGGACACAACGAAAGCGAGGCGGGGAGTGGCGGGGCCGACGCGTCGGCGGCACGGAAGGCTAAAACCCAGTCGCCTACCTTTGGTCAAGCGACGTTAATGGCGTCCCTGTTTTCCCAGGCGACGCGGGGACGCGTCTCGTCGTGCATGGCCGCGTGGCCGTCCGCGCCGGAGTTATTGCGTGCAACCACCCGCTGCCGCCGCTGTTTTAAGGCGCCCGCGGTTAGCGCGGCTCATCCTTCTCGTCGCCGCCGCCTCCACTCCCGGATCCTCTCCTCGCCGCTCAAAAAAATGTCGTCCTCCCGCAAGATCGCCGCGGCGAACGGCCGGACGCGGCAGCCTCACCGTGGCGGAGGCGTGGGCGCTGTACCGCGCCCGGTATCCAGTCCCGTCGGACATGCGGCTGCCCAGCGGCGGCGGGCGGAGGATGGCCGTGAACGGCATTGGCGTTCCGCCGCCGCCGAGCCGCGCACGGACCAATGGTGGGACGCCGTCATGGCCCGGCGGGCTCAACTCACCGCGGAGGAGCGGAGGGATCCGACGTGGGCGGTCGAGAACAACGACGCTCGGTGGACGACGTACTTCAAGGCCAAGTACGACGTCGAGATGCACAGGCACCGACGGGCTCGTCGGCGGCCCCAACAGCTGGAACAAGGACGGCCGCGCCCTGTTGCGGGCGTTCCGGGCGCACCCTCGAGAACGTCATCCGCGGCATCCGCAGCGGCGCACCGCGGCCGGAGATGCCGTCGTCGCCGCCGCCGTCTCCTCAATGGCAGCCGAGGAGGACGACGTACTCGTCCTCCTCGCACTCTTCTTCCTCGGGACCGGCGCGATCGACGCCGGTCCTCGTCGTACCGGTCGGCGCCCTACACCGTCCCCAAACGGGAGGTCAAGGAGGAGCCGGCGACGCCCGTCAACACAAGGCGTGGCGGCAGCGGCGGCGGGCGGCAGCAAGGGAGGCGCGGCGGCGCCCTCCTCATCCCGAGCCGGAGGTGAAGGAGGAGCCGGAGGAAGCGTCGCGGCGGCGGCGCTCGCGGCGGAGTACGAGCGGCGGCAGCGGCTCATCGCCAGCGGCGACGACCCCGAGGACTGCCCGGGGCTGCGGGCGGCGTTCATGGCGTCCATGGACGACAAGGGCGCTCGGAGGGCGACCTGGACGCGGCGATCGCCATGTCCATCCTCGACTCCGGCAAGCCGGCTGGTGGACCTCACGCGACGACGGCGAGGCAGACCAAGCGGCTTGGTGAAGGACGAGCCCGTGGACGAGCCCGTCGACGAGCGCGGCAAGCAGGAGGTCGTCACCGACGAGATGTACAACTTCCAGCAGTACTACGACGCCTCCGGCCGCCGCAAGCGGTTCTAGATTAGGTTTACTTTTAAAGTTAGTCAAATTTCGTTCGAATCTATGTAAATTTGGACGAATCTAATCGAATCTAGTTAAGTTTAAAATTTGCGAAATTTTATTTGGGGGACGCGACTGGGGAGCGACGTCCCCCAAACGCGGCACGAACGAAACACGTCCCCCAAACGCTCAATCCGGCGCGCTTTGGGGGACGGTTTGGGGGACGCGACTGGAGATGCTCTTAAATTGCAATACATGGCAGGTCTTTGGTGACCATGCGCTGGTGACCACGCGTGGGCGTGGCCAGTGTGAGAACTCGGAACGATGGTAGTGGCTGGTTGCTAGCAAGGGGCAGCGCCGCAACTGGCACGAGTACAGCTGGGATCGCAGAGATGTGTCCACTTGGCCGATGTCATATCTTGCCCATGGGTCTGGGCGCCCATGGGCATCCGACCTGAATGGGTAGGGTATGGGTCGAATATTTCGTCCATTGGTCATGCCCATGGGTAACCCGATTAGTTATGGGTAGGGTATGGGCATAAGGTTGTGCCCGTGGGTAACCCGATGGGTCGCCCGATTAGTATTGATAATTAAATAAATGTATATTCTATATAACAATTAGTCTTTTGTTTGATGTAAATACACTTGATACCACACAAACACTTGGTTGCTAGGTAGTAAGAAACTAGACTTAAACATTTGTTAAGTTTGTTTTGTGCCAAAGCTAATTCTTAGTTTCTACCGGTCCATGTAAAATACGACATGGCTCCCATGCCTTTCACACAGTGCCTCACTAGCTCCTGAAATGATGCATGGATCGGTAGTCTTCCAGTTAGTACCACCCCATTAAGAGAAAAATGAATGTAGGATAGCTGCCTATATAAGGAACCGCAAAACCAAGTACCTGAGACTTGAGTGTGGTCTGTAATGGAAAATGTTTTGTAAATGACCTGATGGCTTTGCAAAGTTAAGATGGTGCTATTTGATGGGTTGTCTACAGACCCGATGGGTGCCCGGTTGGGTTGGGTGACCCGATGGGTGTGGGCATGGGTATGCGCTTAGACCCATGGGCAGGGTCATGGGCACGGACCTCGCCCGTTTGTTAAATGGGCATGGGTCTGGGAGAGCTCGACCCGGTCAAACCCGACCCGATTGCCAGCCTTAGGCCGACGTGGTCTTGCCTTGTTTCTTCCGGCCGGCGAGGAGCTTGACAATCGCAAAACAAATGGTCCGTCGCCAAACAGCCCAAGCTGACCAGCATGTTTCGAACCCGCCGCATATTCAAGTCCGCCTATGCAGCGGCGGCGGGTCGGTCGACCACCACTACCTCAGGTGGCGCGCGCCAACTACGATGACGACGCGCTCAAGGTTTTCTACTAACTAATCGTTTTCGTACGGACATTTTTTTCTTCGAAAAAGAACGTTTTATTACTTAAAACTAGCACAGTGGCCCTCGCATATGCGACGGCTTCATATTTAAGGATGTGTTTGCAATAAATATACGTTTTCGTATATCTTCATGCTAGAAGGTTGAGCATCAACACTATGATTCTATAGCCAATGTCTATACTATGTTGAATAGTACCATAACCAACATAAATTTGTGGACTAATGAATGTTATACCATTTATAAAATATACACCCACATATAGTGGCCCTCACAAATGCGAGGGCAACATCTTCACTCTTTAGTTATCTGTCGATCTTATTTGTACTTATTTGGAATCTTGTATATTCATATTATGTCGATAACAAATCATATAATTTTACAACCACCAAAGATGCCATGCAAATAAATATTATAGCCGCACGGAACATCTTTAATCATGTTTGCTTTTCAAAGACATGATCGGTGTGCAGTTTCCACAATAGTGACCCTATTTCTTGTTTGTATGTGATACTTATTTCCACATAGAACTGAAGTTAGGTCCCTAGTTATCCCACGGTGTTTAAAGCAGTCATTTTAGACACCAAATCGATTTTCGTGTCAAAGATTTTGTTAGTTCATAAATACTACCTTATAGGTGAGACATTCTATCAACAAAGATGCTCTCAGTTATAATGACCTTTAGTAATAATTATGGTATATGTCATCATTCTCTCGTGTTCTTGATATCTACCAGTGAGACTCTTCACTCTTGCATCGCTGAACCTATCTCTTTGATTCGACCAAAACGGTGTTAATAGTTTTTGGACCTCACACTCATCTAGTTAAGCTTCGGGGAAAATGAAATCCTAAGGCCTAAACTATAGCAAGAAATATGCATGTCTCATCATACTATGTGTGCTAAGATATCATTGCTTCGATATTTTGTGAAATTTTAAATATATATATGTTCCTTTTTCAGCCATAATATGTCTTCAAATATATAGTAAATGGTTAATCAATAATTTACGGTCCAGATGTTTAATCCACGCACGGCAATATTTTGATTAACATTAAAATTTGGAAAGAATATTTTTGTTTTTTCCGTTACATCACTTTTAGGGTTTTCATCGCTCGACATGCAAACTTGAATTGAACTTTAAGTTCTGTTTTATAAATTTTGGTATCAATTTTAGGATTTTAAATTTTAATTAGAAATATATATGTATTTCGAGTAATATATTTACAACACGTATACGTAGCCCGCATCATAGTCTAGAGTGAATATGTTTGGACCGTGTCCTACCATTTTGTACCGTGCTCAAGATCCTGATACCCAATTTTTAATTTTTTATTTTAATTTGCAAAATAGATGTATTTCGAGCATTGTATATACATGCTCATGTATGTATAGGTGGTAGCATAGTCTGGTGTAAATATATTTGGAACGTGTCCTAGTATTTTGTACTATTTTCAAAATTTGCCCATCAATTTTTTGATTTTGAATTTTAGTTAGCAATATTTATTTTATTTGTACATACAGTCATGTACGTGTAGCTGGCATTATAGCTTAGCGTGAATGTATTTGAAACATGTCCTAGTATTTTTATTCGTGCCACATATATGGTTAAGCTGGTAGTTTACGTGATTTACCTAGATCCTAAGCCATTATAACTTTCCACGTAACTCAACTGGCCAAGTATAAGGAGCAATTACAAATCAGTTATAGCGATCCGTTTTTAAGTTGTGTCTGGCATGGACTCTTTCTCAGGCTAGGCTGTACGGCCGGTCGGACTGCCTTTTTCTGTTTTGCAATTCTTCGTCCCAGCCTATCAGGTCGTGATGGTGCTACTGGATCAAGTATGTGCCTGCCCGTACCAACATATATTTTGTATCTTCTATTTTAAAATCTCCACCGTTAATATCTACAGTTAACGAAAAATTAACGTATTAGATTATGAAGCGCATGTGGAATCTAAATGTTTCACGTAATTCATCTGGCCTCTTGTAACTAGGATGCACAGCTGTTTAACAAGAGTACATAAACACACTGTTCATTACATAAAAAAAGCACCTAAGTGAAAAACGTATCATGGTGTAGCAGCTGCTATCCTCCGACTACGCAACCACCTATGTTGGATAGTAAACTCCTTCGCTAAATTCTTCAACCGTGTAGACACCTCCCTAAAGAGGTCGCGGTCCTCCAAGCGCTGAAGCGAGGACCATGAACGGAGCAAGGCCGTACACCGGCAAATTACCTGCATAAGAGAAGAGTTTTATCATTAAAAACCGTGTCATTTCTACATAGCCACAACGGCTATATAACGGCAATAGCTCCCACCCTAATAAAATTCCTATACCTAACATCTACCCCATGTAGTCAATTACCAAAAATATTAGCAATGCTTCAGGGTGGGTGTAAGCTAGATCCTATCTGAATGATTGACCATATAGCTCTCACGAATTGGCAGTAGAAGAATAGATATTTTATTGTCCTGTCTTCATGACAGAAGACACATTTCTTATAACCATGGAAGTTTCATTTTGCAAGGTTATCTTTAGTGAGGATACCACCATGTCGTAGGTACCAAGCGAAAACCTTCGTTTTTAGTGGTATCCTCAGCTTCCAAATGGTTTTATTGTTCAAACCCGGTTGGACAGGTTCTGTTAATGCTTCATACATGGATCTTACCGAGAATATACCATTCTTGGTGGGTTCCCAGCGGAAAATATCTTTCCATTGGACCAGTTGAAATGAAGCTAATCTTAGTAGCAATTCGTTCCAAGAGGTTAACCGGGGACCAATTACATCACGCCGGAACGTCATAGATGGTGGAGACGTTTTCATCACTCCTTGAAGAGTAACATCCTTATGACGTACGATCTTGTACAAACTGGATATTCTTCCCGGAGCATGGTTACACCCAACCACTTATCCTCCCAGAATCGTATCTCTAACCCATCCCTAATGGAAAATGACCCATATGGGAAGTGATTCTTAGTTGTCATAGCCCAAAAGTGTGAACCTCTAGGTTTCAAAATAACCTGGGAAAATCGTTTTTGAGCCTACATACTTCCTCCTCAATAAGATTTACCATACACCATCCTCAGTTAAAAACCTGGCTAACCATTTACCTAGTAGGGCCTTGTTTTTAATCTCTAAGTCGTGGACACCAAGTCCACCTTGATTTTTAGGATGGCATACGACATTCCATTTTGTTAACCGATATTTCTTCTTCTTACTATCTCCTTGCCAAAAGAATCTTGATCCAACCTATAAAGAATTCCTTTAGGTAACTCGAAGAACGAGATCATATACATCACCATGTTCGTGAGTATTGAATTTATGAGGACTAATCTTCCATCCAGAGATAGTAATTTTCCTTTCCAACTACTAAGTCTTTTCTGCAGCCTTTCCTCGACTATTTTCCATTCTGCTAGGGCGAGTCTCCGATGATGAATCGGGATACCTAGATAGCATACTGGAAAACTGCCTAAACCACATCCGAACAACTCGGCATATTGATTAGCATCGTCTTGGGCGTCACCAAAACAAAACAATTCACTCTTATGAAAATTAATATTTAGGCCAGATCGTTGCTCGAAAGCTGATAAAGTTAATTCAGGTTTCTTGCCTTTCCAGATCATGATCCATAAAAATAATTGTGTCGTCAGTGTACTGCGAAATAGACAGCCCCCCATCAACTAGATGGGGAACCACTCCTTCAATCTGACCATCTCCCTTAGCACGCTCAATTAAAATGGCAAGCATATATGCCATAATGTTAAATAACATTGGAGATAGGCAATCACATTTCAACAACCCTTCCTTTGTTTGGAAGTAATTCCCCACATCATCATTGACTTTGATAGCAACACTTCCACCAAAGATAAAATTATTAATTAACGCACGCCATTCAGGAGGAAAGCCTTTCATCCAAAGTGTTTGCTGTAGGAAAGACCATTTGACCTTATCGTAAGCTTTCTCAAAGTCGATTTTGAGGATAACCCCATTCAACTTGTTGCGGTGCATTGATACGTCCAAATTGCATCACTATTTTATATCATAATTTGCTGTTATTCATCGATATATTTCATATTGGGACACAATACTTATGTTATTTCATCTATTTTGCATGATTCATCATTATTGGAGGATCGAACGCCGGAGCCAGGATTCTCGCTGGAAAAAGCACCGTCGAACGCAATATTTCGGAAGATCAACTCGTGGAAGGAAATTATACCAAAAATCCTATTCTTCAAGATGACGAAGGAAGCCGGAAGAAGGAGCCGGGAGGAGCCGGGGTGGGCCCACACCCTAGGGCGGCGCGGCCCAGGCCCCGGCCGCGCCGCCACGTGGTGTGGAGGGCCCACGACCCCTTTCGCCTCCTTTTCTTCGCGAAATCCTTCGTCCCGAAAACCTAAGCCGGAAGGGGTACCTCGCGAAGAGTTACAGCCGCCTCGCGGGGCGGAGAACACCGAGAGAAAAGAGCTCTCCGGCGGGCAGGAATCCGCCGGGAAATTCCCTCCGGGAGGGGGAAATCGACGCCATCGTCACCGTCATCGAGCTGGACATCATCTCCATCACCATCATCATCATCTCCACCGTCATCACCGCCATCTCCTCCGCAGCACCTCGTCACCGCCGTAGCAATTTGGGTTTGATCTTGATTGTTTGATAGGGGAAACTCTCCCGGTATCGATCTCTACTTGTTGTTGATGCTATTGAGTGAAACCATTGAACCAAGTTTATGTTCAGATTGTTATTCATCATCATATCACCTCTGATCATGTTCCGTATGATGTCTCGTGAGTAGTTCGTTAAGTTCTTGAGGACATGGGTGAAGTCTAAATGTTAGTAGTGAACTATGGTTGAGTAATATTCAATGGTGTGATATTTAAGTTGTGGTGTTATTCTTCTAGTGGTGTCATGTGAACGTCGACTACATGACACTTCACCATTTATGGGCCTAGGGGAATGCATCTTGTATTCGTTTGCTAATTGCGGGGTTGCCGGAGTGACGTAAACCTCGAACCCCCGTTGGTATATCGATGCGGGAGGGATCGCAGGATCTCGCAGTTTAAGGCCGTGGTTAGATTTATTCTTAATTACTTTCTTGTAGTTGCGGATGCTTGCAAGGGGTATAATCACAAGTATGTATTTAGTCCTAGGAAGGGCAGTACATTAGCATAGGTTCACCCACACAACACTTATCATAACAATGAAGATTTTTTAGCCGTATGTAGTGAAAGCATTAGACTAAAATCCCGTGTGTCCTCGAGAACGTTTGGTCATTATAAGTAAACAAACCGGCTTGTCCTTTGTGCTAAAAAGGATTGGGCCACTCGCTGCAATTATTTCTCTCGCATTTTACTTACTCGTATTTATTTCATCTCGTTACATCAAAACCCCCGAATACTTGTCTGTGAGCATTTACAGTGAAACCTTCATCGAAACTGCTTGTCAACACCTTCTGCTCCTCGTTGGGATCGACATTCTTACTTATCGAAGATACTACGATACACCCCCTATACTTGTGGGTCATCAAGACTATTTTCTGGCGCCGTTGCCGGGGAGCTAAGCGCTATTGGTAAGTGGGATTGGTAAGGAAAACCTTTACTGTTGTGCTGATTTTATTTCTGCCTGCTGCTATAAGTCATTATGGAGAGATCTTCTCTTCATTTTCTATTTGGGAAATCTACTACTACTGCAACGGTAGTGGATGAGGCGCCAGGTGAGGAAGTAATACCATATAAAATACCTACGAAAATTATTGAACATGTTATGGATAACCGCTATGAAGGGGATGGAACTGTCCATCCTGGTGATCATTTACTGTTTTTGCATGAATTATGCGGGTTATTCAAATGTGCAGGTATTGCTGTGGATGAAGTGAGGAAGAAATTATTCTCCTTATCGCTGTCCGGTAAGGCGGCGCATTGGTATAAATTACTGGATAATGGGGATTCTCTTGAATGGAATGATATTGTGCCTCGGTTTTATTCTAAGTTCTATCCTCCAAGTGAAATTCATAAGGATCGGAATCGCATATATAATTTTTGGCCTCATGATGGAGAGAGTATTGCCCAAGCGTGGGGGAGATTGAAGTCTTTAATGCTCAAATGCCCCATTCATGAGCTTCCTGGTAATGTTATTATTGATAATTTCTATGCAAGACTTTCTTTTCAAGACAAGACCTTGCTGGATACTTCATGTTCTGGATCATTTACACGCAACAAAGAAGAGTTTAAAAGGGACCTTCTTGATCGAATCCAAGAAAATACTGAAGGTTGGGAGAACGACAAAGATAGAGAATCAGGTATAATTTATGATTATAAATGCATTGAAGCTTTTATGGATACTCGATAAATTTCGTAATATGAGTGCTACATATGGTCTTGATTCTCAAGTCGCTGTAAATCTTTATAAAGCTTTTGCCTCTCATTATGAATTGCCAAAGAAGAATTTTGATAAGTATCATGAACCGTATAAAGATAAAATTGATTCATCTATTAATAAGTGTGTTGTAATTGAAACTGCCGATCGCGTTATTCCTGAAGCTTATATTGAAAAAACTCCTTTTCCTCGCTAAAATGAAAGAGTACTCTGTTATAAACAGTGCAGTTCATAAAAGTGAAAAGAAACCTGTAGAACCTGAAGAACAAATAAAAGTTGAACCTCGTCGTTGCAATAGTTAAAGATCTTGTGACTGAAAATGTGGAGGATGGTCATATTATTTTCACGTGAAGATGCTTCTAATATTGTTTCACATCCTAATAAACCCAAACAAGCTAGTGTTCCTATGATGTCTCGTTAAAATTGGTGATCATTGCTATTATGGATTATGTGATATTGGTGCAAGTGTTAGTGCTATTCCGTATGAGCTTTACACGGAGATTATGCACGAAATTGATTCTTGTGAACTTGAAGATATTGATGTGGTTATTCAGCTGGCTAATAGAGAAACTATTTCACCAATTGGTATTGTTCGAGATGTGGAAGTCTTATGCGGTAAGATTAAATATCCTCGCTGACTTTTTGGTACTAGGTTCTGCTCGCTAGTGATTATTGTCCTATTATTTTTGGTAGACCTTTTCTAAATACTTGTGGAGCTATTATAGATTGCAAGAAAGAGAAAATTTTGACTAAATTTGCTGGTGAATCTTATGAGTTTAACTTCTCTAAATTTACTAAAACTCCTTATAAATCTGATTTGCCTAGTAATGATTTTAAAATGGAGCAATGTGCATCTATTGTTCTTGTTCCTAACAATCCTTTGCAGCAACATTTGGAGGATAGCGAGAGTGAAATTTTTAGGAAAGAAAGAGATGAACTTGAGGAAATTTTTCTTCGCCAACCTATTCTCAAGCATGATTTACCGGTGGAAGATTTGGGTACAACACCGCCACCAAAGGAAGATCCTGTTTTTGATTTAAAGCCTTTACCCGATAATCTTAAATATGCTCATATTGATGATAAGAAAATATATCCTGTTATTATTAGTTCTAAGCTTTCGTAGTTTGAAGAAGAAAGGTTATTGGGAATATTGAAGAAACACCGAGGAGCTATTGGCTACACTCTTGATGATTTAAAGGGGATTTCTCCATCTATTTGCCAACATGCTATTAATATGGAAGATGATGCAAAGCCTGTTGTTGAACCTCAGCGTCGTCTAATTTCGAAGATGAAGGAAGTGGTAAGGAATGAGGTATTACGACTTCTTGAAGCTGGTATTATATATCCTATTGCTGATAGTAGATGGATTAGTCCTGTGCATTGCGTTCCCAAGAAAGGAGGTATGACTCGTTGTGCCTAATGATAATGATGAGCTCATTCCTCAAAGAGTAGTTGTAGGGTATAGAATGTGCATTGATTTTCGAAAAGTTAATAAAGTTACTAAGAAAGATCATTACCCTTTACCATTTATTGATCAAATGCTAGAAAGATTGTCTAAAAATACTCATTTTTGCTTTCTTGATGGATATTCGGGTTTTCACAAATTGCTCGTTAAAGCTAAAGATCAAGAGAAAACCACTTTTACTTGTCCCTATGGAACTTATGCTTATAGGCGTATGCCTTTTGGTTTATGTAATGCTCCTGCTACTTTTCAAAGATGCATGTCTGCTATTTTTCATGGTTTTTGTGAGAGTATTGTAGAGGTATTCATGGATGATTTTTCCGTCTATGGGAATTCATTTGATAGTTGTTTGCGAAATCTTGATAAAGTTTTGCAGAGATGTGAAGAAACTAATCTTGTTCTTAATTGGGAGAAATGCCACTTTATGGTTAATGAAGGAATTGTATTGGGACATAAAATTTCCGAAAGAGGTATTGAAGTTGATAGAGCTAAAGTTGAAGCAATTGAGAAGATGCCCTATCCGAGGGATGTTAAAGGTATTCGTAGTGTTCTTGGTCATGCTTGGGTTTTATAGGAGATTTATTAAAGATTTCTCCAAGATTTCAAAGCCTCTTACTAATCTCCTTCAAAAAGATGTACCATTTGTTTTTGATGATGATTGTAAGGAAGCTTTTGAAACTCTTAAGAAAGCCTTAACAACTCGCTCCTATAGTTGAACCCCTGACTGGAATTTACCATTTGAAATTATGTGTGATGCTAGTGATTTTCTTTGTAGGCGCTGTTCTTGGACAACGAGTAGATAAAAAACTGAATGTTATTCATTATGCTAGTAAAACCCTTGATGCTGCTCAAAGAAATTATGCTACAACTGAAAAAGAATTATTAGCTGTAGTCTTTGCTTGTGATAAATTCAGATCTTATATTGTTGATTCAAAAGTTACTATTCATACTGATCATGCTGCAATTAGATACCTTATGACAAAGAAAGATGCTAAGCCAAGGCTTATTAGATGGGTACTTCTGTTGCAAGAATTTGATTTACATATTGTAGATAGGAAAGGTGCCGATAATCCCGTTGCTCGATAATTTGTCTAGATTGGAAAATATTGCTTATGATCCTCGTTCTCGTTAATGATAGTTTTCCAAATGAACAATTGGCTGTAATAAAGGTGAGCTCGCGAGACAAGTCCATGGTATGCTGATTATGCTAACTTTATTGTTTCCAAGTACTTGCCTCCAACCTTTTCAGCTCAACAAAGGAGGAAATTCTTTTATGATTTGAGGCATTATTTCGGGATGACCCACACTTATATAAAGAAGGAGTGGATGGTATTATGCGAAGATGTGTCCCCGAATATGAACAACAAGAGATATTGAGTAAATGTCATGGTAGTGCTTATGGAGGACATCACGCCGGAGAAAGAACCGCGCAAAAGGTTTTGCAATCAGGTTTTTATTGGCCAACTCTCTTCAAGGATGCGAGAAAGTTTATTTTATCTTGTGATGAATGCCAAAGGGTTGGTAATATCTCCAGACGTAATGAAATGCCAATGAATTATACTCTTGTTATTGAACCGTTTGATTGTTGGGGATTTGACTTCATGGGACCTTTTCCCTCTTCAAAAGGTAACACTCATATACTTGTTGCTGTTGATTATGTTACTAAATGGGTGGAAGCCATACCTACAAAAAGTGCCGATGGTGAGACCTCTTTAAAAATGCTTTTAGATATTATTTTTCCTAGATTTGGAGTACCTAGATATATTATGACCGATGGAGGTTCTCATTTTATTCATGGAGGTTTTAGAAAAACTCTTGCTAAGTATGGTATTAATCATAGAATTGCTTCCGCTTATCATCCTCAAACTAGTGGTCAAGTAGAGTTATCAAATAGAGAGATTAAATCTATCTTGCGAGAAAACCGTTAATAAATCTAGAAAGAATTGGGCTAGTAAATTGAAGGATGCACTATGGGCTTATAGAACTGCTTATAAAAACCCCATGGGAATGTCACCTTATAAAATGGTTTACGGAAAAGCTTGTCATTTACCTTTAGAGTTAGAACACAAAGCTTATAGGGTCTGTTAGAGAATTAAATAAAGATCCTAAACTTGCCGGTGATAAGAGGTTGTTACAATTAAGTTCTCTAGATGAATGGAGAAGCGAAGCTTATGAAAATGCTAAACTCTTTAAAGAAAAAGTTAAAAAATGGCATGATAGGAGGATCATCAAAAGAGAGTTTAATATTGGGGATAAAGTCCTATTGTATCGGTCTCGTCTCGGATTCTTTGCGGGGAAATTACTCTCGAAATGGGAAGGACCATATGTTGTCGAGGAGGTGTATCGCTCGGGAGCAATCAAGATTAGCTCTCTCCAAGGCAATGCTACGCAAGTGGTGAATGGACAAAGACTCAAGCATTATATCTCGGGTGATTCTTACAATGTTGATGTTGATATTATTCGAGTGGAAACACCTGAAGCTTTCATCAAAGGACGAATTGACGAGTCCGCCGTAACTCAACTTCGAATAGGTAACGATGATCGGTAATGAAAAGTACGCAATTTATTTTCCGAACTATATTTTTGCTGTTTTTGGAAAATATGAGAAATTACGAGTTCGAAACGGAGTGGAAAGGACGCACGAGGGCGTGGCACCATAGGCCGGCGCGGCCTGACCTGGGCCCGCGCCGCCCTATGGTTTGGCCGCCCCGTCGCCCCTTTCCGACTCTGGTTCGATCTGGTACTTTCCTTTTGTCGAGAAAATTTTTGCTATATAATCCCCCGGACCCCGGAGGTCCGTATATCGTTTTCTCGACGTGTTTTGTTTCGAGCTGCTTACGCCGGGATCTGTTTTCAATCTAGGAGCACCATGGCCTCCGACAACAAGGGCAAAGGGCCTTCGAAGGAAGAAGTGAAAAGGGTGTCGTCAAAGCGGGAGCAACAAGTCGTGGGGAGTAAGCAAGTCTTGGTGGGATCTGTTGATACTCGTCGTTCTTTCTCTCATAACTTGCGGGGATCCTTACCCCCGCTCTCGGCCTCGACTCTTTCCCTGCACTGGAAGAAGCTCTACGGACTACCGATGAGTTTTGTGGTCAATACCGGGCTCTAAAAAGAGAAGTGGAGATACTCAGGGAGGAGAATCACCGACTCCGTAGAATGTTGGGATACTACTTGATGCCCGTTACAGGTTCGCCATCGCCGACTTCGGATAACAATGAATCTCTTCGAGATTTAGTGCAGATTTGCCAAGCTGAGAAGCTGAAGCTGAAGGAGATCTGTAAGAAGCGCATGAGGGATTCATCACCACCATCTCCTCAGGAGTAATTCATCATCGGTATTGGCATCCCCTTGGTTTGTTCCAAGCTTGGGGGAGTGCCGCGGTATCACATTATCACTATCTTTTACTTTTATTGTCAAGTAGTGTCATATCATGAGTAGGGAAGTTATCATATGAGATGGGTTGCGTTTGGAAGTATCTCTCCTTTAGTTGTCTATGTATCCCTTGGTGCGAGTTATCGATATGGAATATTAATGAGAAGTCTTATCATTTACATATTGCACATCTTATTTTAGTTTGCACTTTCTCGCCATATGATTCGTCTTGTTGTTAGTATAGGTATCACTTTGGGAGCATTGAATAAATCTATTTGGTTTTGGCAAACTTAGCATTGGTCAATAGCAACAACGCTTTGAGGTTTAAATAGAAAAGAGAAATACATGTAGATGTTTCATTGTCTTTCTTGTTAGCTCATAGCTCATTATTCGAAGTTAAAATTGTTTGTGCTTACAAGGAAGATGCATGATTGTTTCTATCATATGTATATTTGTTTGTTTCCCTCGACTCTTATGCTTGCTAATTAACCTTGCTAGCCAAAGACCTGCACTGAGAGGGAATACTTCTCGTGCATCCAAACCTTAACCCAAACCTATGTCATTTGTGTCCACCATACCTACCTACTGCATGGTATTTTCTGCCATTCCAAGTAAATACTTCATGTGCTACCTTCGAACAATTCAAAACTTATTACTTCTTATTTGTGTGATCAATGTTTTATAGCTCATGAGGAAGTATGTGGTGTTTTATCTTTCAGTCTTGTTAGGCAGCCTCCACTAATGGACTAGTGGCTTCATCCACTTATCCTATAATTTTGCAATAAGAGCTGGCAACGGGGTTCCCAGCCCCAATTAATTAACTTTCATTAATAATTCTCTTCACATATTTTGCCCTGATTCATCAGTAAGCAACTTAATTTTGCAATAGGCACTCCTCCATGGTATGAGATTGTTGGAAGGCACCCGAGGATTCGGTTAGCCATGGCTTGTGTAAGCAAAGGTTGGGAGGAGTGTCAACCCTTAAATAAACTAAAATACATGTGTAAACAAAAGAGAAGAGGGATGATCTACCTTGCTGGTAGAGATAACGTCCTTCATGGGAGCCGCTCTTTGGAGGTTTGTTTGGCGAGGGGGTAGAGTACCCGCTACCGGTCGTTGACAACAACAAACACCTCTCAAAATGTTACTTTTATTATCTTTATATGATTTCAAAGCTGAAAAAGCTCTAGCACATGATTTAATCCCTGCTTCCCTCTGCGAAGGGCACTGTCTTTTACTTTATGTTGAGTCGGTAAACCTATTTCTCTCCATCTCAAGCAAGCATTTGAGTAGTTGTGATCAAACCATTATATTGTGATTTGCTACATCATGTCTTTTATTCTTCCTTGTTTAGTACAAGTTTTATCCGAATGAATATAGCTTTGCAAGTTATCAATGATTATGAAGAGACCATTATGATTGAGTATGCAAGTTGTGCCTTATAAACTTTAGTATGAGAGCGCTGCTCAATGAGATAAATATAATCTGTTAATTGTTCTCTGACCAAGAACGAAGTTTGCCATCACCAATGATGATTTCTTATGCACCTTTACTTGTGATTACCTTATACTTGTTTCAATATGAGTTATAAGAGATTGTTTACTATAATGTCCTGTGTGAATGAATATGATGCTTCTTGTCCGTATTTTATTTATCGACTCTTCACTCCATAAACATGTGGTCATGTCTATCGAGTTCGGTTTCGCTTGGGGACAAGCGAAGTCTAAGCTTGGGGGAGTTGATACGTCCAAATTGCATCACTATTTTATATCATAATTTGTTGTTATTCATCGATATATTTCATATTGGGACACAATACTTATGTTATTTCATCTATTTTGCATGATTCATCATTATTGGAGGATCGAACGCCGGAGCCAGGATTCTGCTGGAAAAAGCACCGTCAGAACGCAATATTTCGGAAGATCAACTGTGGAAGGAAATTATACCAAAAATCCTATTCTTCAAGATGACGAAGGAAGCCAGAAGGAGGAGCCAGGAGGAGCCAGGGTGGGCCCACACCCTAGGGCGGCGCGGCCCAGGCCCTGGCCGCGCCGCCACGTGGTGTGGAGGGCCCACGACCCCTTTCGCCTCCTTTTCTTCGCGAAATCCTTCGTCCCGAAAACCTAAGCCAGAAGGGGTACCTCGCGAAGAGTTACGGCCGCCTCTCGCGGGGCGGAGAACACCAGAGAGAAAAGAGCTCTCCGGCGGGCGAGGAATCCGCCGGGAAATTCCCTCCGGGAGGGGGAAATCGACGCCATCGTCACCGTCATCGAGCTGGACATCATCTCCATCACCATCATCATCATCTCCACCGTCATCACCGCCATCTCCTCCGCAGCACCTCGTCACCGCCGTAGCAATTTGGGTTTGATCTTGATTGTTTGATAGGGGAAACTCTCCCGGTATCGATCTCTACTTGTTGTTGATGCTATTGAGTGAAACCATTGAACCAAGTTTATGTTCAGATTGTTATTCATCATCATATCACCTCTGATCATGTTCCGTATGATGTCTCGTGAGTAGTTCGTTAAGTTCTTGAGGACATGGGTGAAGTCTAAATGTTAGTAGTGAACTATGGTTGAGTAATATTCAATGGTGTGATATTTAAGTTGTGGTGTTATTCTTCTAGTGGTGTCATGTGAACGTCGACTACATGACACTTCACCATTTATGGGCCTAGGGGAATGCATCTTGTATTCGTTTGCTAATTGCGGGGTTGCCGGAGTGACGAAACCTGAACCCCCGTTGGTATATCGATGCGGGAGGGATCGCAGGATCTCAGAGTTTAAGGCTGTGGTTAGATTTATTCTTAATTACTTTCTTGTAGTTGCGGATGCTTGCAAGGGGTATAATCACAAGTATGTATTTAGTCCTAGGAAGGGCAGTACATTAGCATAGGTTCACCCACACAACACTTATCATAACAATGAAGATTTTTTAGCCGTATGTAGTGAAAGCATTAGACTAAAATCCCGTGTGTCCTCGAGAACGTTTGGTCATTATAAGTAAACAAACCGGCTTGTCCTTTGTGCTAAAAAGGATTGGGCCACTCGCTGCAATTATTTCTCTCGCATTTTACTTACTCGTATTTATTTCATCTGTTACATCAAAACCCCCTGAATACTTGTCCGTGAGCATTTACAGTGAAACCTTCATCGAAACTGCTTGTCAACACCTTCTGCTCCTCGTTGGGATCGACATTCTTACTTATCGAAGATACTACGATACACCCCCTATACTTGTGGGTCATCATGCATCTCATGTACTATCTCATGCAAAGTGACAACACCGTCTAGGATGTATCGAACTTTCATGAACGAAGTCTGAGTTGGTCGCACCACGTGATCAACCACCGAATTTAGTCTAATAGTAGCCACCTTAGTGAAGATTTTAAAACAGACATTAAGGAGAGACAGATTGGTCTAAATTGCTGAATACGTTCAACATCGTTAACATTTGGGAGTAATAGGATGTCAACACCCGGATTTTTAAGTCCAGATGCCTATTATGCCATACATCGCAAAGGAATATTGTTTTTGCGAGACATAATTGATATCACAGAACATCATTCATTACAAACCATAATCGTCTTACATCAAAGGATCACATGATCCAGTCTTAATACAACATAGTGGATCCAGAGATCCTATTACAAAACACATAGCGGAAGCGAAGTAGCGGTTGCGGTCCATCTGTTCCACAGACAACTGTTGACGTCAGGAGTAGTCCTAGTTATCATAGACGTCCCGCTGTCCGTCTTCCTGGTAGTGGTGCTTCTCGTTATAGTCTGGCCATTTGAATAGCTAGGGACAAAGCCATGAGTACTTTAAAGTACTCGCAAACTAATACTAATGTAAGTACTATCAACTATGGTAAGGGGGTGCTAAGCTCTAGGTTCATTTGCATAAAGCCAGTTTTATTTCATAAGCACTTTAGTAATAAAAGACTCTTCATTTGCTTAACTTAACTCAAGTGGGAACTTTAGTGTCATTCCCACAACTCCGTGTGATCAATTCAAATTCACCTTTCAAGTTCAACTCACAAGTCACCCTTCACATGTCACATTTTTGAAATTGGTCTGATGACGGAACAGTATGGCCTTTCCTTCCGTCCATAACCGTGGACACGGCTATTCGAATAGTTTTACACTCTGCAGAGGTCGCACATTTTTGCCACAACATTTGCAATAATCCGTCAGGGTTAACTGGCCCTGATTTATCACACTCCATGTGCGGACTACCAACCATAACCTTTCACTTACATACCCTAGTATAGGCACCTCTCCCCATGAGCTTGGCCTCCCAGTGAAGACAAACCGTCGGCACGGGAACCGCACGGAGGCTTGGGCCGGACATTCACCTTATTTCACGTCATTTCACATCATTTCACTTTCAACGGAGGTAGCCTCGGCACAAACCCTATGACGCTTGTTTAGAGGGAACCCATACTAAGGCACATAAATTTCCAGTTAAGCCCTTACCCATAATCAGGTATTGTGGGGGTACTTGTAAAATTGGAATGGTATCGCATCCGAACCCAACCATCAGTTTTTGTAAAGTTCACCATGTCATTCATAAGTCACATTCACCTTCAAAATCTTTCAATAGAATGACTCATCATTCCAAGGTTTTCAAAGTCATTGGTTTTCACATGTTCCCATCTAGAGTAGTCACTTTTAGTTTTAGCACTAGCAACTAGTCATGAGGGGTGCTAACTAGCTTATAGCTTTCTAGGCTAAGTGTGATGCTCTTGTACTACTCCATATCTAGACCAAGTGAATCATAAATCAAAAGTAATCTTTGATAAACCAAAGTCAAAAACTTGTAAGTTAAAAACTTGGGATGGGATCATTAAGCATAAAGTAGAAGGTAATGGTGCCTTGCTCTTGTAGAGCTTTGCACTAGGGCAACTTGCAAGAATATTAGCTTGCTCATGGTGATATCTTGGATTAGTAATAGCTTGCCTTGGTTGAGGTAGTGATCAAAGTTCTCTTCTTCTTCTTCAAAGTAGACCTCCTCCTCTTGATAGACTCCGGTACTAGCGTCTATAAACGAATACGAGGATAACAATCACCAATCAATACTTAAGGGGCTACTTAGCCTTAATGGCTCACTCAAGATGATCTATCATCATCACAATTAATTAGCAACAACTAGGGTTTTCTATTTAGGGGTAGGAAAATAATTTCCTCTCATTGAAATATTTATTAGGGTTTCTATTTATTATTCTTGAGAAATAATTTCCTCTCATTGAATCTTGTTAAGATTTAATCTCCTCAAATAATAAAGTATGAGTACATGTTGACCAAGGTCATTACTTCATATTTATCATTTGGGGAAAATGATTTAAATGGGGTATTACACCTCAGGCAATTTAAATACTACTATAGGCATGATTTAATATTCTCAAATAATAACATATGGGGTCATGAAGACAAATGTCATCACCTCACCTTGAATTACTTGAGAAAGTGATTTAAATGAGGTGCCACACCTCATAGTTTTAAATTCCTAAATTTGAAAATAATTTTAAATGGGCTAGTAATGACTACATAGCCATTATTTGATTCTAACTCATGATCATATGAAATAACTATGTTATATTTTTACATAAACAATTAGAGTATTTGAAATGTGAATTATGAGAATTTGAATCACCTCAAAATTCTTGATGGTTGATTTTTAATAATTATTTGAAGTTTGGAAACCTACTGCCTTTTTATTTTTATCACATAAATTCTACAAAGAATCTTGGGTTGAGACCAGTGTAGTTGGAAAGATAATTTCACAAGCTTTCCAGATATATAAATTTCATTGAATTTGGCTTTGTATATTTGAAGTTATTAAATTTTCAATTTGACACTAGTATGCAATTTGACTGAAATGAATAAAATCGAGTTCAAATTTTTGGGCCTAGGTGGGAAAAGGAAATGGGCCAGAGAGGGGTTAAACGGGCCAGCCCAGCTGAGCTGCCACGCGGGACGTGAGTGGCCTGACGACGGGGTCCACTGTCAGCCTCTATTTCCCTTCATCGAAACGGTACGCAGCGACGACCGTTAGATTAAAAGAGGATCGGACGGTGCACGATCGTCACCTTCCGCGACGACGAGCAAACCCTGGGCGCGGTAGAGGGGGTCGACGGCGGTTGGCCGGAGGCTCGGCGAGGGTTGGCGATGCGGGCAAACGATCGAGGAGTCGATGGCGAGTCGAAGGAGGGTCGAGGGAGCGGCGGAGGTTGCCTGGAGCTTCTCCTTCGTCGAGCTACTGCCGCGGCGGTCTCCGACGAAATTGGAGCGGCGTGGTGGCTAATGTGAAGGGGAAGAGGGTCGAGGAGAGGCAGAAGAGAGAGGGGAGTGGATTGGTGTGATCAATGGAGGCCGGGGCGCTCTCCTTTTATAGCGACACGAGGTGGCCGAGGGCGCGGAGCAGGTGAGTGGTGACGACGGCGATGGAGGTCACGCGGGGCCAGGGGAGTAGGCGTGTCGTGTAGGCGATGTCACCGCGGACCTAACGCGCGTCATGGCGAGGACAGGGGTTGACGGAGGCGGGCAGGCGACTTCGTGTACTGCAGGACCCGTGGCGGAGGACGTCGACCATGTCGTCGTCTACAGGGCGCCGGCGAGCCAATGAGGTTGTCTACGGGGTTGCTGGGGTCGTGGTGAGCAGGTGGGTGAAAGGAGAGGGTGAGGGGAGAGCTGTGTCGACGGGACGCGTGCGTGTACCGGCGTGTCCAGGGTGCGTCCATGCACGCTCTGGCGCGTCCTGGCACGTTTGGGCACGGCGTGTTCTGGGCATTGTCGGCTTCTCCTTGGCCAGGGCTCGCGCCAGCAGGTACAGGGTGATGAGGTGAGCCTCCAGGACAAGGTGAGAGAAAGAGAGGAGGGCCATGGTGAGGGTTGGCATGGTGGTGATCAAGTTGAGTGGCATGGTCATGTTCTGGTCAAGATTGTACTAGGAATAGTGGTGCCAGGTGCAGGGCTTGGTCCAGGGGAGTAAGGAGAGTGTAATTGCTGACCTAAGTGTGAGGGTTGAGGCTAAGATCTGCTGGTTAATAGCAGGTAGGGAGTTGGCAGATTTGTGCTCATCATGTGCTCGATGAAATGGCCGCAAGAAAAGAAAATTTGAATTTTGCAAATCTTTTTGGTGGAGTTGATTCAAATAGGATTTGGCACACAATGGTGGTGGTGGTGTTCAAAATTGAATTGGTTTGCAAAAATTCAAATATGGCCTAATCTTGAATCTGATTTGATATGCCAAGTTTGCTTGAGCATAACTTTGAATCTAGTAAGAATTTGCAGGGGTGTGTTTTACCAAAGTTATTCACCTTGATGATTTCTTGGATGAGGTGCAAAGAGTTGAGGTTGTTTAGTTTAAAAATCTCTTAATACAGAGGCTCAAAGTGGGTAAGATGATATAAAGGTCACATATGACCATGATCATATGTGAGTTGGTTTTTTGAATTTCTCTTGCTTTGATTTGCATTTATTTGATTCAAAAGTGATTCTTATTAGTTTAGGAACATTTCCAAACCATTGAAACAAACTAAAAAGGCATAGGCTAAAGGTTTACAAAAATGGCCATAAGCTTCATATGTGAATTCATGTTTTTATTTTATTTTCTTTTTCTTTGACCAAAGGTCATGGTTTTGGATTCCTTGAGTGTTAGGTTAATTTTATTAATGGTTTCGAATCATTTTGGTAAGGTAAAGGTGGCATAAGACTAGAATTGCAATTTTGGCTATAGGCCCACATATGCCTCTATGTATATTTTTATTTTCTTTTTGTTTCACATTGGATTTAGTTGGTAAGTGATAGGTTGGGTTTGTTGAAGTTTTTCAAACCATCTAACAAGGTAGAACATGGCATAGTTGATTATTTGCAAAGATAGCTATTTGCTCTCATATGTTTTTTCTCTTATTTTTTTTCTTTTTATTTGTTTCTCTTTGGTGTTGAAAAAGGTAGGATTTAGGGTTTAAGATCATTTCCAAAATACTTCAACAAACAATCGTGGCAAGAATCATCACACACATGCATGAGCACTATGCTCCTAACTTAGTTTAATAAAAGTTTTTGTTGGTTCCAAAATTTGGAAATAGGAAAAGGAATGCTTCTTTGTTTTGAAAATTTTGGGGTGTTACAAACCCTTCCCCCTTAAACAAATCTCGTCCCGATATTTTAAGAAAAGTTAGGTTCCTAAGAGAGATTGGGCAGTTGGATTAACAGGAAAACATACTTGGCATGACCTAAGGTGCTTCCTGTGCTTCTGTTGCACTCATGTGGTAGAGACGGCCGTTGCGGTTGTTCGGGTTCCTTCTAGCGGCGAAGCGGCGCTGGTGATTGGCAGGTGCAGCGGTATTGGGGGCAGTCTTGGCAAGCTTCTTGGGGCACTCATAGCCAGTCACAAGATGAGAGGGAATTTTTCTAGGGTTTGTTTGGATAAGAATTTGAAAAGTTCAAATCTTGAAAACTTGAGTAGTGTTGAGGTGGTAAAAACCAACAACATATTTTTTCATTCATGCCAATCAACACACATTACCACTAACACACCAATGGTTTTAAGAACCATTTCCTCGTTCTACGATACAAAGGGGACAGATACAAACCCACACTAGTGCTCTCCCGCGTAGGTGTAAATTCTACTAAGATGATCAAGTGTGCAAAATTTATGTAGAATTTCAAGGAAAAGTAGAGCATGGATTTTTTAATTTGAAAAGATCTCAAGGATAAGAGGGAGAATAATTTTTCATAAATAATCACTTCATTTGTTTTGAAACTAAGTTTTTCAGACGTCCAATCTAACTAGGGTCTCCTAAGGTCAAACAATGGCTCTGATACCAACTTGTCAACACCCGGATTTTTAAGTCCAGATGCCTATTATGCCATACATCACAATCCCAGGAATATTGTTTTTGCGAGACATAATAGATTGATATCACAGAACATCATTCATTACAAACCATAATCGTCTTACATCAAATGATCACATGATCCAGTCTTAATACAACATAGTGGATTCAGAGATCCTATTACAAAACACATAGCGGAAGCGAAGTAGCGGTTGCGGTCCATCTGTTCCACAGGCAACTATTGACGTCAGGAGTAGTCCTAGTTATCATAGACGTCCTGCTGTCCGTCTTCATGGTAGTGGTGCTCCTCATCATAGTCTGGCCATTTGAATAGCCAGGGACAAAGCCATGAGTACATTAAAGTACTCGCAAACTAATACTAATGTAAGTACTATCAACTATGGTAAGGGGGTGCTAAGCTCTAGGTTCATTTGCATAAAGCCAGTTTTATTTCATAAGCACTTTAGTAATAAAAGACTCTTTATTTGCTTAACTTAAATCAAGTGGGAACTTTAGTGTCATTCCCACAACTCTGTGTGATCAATTCAAATTCACCTTTCAAGTTCAAGTCACAAGTCACCCTTCACATGTCACATTTTTGAAATTGGTCTGATGACGGAACAGTATGGCCTTTCCAACCGTCCATAACCGTGGACACGTCTATTCGAATAGTTTTACACTCTGCAGAGGTCGCACACTTTTGCCACAACATTTGCAATAATCCGTCAGGGTTAACTGGCCCTGATTTATCACAATCCGTGTGCGGACTACCAACCATAACCTTTCACTTACATACCCTAGTATAGGCACCTCTCCCCATGAGCTTGGCCTCCCAGTGAAGACAAACCGTCAGCCTGGGAACTGCACAGGGCTTGGGCCGGACATTCACCTCATTTCACGTCATTTCGCATCATTTCACTTTCAACGGAGGCAGCCTCGGCATAAACCCTATGACGCTTGTTTAGAGGGAACCCATACTAAGGCACATAAATTTCCAGTTAAGCCCTTACCCATAATCCGGTATTGTGGGGGTACTTGTAAAATTGGAATGGTATCGCATCCGAACCCAACCATCAGTTTTTGTAAAGTTCACCATGTCATTCATAAGTCACATTCACCTTCAAAATCTTTCAATAGAATGACTCATCATTCCAAGGTTTTCAAAGTCATTGGTTTTCACATGTTCCCATCTAGAGTAGTCACTTTTAGTTTTAGCACTAGCAACTAGTCATGAGGGGTGCTAACTAGCTTATAGCTTTCTAGGCTAAGTGTGATGCTCTTGTACTACTCCATATCTAGACCAAGTGAATCATAAATCAAAAGTAATCTTTGATAAAACAAAGTAAAAAACTTGTAAGTTAAAAACTTGGGATGGGATCATTAAGCATAAAGTAGAAGGTAATGGTGCCTTGCTCTTGTAGAGCTTTGCACTAGGGCAACTTGCAAGAATATTAGCTTGCTCATGGTGATATCTTGGATTAGTAATATCTTGCCTTGGTTGAGGTAGTGATCAAAGTTCTCTTCTTCTTCTTCAAAGTAGACCTCCTCCTTTTGGTAATCTCCGGTACTAGCGTCTATAAACGAATACGAGGATAACAATCACCAATCAATACTTAAGGGACTACTTAGCCTTAATGGCTCACTCAAGATGATCTATCATCATCACAGTTACTTAGCAACAACTAGGGTTTTCTATTTAGGGGTAGGAAAATAATTTTCTCTCATTGAAATATTTATTAGGGTTTCTATTTATTATTCTTGAGAAATAATTTCCTCTCATTGAATCTTGTTAACATTTAATCTCCTCAAATAACAAAGTATGAGTACATGTCGACCAAGGTCATTACTTCATATTTATCATTTGGGAAAAATGATTTAAATGGGGTATTACACCTCGTGCAATTTAAATACTACTATAGCCAAGATTTAATATTCTCAAAAATAACATATGGGGTCATGAAGACAAATGTCATCACCTCGCCTTGAATTACTTGATAAAGTGATTTAAATGAGGTGCCACACCTCATAGATTTAAATTCCTAAATTTGAAAATAATTTTAAATGGGCTATTAATGACTACATAGCCATTATTTGATTCTAACCCATGATCATCTGAAATATATATGTTATATTTTTACATAAACAATTAGAGTATTTGAAATGTGAATTATGAGAATTTGAATCACCTCAAAATTCATTATGGTTGATTTTTAATAATTATTTGAAGTTTGGAAACCTACTGCCTTGTTATTTTTATCACATAAATTCTACAATGAATCTTGGGTTGAGACCAGTGTAGTTGGATAGATAATTTCACAAGCTTTCCAGATATATAAATTTAATTAAATTTCGCTTTGTAGATTTGAAGTTATTAAATTTTGAATTTGACACCAGTATGCAATTTGACTGAAATGAATTAAATCGAATTCAAATTTTTGGGCCTAGGCGGGAAAAGGAAATGGGCCAGAGAGGGGTTAAACGGGCAAGCCCAGCTGAGCTGCCATGCGGGACGCGAGTGGCCTGACGGCGGGGTCCACTGTCAGCCTCTATT
Source organism: Lolium rigidum (assembly GCF_022539505.1). Lineage (NCBI taxonomy): Eukaryota > Viridiplantae > Streptophyta > Magnoliopsida > Poales > Poaceae > Lolium > Lolium rigidum. Next base: position 304,578,152 of record NC_061508.1, read on the forward strand.
TCCCTTCATCGAAACGGTACGCAGCGACGACCGTTAGATTAAAAGAGGATCGGACGGTGCACGATCGTCACCTTCCGCGACGGCGAGCAAACCCTGGGCGCGGCAGAGGGGGTCGACGGCAGCTGGCCGGAGGCTCGGCGAGGGTTGGCGATGCGGGCAAACGATCGAGGAGTCGATGGCGTGTCGAAGGAGGGTCGAGGGAGCGGCGGAGGTTGCCTGGAGCTTCTCCTCCGTCGAGCTACTGCCGTGGCGGTCTCCGGCGAAATTGGAGCGGCGTGGTGGCTAATATGAAGGGGAAGAGGGTCGAGGAGAGGCAGAAGAGAGAGGGGAGTGGATTGGTGTGCTCAATGGAGGCCGGGGCGCTCTCCTTTTATAGCGACGCGAGGTGGCCGAGGGCGCGGAGTAGGTGAGTGGTGACGACGGCGATGGTGGTCACGCGGGGCCAGGGAGTAGGCGCGTCGTGTAGGCGATGTCACCGCGGACCTAACGCGCGTCATGGCGAGGACATGGGTTGACGGAGGCGGGCAGGCGACGTCGTGTACTGCAGGACCCGTGGCGGAGGACGTCGACCATGTAGTCGTCTACAGGGCGCCGGCGAGCCAATGAGGTTGTCTACGGGGTTGCTGGGGTCGTGGTGAGAAGGTGGGTGAAAGGAGAGGGTGAGGGGAGAGCTGTGCCGACGGGACGCGTGCGTGTACCGGCGTGTCCAGGGTGCGTCCATGCACGCTCTGGCGCGTCCTGGCACGTTTGGGCACAGCGTGTTCTGGGCATTGTCGGCTTCTCCTTGGCCAGGGCTCGCGCCAGCAGGTACAGGGTGATGAGGTGAGCCTCCAGGACAAGGTGAGAGAAAGAGAGGAGGGCCATGGTGAGGGTTGGCATGGTGGTGATCAAGTTGAGTGGCATGGTCATGTTCTGGTCAAGATTGTACTAGGAATAGTGGTGCCAGGTGCAGGGCTTGGTCCAGGGGAGTAAGGAGAGTGTAATTGCTGACCTAAGTGTGAGGGTTGAGGCTAAGATCTACTGGTTAATAGCAGGTAGGGAGTTGGCAGATTTGTGCTTATCATGTGCTCGATGAAATGGCCGCAAGAAAAGAAAATTTTAATTTTGCAAATCTTTTTGGTGGAGTTGATTCAAATAGGATTTGGCACACAATGGTGGTGGTGGTGTTCAAAATTGAATTGGTTTGCAAAAATTCAAATATGGCCTAATCTTGAATCTGATTTGATATGCCAACTTTGCTTGAGCATAACTTTGAATCTAGCAAGAATTTGCAGGGGTGTGTTTTACCAAAGTTGTTCACCTTGATGATTTCTTGGATGAGGTGCAAAGAGTTGAGGTTGTTTAGTTTAAAAATCTCTTAATACAGAGGCTCAAAGTGGGTAAGATGATATAAAGGTCACATATGACCATGATCATATGTGAGTTGGTTTTTGAATTTCTCTTGCTTTGATTTTCATTTCTTTGATTCAAAAGTGATTCTTATTAGTTTAGGAACATTTCCAAACCATTTAAACAAACTAAAAAAGCCTAGGTTAAAGGTTTACAAAAATGGCCATAAGCTTCATATGTGAATTCATGGTTTTATTTTATTTTCTTTTTCTTTGACCAAAGGTCATGGTTTTGGATTCCTTGAGTGTTAGGTTAAGTTTATTAATGGTTTCGAATCATTTTGGTAAGGTAAAGGTGGCATAAGACTAGAATTGCAATTTTGGCTATAGGCCCACATATGCCTCTATGTATATTTTTATTTTCTTTTTGTTTCACATTGGATTTAGTTGGTAAGTGATAGGTTGGGTTTGTTGAAGTTTTTCAAACCATCTAACAAGGTAGAACATGGCATAGTTGATTATTTGCAAAGATAGCTATTTGCTCTCATATGCTTTTTCTCTTATTTTGTTTTCTTTTTATTTGTTTCACCTTTTTATTTCTTTTTTTATTTTGTTTTCTTTTTATTTTGTTTCTCTTTGGAAATAATAAAGTAGTTATTGTTATATCTTATTGTTCATGATAAATGTTTACATCACGTGCTATAATTGTATTAAGTGGAAACATTTATACATGTATGTTTTGTAAACAAACCAGAGTCCCTAGTAAGCCTCTCGTCTAACTAGGTTGTTGATTAATAGATGATCATAGTTTGCTGATCATGAACATTGGATGTTGTTAATAACAATGTTATGTCATTAGGAGAATGATATAATGAACACACACCCATAATAAGCGTAGCATAAGATCAAGTCATTAAGTTCATCTTGCTATAAGATATTGATACATAGTAACCTAATTCATCGACCATGAGATCATGTAAATCACTTACACCGGATGGGTACTTTGATTACATCAAACACCACTTCGTAAATGAGTGATTATAAAGATAGAATTAAGTATTCGAAAAGTATGAGTTGAAGTGCATGGCTCAAGAGTGAGATTTATCCATCCCAAGTGGCCACCACGACCATGTGCACCATGTCCCAGCCAAGAAGTGTATGGCGTGGGGCTCTAGTAGCCACCACGGCCAGGCCAAGGCATGGCAAGGCTCAGCCTCAAACGGCCGATCGGCCGGCCAGTCTTTTGGCCCTTCGCGCGTTTGCGCACGCACGGTCTATTTACATGTTCATTTGGTGCACATGAGCACCAGTGCTCTCAGTTTTTCAAATATTAAAAAATTTATGTATCTATGTTTCAAAAAATCATCACATTTATTTCATGAATACACATATATGTTCCGAATACTCGTGAGAAGTTTCGCTAGAAGTTGCTTTGTATTTCGAGCTACAGGAAAAAAATAAATTTGTGGGTACGTGTAGGGACGTATATTTGTCAGAAATTTGACTTTTTTGTATAGCTCAAAATATAATATATTTTTCTCCAAATTTTTTACTGTATCTTCGGAATATTTATATGTATGTAGTTATTTAATTTCAATTTTTTTGGAATTCAAATAATATGTTTTTATAGTACCAGGAGCACTGGTGCTCATGTGCTAAAGACACTTTTCAGTTCTTTAGTCCTTTATCGCTAAATCAAGAAAATTGGGGCATCCCGTAAGCCTATATATAGAGGATCCCATGGAGAGAAATAAAGAGTTTAAGGCTGCCCTTGGCCGCACCCCTTCCCTCCAACCCTAGCCGCCACCTCTCCTTCTCCTCATAATTTCTGCACCCGCTTGGCGAAGCCCTGCAGGATCTTCTCCTCCATCACCACCACCACGCCATCGTGCTGCTGGGATTTCGAGGGGGTCTACCACCTCTGTAGGATAACGTTGCATAGAAAACAAAAAATTTCCTACCGCGAACACGCAATCCAAGCCAAGATGCAATCTAGAAGACGGTAGCAACGAGGGGATTATCGAGTCTCACCCTTGATGAGATTCCAAAGCCTACAAGATGAGGCTCTTGTTGCTGCGGTAGACGTTCACTTGCCGCTTGCAAAAGCGCGTAGAAGATCTTGATCACGGCGCCACGAACGGGCAGCACCTCCGTACTCGGTCACACGTTCGGTTGTTGATGAAGACGACGTCTACCTCCCCGTTCCAGCGGGCAGCGGAAGTAGTAGCTCCTCTTGAATCCGACAGCACGACGGCGTGGTGTCGGTGGCGGTGGAGAATCCCGGCGGAGCTTCGCTAAGCGTGCGGGGAAGAAGGAGGAGTGGGGCGGCTAGGGTTTGGGGAGAGGGGGGCGCCGGCCATCTATGTGGTGCGGCCACCTTGTGGTGTTGGGGTGGCCGGCCCCCTCCCCTTGGCCCTCATTATATAGGTGGAACACCCAAGAGTTGGTCTACAAGTCTTCGAATAAGACCACAAACCAAAACCTTCCATATGACATGAAACCTACCCAAGCTAGGACTCCCACTAGAGGTGGGATTCCCACCTTCCCTTGGGAGGGGTGGCCGGCCACCTTAGGTGGAGTCCACCTGGGACTCCACCCCTTAGGGTTGGCCGGCCATGGTGGTGGAGTCCCTTCGGGACTCCGCCTTCCAAAGTGACTTTCTTCCGGAATATTCTAGAACCTTCTAGAACCTTCCGTAAATGCACCGGATCATTTTCAAACACATAAAATGACTTCCTATATATGAATCTTATTCTCCGGACCATTCCAGAACTCCTCGTGATGTCCGGGATCTCATCCGGGACTTCGAACAAATATTCGAACTCCATTCCATATTCAAGTTCTACCATTTCAACATCAAACCTTAAGTGTGTCACCCTACGGTTCGTGAACTATGTGGACATGGTTGAGTACTTACTCCGACCAATAACCAATAGCGGGATATGGAGATCCATAATGGCTCCCACATATTCAACGATGACTTAGTGATCGAATGAACCATTCACATACGATACCAATTCCCTTTGTCACGCGATATTTTACTTGTCCGAGGTTTGATCATCGGTATCACTCTATACCTTGTTCAACCTCGTCTCCTGACAAGTACTCTTTACTCGTACCGTGGTATGTTGTCTCTTATGAACTTATTCATATGCTTGGAAGACATTAGACGACATTCCACCGAGAGGGCCGAGAGTATATCTATCCGTCATCGGGATGGACAAATCCCACTGTTGATCCATATGCCTGAACTCATACTTTCCGGATACATAATCCCACATTTATAACCACCCATTTACGCAGTGGCGTTTGATGTAATCAAAGTACCTTTCCGGTATAAGTGATTTACATGATCTCATGGTCGAAAGGACTAGGTAACTATGTATCGAAAGCTTATAGCAAATAACTTAATGATGTGATCTTATGCTACGCTTAATTGGGTGTGTCCATTACATCATTCATATAATGATATAATCTTGTTATTAATAACATCCAATGTTCATGATTATGAAACTAATCATCTATTAATCAACAAGCTAGTTAAGAGGCTTACTAGGGACTCTTTGTTGTTTACATATCACACATGTATCAATGTTTCGGTTAATACAATTATAGCATGGTATATAAACATTTATCATAAACATAAAGATATATAATAACCACTTTTATTATTGCCTCTTGGGCATATCTCCAACAGATCTCCCACTTGCACTAGAGTCAATAATCTAGATTACATTGTAAGGTACCTAACACCCATGGCATTCTGGTGTTGGTCATGCTTTGCCCTAGGGAGAGCTTTAGTCAACGGATCTGCTACATTCAGATCAGTGTGTACTTTGCAAATCTTTACTTCTCCATCTTCGATGTACTCGCGAATCGAGTGGTAATGCAGCTTGATATGCTTCAGCCTCTTGTGTGACCTTGGTTCTTGTGCATTGGCGATGGCACCCATGTTGTCACAATAGATGACTAATGGGTCCAATGCTCTAGGAACCACACCGAGCTCTACAATGAACCTCTTCATCCATACCGCTTCTGATGAAGCCTCTGAAGCCGCTATGTACTCCGATTCTGTTGAGGATTTCGCCACCATGCACTGCTTCGAGCTTGCCCAGCTTACCGCAGACACCATTCAATATAAACACGTACCCGGACCGTGACTTAGAGTCATCGGGATCGGTGTTCCAACTTGCATCGGTGTAACCGGTTACAACGAGCTCTTGGTCACCTCCATAACAAAGAAACATATCCTTAGTTCTTTTCAAGTACTTCAGGATATTCTTGACCGCTGTCCGATGTTCCATTCCTGGATCACTTTGATATCTCGCTAGTCAAACTAACAAGCATGTGCTATATCCGGTCTTGTACATAGCATGGCATACATGATAGAGCCTACTCGCCGAGGCATAGGGGATCCGACTCATCCTTTCTCTTTCTTCTGCCGTAGCCGGACCTTGAGTCTTACTCAAGACCTTGCCTCGGTAACATAGGTAAGAATCCTTTCTTACTTTCGTCCATTCTAAACTTCTTTAGAATCTTGTCCGAGTATGTACTCTGTGATAGCCCTATTAGACGTCTTGATCTATCTCTATAAATCTTGATGCCTAATATATACGATGCTTCACCAAGGTCTTTCATTGAAAAACTATTATTCAAATAACCCTTTACATTCGCTTAATAGTTCTATATCATTCCCAATCAATAATATGTCATCTACATATAATATCAGGAATGCTACAGAGCTCCCACTCACTTTCTTGTAAATACAGGCCTCTCCATGACACTGTATAAACCCAAAGTCTTTGATCACCTTATCAAAGCGTCGGTTCCTACTTCTTGATGCTTGCTTCAGTCCATAAATTGAACGCTGAAGTTTGCATACTTTGTTAGCATTTTTAGAATCGACAAAACCTTTGGGTTGTACCATATACAACTCTTCCTCAATGTCACCATTAAGGAACGCCGTTTTGACATCCATCTGCCAAATCTCATAATCGAAAAATGCAGCTATTGCTCACAAAATCCTCACAGATTTTAGCTTCGCTACGGGTGAGAAAGTCTCATCGTAGTCAACACCTTGAATTTGTCGGAAACCCTTTACGACAAGTCGAGCTTTATAGACAGTAATATTACCATCGACATCTGTTTTTCTCTTGAAGATCCATTTATTCTCGACAGCCTTGCGGCTATCGGGTAAGTCTACCAAAGTCCATACTTTGTTATCATACATGGATCCCATTTCGGATTTCATGGCTTCTTGCCATTTGTTGGAATCTGGGCTCATCATCGCTTCTTCATACGTCGCAGGGTCTTCATCATTGTTGTCCACAATCATGACATTTAGACAAGGATCATACCAATCGGGAGTGGCACGCTCCTTGTCGATCTGCGAGGTTCGGTAGCTATCTCGTTTGAAGTTTCATGATCATTATCATTTGCTTCCTCTCGTTGCCGGTGTAGGCCGTGCAGGAACAACTTCCGATGCTTGCGCTACTCTGATCAACAAGTGAAGATTCATCAATCTCATCGAGTTCTACTTTTCTTCCAGTCACTTCTTTAGTGAGAAATTCTTTCTCAAGAAAGGTTCCGTTCTTAGCAACAAAGATCTTGCCTTCGGATCTGTGATAGAAAGTGTACCCTATAGTTTCCTTAGGGTATCCTATGAAGACGCATTTCTCCGCTTTGGGTTCTAGCTTGTCCGGTTGTAACTTCTTTACATAGGCTTCGCAACCCCAAACTTTTAGGAACGACGACTTAGGTTTCTTATTAAACCATAATTCATACGGTGTCGTTTCAACGGATTTTGATGGTGCTCTATTTAAAGTGAATGCGGCTGTCTCTAATGCATAACTCCAAAATGATAAAGGTAAATCAGTAAGAGACATCATAGAACGAACCATATCTAAGAGAGTTCGATTACGACGTTCGGACACACCGTTTCGTTGAGGTGTTCCCGGTGGTGTCAATTGTGAAAGTATTCCGCATTTCTTTAAATGCATGCCAAACTCATAACTCAGATATTCACCTCCACGATCTGATCGTAGAAATTTAATCTTCTTGTTACGTTGATTTTCTACTTCACTTTGGAATTCCTTGAACTTCTCGAAAGTTTCGGATTTATGTTTCATGAAATAGATATACCCATATCTACTCAGATCATCTGGTGAAGGTTAGAACATAACGATAACCACCGCGCGAGGCTACACTCATAGGTCCGCATACATCGGTATGTATGATTTCCAATAAGTCCGTAGCTCGCTCCATAATACCGAGAGAATGGAGTCTTAGTCATTTTTCCCATTAGACATGCTTCGCATCTATCAAGTGACTCAAAGTCAAGTGATTCAAGTAATCCATCGGTATAGAGTTTCTTCATGCGTTTCACTCCAATATGACCAAGACGACAGAGTGCCACATATAAGTAGAATTATCATTCAATTTAATTCGCTTAGCATCAATGTTATGTATATGTGTATCACTACTATCGAGATCTAACGGAAATAAGCCATTCTTTTCGTGTGCTCGACCATAAAATATATTATTCATAAAAATAGAACAACCATTATTCTCAGTACTTGAATGAATAACCGTCTTGCATTAAACAAGATCCAGATATAATGTTCATGCTCAACGCGGGTACAAAATAACAATTATTGAGGCTTAAAACTAATCCCGAAGGTAGATGTAGAGGAAGTGTGCCGACAGCGATCACATCGACTTTGGATCCATTTCCAACGCGCATCGTCACTTCATCCTTTAGTAGTCTTCGTTTATTCTTTAGTTCCTGTGTCGAGGGTGCTCCTCGGCAATGCCCTCCGATAGGGGCTTAGGGTTGATGGAATCCTGCAAGCTGACACGAGACATCGGTTCACAGACAAGCGGGGAGAGCGATTTACCCAGGTTCGGGGCCCTCGATGAGGTAAAAACCCTTACGTCCTGCCTGTCTGTTCTTGATTATGATGAAAACAGGTTACAATGGGGTGCCGAATAGGTCGGCTGAAATCTCGTCGAGATTGCTAATTGCTAGGGTAACCTAGTTCTAGGCTTTTGTTGGCTAAGATTGCTAAGATTGATTGATTGTGTCCCTCGACAGCCCCTCTCCTGGCCTTTATATAGGAGGCCAGGTCCCAAGAGGCATAATCGAGTACGACTAGGCTTACAATAGATCTATCTTCAGACTTTCCTTGTTCGGCTCCTTCCGTGTCTTATACTTCAAGGAATCTTCCGCCGCACCGTTGCGGCGGCCCGCCTCGCCATTGAGTGCCTTCATGGGCCTCCAACTAGGAAATATAGGATAGGGCAACATTGGTTACCCGAAGGGTAATGCCCACGTCGCATGGCCCCCGAGTGTCTAGCCGAACATAGTTCGGGTAGAGACTAAAGCATGTCCTCTTCCGAAGTTCTTCTCCTCGATTATTCTTGCCTTCTGTCGGGTGCGCGTCAGCGCTCCCGATGGGAGTAGCCCCCGAGTCTAAGTACGAATGCTTGCAATCCGTGCGTAGACTCAAGTTGTACCACTCGAGCATTTTCTTCTGCCGAAGCTTTTTCCTGCAAGCCTTCTTAGACCATCCGATGCATTTTCTTTATGCAAGGGATAACGAATAACGTGCCCAACTTTTGTTGGTTAACTGCCGATGGCAAAACAACGTTACCCTACACAGAATCAAGTCCCCGGGCATGATCCTGGAGTGCGAAAAAAGTTTTATCGGGTGCGCGTTCAGCGCTCCCGATGGGAGTGTAGCCCCCGAGTGTCTGAGCACAGGCGCTTATGTTCGGGTGCAAACTCGAGTCATGTTCTTCCTTTGAATCTTTATTCTATCGGGTGCGCGCCAGCGCTCCCGATGGGAGTAGCCCCCGAGCCTAGGTGCGGATGCTCGCAATCCGTGCGTAGGCTCAAGTTGACCACCCGATACTTTCTTATCTCTCCATATGCAATCAACAGTGCCCATGACGTCACTGATGACACGCCGCTGTTGTGACCTGATTGACAAGACTTAACCTCCCGGGCCCACCCTAGTTCTGCGCAGGCAGTTTTTAGGTTTTGACCAGTGCACGCACAGCGACCGAGGCGTGATGTCTACGGGAGCTTCTATTCTTGTAGACAGTGTTGGGCCTCCAAGAGCAGAGGTTTGTAGAACAGCAGCAGTTTTCCCTTAAGTGGATCACCCAAGGTTTATCGAACTCAGGGAGGAAGAGGTCAAAGATATCCCTCTCATGCAACCCCGCAACCACAAAGCAAGAAGTCTCTTGTGTCCCCAACACACCTAATAGGTGCACTAGTTCGGCGAAGAGATAGTGAAATACAGGTGGTATGAATGAATATGAGCAGTAGTAACGGCGCCGGAAAATAGCTTGCTTGGCGTGTAGTTGATGGTGGTAATATGGTAGCTGTAGTAACGCAATAGAAACGAGTAAACAAGCAGCGATAGCGATATTTAGGAACAAGGCCTAGGGATTAGACTTTCACTAGTGGACACTCTCAACTTTGATCACATAACGAGAATAGATAAATGCATACTCTACACTCTCTTGTTGGATGATGAACACATTGCGTAGGATTACACGAACCCTCAATGCCGGAGTTAACAAGCTCCACAATTCAATGTTCATATTTAAATAACCTTAGTGTAAGACAGATCAACACGACTAAACCAAGTACTAACACAGCATGCACACTGTCACCTTCACACTATGTAGGAGGAATAGATCACATCAATACTATCATAGCAATAGTTAACTTCATAATCTACAAGAGATCACAATCATAGCCTACGCCAAGTACTAACACGGATGCACACACTCGTCACCATTACACCGTGCGGGAGGAATAAAACTACTTTAATAACATCACTAGAGTAGCACATAGATAAATTGTGATACAAAACACATTGCAATCATAAAGAGATATAAATAAGCACTTCACTACGCCATTCATAACAGTGAATAAGTATTCGTGAAATATAGCCTAAGAGACCCACACGGTGCACACACTCGTCACCTTTACACACGTGGGACAAGGAGTCTCCGGAGATCACATAAGTAAAACTCACTTGACTAGCATAATGACATCTAGATTACAAGCATCATCATATGAATCTCAATCATGTAAGGCAGCTCATGAGATTATTGTATTGAAACACATAGGAGAGAGATTAACCACATAGCTACCGGTACAGCCCCGAGCCTCGATGGAGAACTACTCCCTCCTCATGGGAGACAGCAGCGTTGATGGAGATGGCGGTGGTGTCGATGGAGGAGCCTTCCGGGGGCACTTCCCCGCCCCGGCGACGTGCCGGAACAGAGACTCCTGTCCCCCAGATCTTGGCTTCGCGATGGCGGCGGCTCTGGAAGGTTTCTCGTACCGTGGCTTTTCCGTCTTCGTCATAGGGTTTTCGCGACGGAGGCTTCAAATAGGCGGAAGGGCAGCGTCAGAGGGTCGAAGAGGCGGCGGCACCATAGGCTGGCGCGGCCAGGGCCCAGGCCGCGCCACCCCATCATCTGGGGCCCACAGGGCCCCCCTCTGGCGGCTCTCGGGTGTTCTGGATGCTTCCGGTGAAAATAGGAACCTCGGTCTTGATTTCGTCCGATTCCGAGAATATTTCGTTACTAGGATTTCTGAAACCAAAAACAGCGAAAAACGAGAACCGGCACTTCGGCATCTTGTTAATAGGTTAGTTCCAGAAAATGCACGAATATGACATAAAGTGTGCATATAACATGTAGAAATCATCAATAATGTGGCATGGAACATAAGAAATTATCGATACGTCGGAGACGTATCAGCATCCCCAAGCTTAGTTCTGCTCGTCAAGAGCAGGTAAAACGATAACAAAGATAATTTCTGGAGTGACATGCCATCATAAACTTGATCATACTATCTGTAAACATATGTAATGAATGCAGCGATCAAAACAATGGTAATGACATGAGTAAACAAGTGAATCATAAAGCAAAGACTTTTCATGAATAGTACTTCAAGACAAGCATCAATAAGTCTTGCATAAGAGTTAACTCATAAAGCAATAAATCAAAGTAAAGGCATTGAAGCAACACAAAGGAAGATTAAGTTTCAGTGGTTGCTTTCAACTTGTAACATGTATATCTCATGGATAATTGTCAACATAGAGTAATATAACAAGTACAATATGCAAGTATGTAGGAATCAATGCACAGTTCACACAAGTGTTTGCTTCTTGAGGTGGAGAGAGATAGGTGAACTGACTCAACATAAAAGTAAAGAGAAAGGTCCTTCAAAGAGGAAAGCATCGATTGCTATATTTGTGCTAGAGCTTTTATTTTGAAAACATGAAACAATTTTGTCAACGGTAGTAATAAAGCATATGAGTTATGTACATTATATCTTACAAGTTGCAAGCCTCATGCATAGTATACTAATAGTGCCCGCACCTTGTCCTAATTAGCTTGGACTACCGGATCATCACAATGCACATGTTTTAACCAAGTGTCACAAAGGGGTACCTCTATGCCGCTCTGTACAAAGGTCTAAGGAGAAAGCTCGCATTGGATTTCTCGCTATTGATTATTCTCAACTTAGACATCCATACCGGGACAACATAGACAACGAGATAATGGACTCCTCTTTTATGCATAAGCATGTAACAACAATTAATAATTTTCTCATATGAGATTGAGGATATATGTCCAAAACTGAAACTTCCACCATGGATCATGGCTTTAGTTAGCGGCCCAATGTTCTTCTCTAACAATATGCATGCTTAACCATAAGGTGGTAGATCGCTCTTACTTCAGACAAGACGAACATGCATAGCAACTCACATGAAATTCAACAAAGAGTAGTTGATGGCGTCCCCAGAAACATGGTTATCGCACAACAAGCAACTTAATAAGAGATAAAATGCATAAGTACATATTCGATACCACAATAGTTTTTTAAGCTATTTGTCCCATGAGCTATATATTGCAAAGGTGAATGATGGAATTTTAAAGGTAGCACTCAAGCAATTTACTTTCGAATGGCGGATAAATACCATGTAGTAGGTAGGTATGGTGGACACAAATGGCATAGTGGTTGGCTCAAGTATTTGGGATGCATGAGAAGTATTCCCTCTCGATACAAGGTTTAGGCTAGCAAGGTTATTTGAAACAAACACAAGGATGAACGAGTACAGCAAAACTCACATAAAAGACATATGGTAAACATTATAGGACTCCATACCGTCTTCCTTGTTGTTCAAAACTCAATACTAGATGTTATCTAGACTCTAGAGAAACCAAATATGCAAACCAAATTAGCAAGCTCTAAGTATTTCTTCATTAATGGGTGCACAAGTATATGATGCAAGAGCTTAAACATGAGCACAACAATTGCCAAGTATCAAATTATCCAAGACATTTTAGAGTTACTACATGTAGCATTTTCCAATTCCAACCATATAACAATTTAACGAAGAAGAAACTTCGCCATGAATACTATGAGTAGAGCCTAAGGACATATTTGTCCATATGCTACAGCGGAGCGTGTCTCTCTCTCATAAAGTGAATGCTATGATCCATTTTATTCAAACAAAACAAAAACAAAAACAAACTGACGCTCCAAGCAAAGTACATAAGATGTGACGGAATAAAAATATAGTTTCGGGGAGGAACCCGATAATGTTGTCGATGAAGAAGGGGATGCCTTGGGCATCCCCAAGCTTAGACGCTTGAGTCTTCTTATAATATGCAGGGGTGAACCACCGGGGCATCCCCAAGCTTAGAGCTTTCACTCTCCTTGATCATATTGCATCATACTCCTCTCTTGATCCTTGAAAACTTCCTCCGCACCAAACTCGAAACAACTCATTAGAGGGTTAGTGCATAATAAAAATTCACATGTTCAGAGGTGACACAATCATTCTTAACACTTCTGGACATTGCATAAAGCTACTGGACATTAATGGATCAAAGAAATTCATCCAACATAGCAAAAGAGGCAATGCGAAATAAAAGGCAGAATCTGTCAAAACAGAACAGTCCGTAAAGATGGATTTTATTAGGCCACCAGACTTGCTCAAATGAAAATGCTCAAATTGAATGAAAGTTGCGTACATATCTGAGGATCATGCACGTAAATTGGCTTAATTTTCTGAGCTACCTACAGGGAGGTAGACCCAGATTCGTGACAGCAAAGAAATCTGGAACTGCGCAGTAATCCAAATCTAGTACTTACTTTACTATCAAAGACTTTACTTGGCACAACAAAACACAAAACTAAGATAAGGAGAGGTTGCTACAGTAGTAAACAACTTCCAAGACACAAATATAAAACAAAGTACTGTAGCAAAATAACACATGGGTTATCTCCCAAGAAGTTCTTTCTTTATAGCCGTTAAGATGGGCTCAGCAGTTTTAATGATGCACTCGCAAGAAATAGTATTTGAAGCAAAAGAGAGCATCAAGAGGCAAATTCAAAAAAAATTTAAGTCTAACATGCTTCCTACGCATAGGAATCTTGTAAATAAACAAGTTCATGAAGAGCAAAGTGACAAGCATAGGAAGATAAAACAAGTGTAGCTTCAAAAATTTCAGCACATAGAGAGGTGTTTTAGTAACATGAAAATTTCCACAACCATATTTTCCTATCTCATAATAACTTTCAGTAGCATCATGAGCAAACTCAACAATATAACTATCAAATAAAGCATTCTTATCATGAGTCTCATGCATAAAATTATTACTCTCCACATAGGCATAATCAATTTTATTAGTTGTAGTGGGAGCAAATTCAACAAAGTATCTATCATTATTATTCTCATCATCAAATATAGGAGGCATATTGTAATCATAATCAAATTTATCCTCCATAACAGGTGGTACTAAAAGACCAATATCATTATAATCATCATAAATAGGAGGCAAAGTATCATCAAAGTAAATTTTCTCCTCAATGCTTGGGGGACTAAAAAGATAATGAAAACCAGCTTCCCCAAGCTTAGAACTTTCTATATCTTTATCAACAATGGTGTTTAAAGCGTTCATACTAATATTACTACCAGCATGCAAATAAGATTCCATAGGTTTTTTAATTTTCACATCAAACAATCCATGTTTTAAATCAGGAAATAGAATAAGAAGCTCATTGTTGTCCATTATGCCAAACTAGTGTAAACAAGAAACAAAAAGATGCAATTGCAGGATCTAAAGGAAATAGCTTCGAGCACAAACACAATGGCGCCGAAAAAGTATCATTACTCCGGAACCGGAGTATGAGTGCCTTTTACCTTTCCTCCCAGGCAACGGCGCCGGAAAAGTGCTTGATGTCTACGGGAGCTTCTATTCTTGTAGACGGTGTTGGGCCTCCAAGAGCAGAGGTTTGTAGAACAGCAGACAGTTTTCCCTTAAGTGGATCACCCAAGGTTTATCGAACTCGGGGAGGAAGAGGTCAAAGATATCCCTCTCATGCAACCCCGCAACCACAAAGCAAGAAGTCTCTTGTGTCCCCAACACACCTAATAGGTGCACTAGTTCGGCGAAGAGATAGTGAAATACAGGTGGTATGAATGAATATGAGCAGTAGTAACGGCGCCGAGAAAATAGCTTGCTGGCGTGTAGTTGATGGTGGTAATATGGTAGCTGTAGTAACGCGATAGAAACGAGTAAACAAGCAGCGATAGCGATATTTAGGAACAAGGCCTAGGGATTAGACTTTCACTAGTGGACACTCTCAACTTTGATCACATAACAGAATAGATAAATGCATACTCTACACTCTCTTGTTGGATGATGAACACATTGCGTAGGATTACACGAACCCTCAATGCCGGAGTTAACAAGCTCCACAATTCAATGTTCATATTTAAATAACCTTAGAGTGTAAGACAGATCAACACGACTAAACCAAGTACTAACACAAAGCATGCACACTCGTCACCTTCACACTATGTAGGAGGAATAGATCACATCAATACTATCATAGCAATAGTTAACTTCATAATCTACAAGAGATCACAATCATAGCCTACGCCAAGTACTAACACGGATGCACACACCGTCACCATTACACCGTGCGGGAGGAATAAAACTACTTTAATAACATCACTAGAGTAGCACATAGATAAATTGTGATACAAAACACATTGCAATCATAAAGAGATATAAATAAGCACTTCACTACGCCATTCATAACGGTGAATAAGTATTCTGTGAAATATAGCCTAAGAGACCCACACGGTGCACACACTCGTCACCTTTACACACGTGGGACAAGGAGTCTCCGGAGATCACATAAGTAAAACTCACTTGACTAGCATAATGACATCTAGATTACAAGCATCATCATATGAATCTCAATCATGTAAGGCAGCTCATGAGATTATTGTATTGAAGCACATAGGAGAGAGATTAACCACATAGCTACCGGTACAGCCCCGAGCCTCGATGGAGAACTACTCCCTCCTCATGGGAGACAAGCAGCGTTGATGGAGATGGCGGTGGTGTCGATGGAGGAGCCTTCCGGGGCACTTCCCCGCCCCGGCGACGTGCCGGAACGGAGACTCCCGTCCCCCGCATCTTGGCTTCGCGATGGCGGCGGCTCTGGAAGGTTTCTCGTACCGTGGCTTTTCCGTCTTCGTCATAGGGTTTTCGCGACGGAGGCTTTAAATAGGCGGAAGGGCAGCGTCAGAGGGTCGAAGAGGCGGCGGCACCATAGGCTGGCGCGGCCAGGGCCCGTGCCGCGCCACCCCATCATCGGGGGCCCACAGGGCCCCCTCCGCGGCTCTCGGGTGTTCTGGATGCTTCCGGTGAAAATAGGAACCTCGGTCTTGATTTCGTCCGATTCCGAGAATATTTCGTTACTAGGATTTCTGAAACCAAAAATAGCAGAAAACATGAACTGGCACTTCGGCATCTTGTTAATAGGTTAGTTCCAGAAAATGCACGAATATGACATAAAGTGTGCATATAACATGTAGAAATCATCAATAATGTGGCATGGAACATAAGAAATTATCGATACGTCGGAGACGTATCAAGGCGTTTCCTCGATTTTCGCACGACGTGGGAATAATGGGCCGTCGGTTCCATCCTGTTTTCAAGTGCCACGTGTACAGCTAGATTCGCTCCACCTCCCACGACGCCCGCGGAGTTATGGCCACGATCTCATGTTAATCCTTACGGTATAAGTAGAGGGCCTCCTTATTTTTACTTTTTTACACCTCCTACTGCTCATCTCCTTCGCGCATCCTCTCCTCCTTCCTGCATCCTTCCCTCAGAAGCTTCAAGCGCCATGGGTAAAAAGAAGGGTGCTAGTGCTTCGGGCGCGGCCAAAGTTAGCCGCGATTGGAATGCCTCCGCCATTTCCAACCGCGACATCAACAGACTGCGGGCCCTTGGATTCATCTCCTCGTCTGAGGACGATATTCGCCTTCCAGGTGCAGTTTCTCGCCCAAAGCCCCCAAAGGGCTTCACCGTCATGTTCGCTGCTTTTCTGTTTCGTGGCCTCTCTCTTCCAGCACACGAATTCCTTCGCTCTCTTCTTTTCTTCTATGGGATTCAGCTCTGGCAGCTGACCCCGAACTCCATCCTCCACCTTTCTATCTTCATCACTATCTGCGAAGCCTTCCTTGGCATCGACCCTCACTGGGGTCTCTGGAGGAAGATTTTTTTACGTGAAACGCCATAATGATAGCAACGGCCCCCCCGTCGTCGGTGGCGTTGGCTTCGTTGTTAGGAAGAAAGTCGAATACTTTGACTATCCAATGAAGGAGTCCGTCCAAGGCTGGCGCAACAAGTGGTTTTACCTGCGAGACCCGTTGATGCCTGGGCAACGCTTGAACCTTCCCCCTTTTGAAGATAAGTTGATAGCTAAGCCGAAGAAATCTTGGCAAAACACTCTTTCTCCCGAAGAGAGATTGACAGCCGACAGGCTGTTTGAACAAATAGTCATTCTGAAGAACACGGGAGGCTTGACGATGTGCGGTACTGAGGTTGTCTCGGTGTTCCTCCAACGTCGAGTGCAACCGTTAATGTCTCGCCCTCACCAGCTGTGGCTTTACACGGGCAAGGAGGACGAATCCAGGGTTAGCTCTGCTGAACTTTCGGCTGAAGAGCTCCGGGACGATGTCCGCCGCTTAACATGCCTTAGTATGAGGGACAACATCGTCCTGACATCGGCTCGTTCTCCTTATGACTCTGATCATCCTCCAGCTGAGGTAATCTTTTGTCTTGTTTCTTCTCTTCTGCTATTGTTATTCCTTTACCCACTGTGTCTTCACAAACTTCTTTTTCCTTCGGCAGGCGCTCGCTGCTGCCCGATGCTACCCTCCTACACCCGAAAGCGGTGTTGTACTAGAGGATGATGACAAGGATTCTGACGGAACCGAGGAGGCCCCGCACGCCCTTGAGGATAGCGATATCCAAGAAGAAGAGGCCACTGAAGACGACGCCTATATCAGGAGTAGGCGTCGGAAGCAGGTGCACGATGAATTTATCACCACGGCTGAATCAAGTCCTAGCGGAGGAGATAATGATGCCGATGAAGCTGTCATGCCACCTCCCGTCATGAAGAGTTCAACAAGCTTCTTTGCAGGCGAAGATGACCTAGACCTGTGAGTGCCTTATACTCCTTTTTTGATTTACTTCCTATCATCTTGCATGCTAACTGTGCACTGTTTTTAAGTAGCTCTGATGATGACGATGATGAAATCCCTCTTGCAAAGAGGGCCAAACTTTTCTCTGAGAGAGCTGCATCGGCCAAGGAATCCAATCCTTCTCCCACGAAATCGACGCCTCCCTCGCGAACGGTTGTAGAGAAGGTTCCAGTGTCGACGGTTATTCCTCCTGACGACGTTCCTACTTCATCGGCTGGTCGTGACCATGTAAGTATTCAACCCGCTCCACGTTGCCGAGTTTTTCTTCATATCGACTGAATCCTTATGATCTTATTTTGCCGCAGCCGATTTATGCTACAGTCGATGCTGTGGTAGAGTTCGCCGAAGAGTTCACCCGACTAGAAGCTGAAAACTCCCAACTTCGAAAGACCATCAGATCTTCGGCTGATCAGGTGCTTGAGGCCAACAGACTCGCTACTGATGCTAAGAACGAGAACGTCTTGCTGAAGGAGGAAGTGAGGAAGCTGAAGCAACGACTGAAGGATGAGCTAGATGCCAAGAACGCAGCGGCGGCCGCGATCGACAAGAAGGAAGGCGCTCTTCGTGAGTCCATCAAGGATTTGCTAGATAACAGCTCATAGTTCACCGTTTTTCGTCTTGGTGTTTCTATTATTGATTGCTGACCTGTCTTCCTCTCAGATGCTGCCGACCTAACCGTCACCCGACGTCATCAGCTTCGGGAGGACTCTACAGCCGATGCCTTGTCACTTGCTACCGAGTCTAATGTCCAAGTACTTAGTCTTTTGAAAAAGGCCAAGGGAGCGCTGTCGAGGTTATACTCGATGATCTTCCCGAAGATGAAAGAGGACAAGACTCTCGACGAGATGGCAGCTTCCTTCCTTGTTGACCCTTCCGAGCCTGTGGAGGTATTGAAACGTCGTAGCCGTTTATTTGGGGCGGTTCTTACTTTCCAATTGCTCATGGGCCATGGGATGGGGTTAGACTTGGAGGAGTTGTCCAAGGCGTTGCCTGTCGATAGCGACAATCATTTAGTCGACCTTGAACCTTACAAGCGATCGGCAGTTACTTGTGCCAACCGACTCCTGAAGCTGGTGGATGAAGCTCAAGCTGAGCCTGCTCCCGAATCTGCTCCTGGCTCGTCATCAGCGAACCCTTGAACTTTTCATTCGACTTGTTGTAAATAAGATCAGTCGTAACTTCGTTGCAGTCCAGTTTTATTTCGGCTCTGTTGCCAATTTGAACATGCTTTTGAATGTATCATATATGCCCGGTGCTCCCGATGGGAGTTTTACTTTGATACTAGTCTGAATTAAGGATTGCACTGCAGATTCCTCCGTCTTCTTCTCGTGCTGAGCTTTTTCCGAATCCTTCAAATAATGATGAGTCGGGCCTCGTTCGCCGCTTGCGTGACCAAGTGTCTAGTTTAGACAAAGATATCACTTCTCTTCGTGCGATGGCGGCCTTGGTGAAGAAGAAGGGGGAAATAGCGACAGCTATCGAACAGTACGCTCTTGATGGTCTCCATGTTGCTACCAAAAGCTTAGGCTGTAAGTATTAACCCATGCTCTGCTCTCTGCAATAGTTTTGAATATTCCCTTAACTGGTTCTTATTCCTTTCCAGTTGTAGCTTCAGATGTGGCTGAGGAGAACAAGAAGATCCATGAAGAGGTTGAGGCCATGACTGACGTTGCGCACCCGAATCATGGTTTGTGGCTGCATCGTCCGAAGGCTGTCGTCATGGCGAAGTTTAAGTATCGGGTGGGAAGGCGCATTATTATTTTGATAAGTTTCATGCTCATCTCACGATGGTTTGGAACACCTTGTTTCCTCTGGACCAAGCACCCGAAACCTTATCTGCCTTGTTCACCCGATTCAAATCTCCCAAAAGGATTCGGCAGCTGGTGCGGAAGGAACTCCTGGCTGGTGCGGAGCTTGCTTTTGCTTCAATATTGGCATGTCATCCATGTCTAGACTTGGGAGCCGTAGTGAACACCGAGAGGAGCTTAGGCCAGTATTATGATGCCGCTAGAGGTCCTGCTTACACCATTGTTTCCCGGATGGAGTCGTGCCTTGAGAAGGATCTGAAGGCCCATTGGGACCGGGGAGCTCGACTATGAATGTAATAGCCTTATTTCCTGCATAAGATTACTTTGTATAAATTTATTGCGTACGTTTGTACGCTATATTAATTCGATTGATATTTTATTTGTCGGGGGCGGCTGAGTGATCAGTTCAACCTGCTCTCCCGACGATTACGTTGGATTATGCAATGTTATTGCGAAGCCTTTGTGTAAGTTTTGTAAAAGCGAGACCCATCGACTTAGTCGAGGGAATTAGACGCTTGGCATCGTCACGCGGTGCACCGGTTTGAGCCTTATTTTGTGATAATGTAACCATCGACTGCAGCACTCGCGTATTTTCTCGAGGCTTGGATTGGTTGTTTTATTTTTGTGTGTCACTAATCTTAGCTCTCGTTGAGAGTATTTAATTAATGACACTGCGTGTTTTCTGGGCCAACGCTCCCGATGGGAGTAAGAGCCGAAGGTAGGGGCCGCGGTCGACCTGTTCAGGTGGTGGGGGCCTAAATTGAAGAAAGGAGGCAGAAAACCCGATTAAAACTTTATTCATAAGGAAAAGCAACCTTAAGGGCTATAAAAATAAAAAACAATCGCGCCCTATGTATAGAACCGTCGCAGGTGTGCGACATTCCATGGATTCCCGACATCTTTTCCCGAAGTTGGATTTTTGAGCCTGTACGCTCCTCCTGGTATCACTTCGGTGATGATGTAGGGTCCCTCCCATGGAGACTCGAGTTTCGAGGGCCTTTTTTGCTTCAGCCGAAGTACCATATCTCCAACGCTAAAGCATCGGTTGCGTATTCGTCGACTGTGGTAGTTCCTCAGCGCCTGCTGGTATACCGTGGTTCTGGTTAAAGCAATGTCTCGGGCTTCATCTAGTAGGTCTACAGCATCTTGCAGTGCGATGTTGGAAGAGGGTTCTGTGTATGCCGTCACTCGAGGTGCTTCGAATCGAACATCGGTGGCGAGACTGCTTCGGCCCCATGTACCGGAAAGAATGGGGTGTACCGAGTCGACTCTGTTAGGCGTGGTACGCAAACTCCAAAGTACCGATGGTAGCTCTTCGACCCAAGCTCCTTCTGCGCCTGTAAGGCGTTTCTTCAGGCCGTCCCCTATTAGACCGTTGATCCTTTCCACCTGACCGTTTGTTTGCGGGTGAGCCACTGATGCGAATTTCAGTTTTATTCCCCTGTCATCACAAAATTCTCGGAACTCTTTGGAGTCGAAGTTAGTCCCATTGTCTAAGACGATACTGTGAGGCACGCCGAATCGACATGTTATTTCCTTGAAGAATTGGACTGCTGTTTTTGCCTTCTGGTTTCGTACTGGTACTGTCTCGATCCACTTTGTGAATTTATCAACTGCGACTAATAAGTACGTGTGTCCTCCATGCGATGATCTCGGCAGTGGCCCAACTTGATCGAGTCCCCATTGGGCGAATGGCCACGCCAAGGGTATCGTCATTAGGTCTGTTGCAGGGGCGTGCGGTTTTGGGGAAAACCGTTGGCAGGGGTCGCACTTCATGACCAGGTCTCGAGCGTCCGCCGCCGCCGTTGGCCAGTAAAATCCTGCCCTGAAGGCTTTTGTGGCCCTACTTCCCGCATGATGCCCGCAAGTTCCCTCGTGTATCTCGCGCAGCAGTGCTCTTCCATCGTCAATGGCAATGCACCTTTGGAAGATACCGGAAATGCTACGCTTGTAAAGTTCACCGTTTACTATGGTGAAAGCTTTCGATCGCCTGATGATTTTTTTTGCTTCTACTGGATCCGCCGGCAGTTCCTTCCTTGTAAGGTACGCCAGGAACGGTTTAGTCCATAATGGCTCAAGGAGGAGGACTTGTTCGGCTGGGAGAGTTGGAGCTTCGTCGGTAACTTGCTGCGGGTTTGCCTCCGCACCCTCAGTCGATGGTTTTAAAGGTGCCGGCGCCTTCTCTTTTATTGATCGCTGAGTGATCACTTCGTAAAATACTCCGTCTGGGATGGGAGAGCACATGGAGCCGATGTTTGCTAAGGTGTCGGCTTCCTCGTTGTCGGCTCTGCCGATATGTTTGAGCTCACACCCCTCGAACTTGGCTTCCATATTTTGATACAGCTGCCGATAGGCGATCATGTTGTCGCTAACTGCGTCGCACAGATTCATCGACTGTTGTACTACCAAGTTTGAGTCCCCGTAGATTTCCAGGCGGGTCGCCCCACACGCCTTTGCCATCTTCATCCCGTGCAGCAGTGCTTCGTATTCTGCTTCATTGTTTGTCGGTAGAGAGAAGTTCATACGTAGTATGTACTTCATCTTATCTCCTTGTGGTGATATCAGCACCACTCCTGCTGCAGCGCATGTGCTTCGCTTTGACCCGTCGAAATACATTATCCACGATCCCATCATGTCGGGTGCCGCCGGTGTCTGGGATTGAATCCAGTCTACCACAAAGTCTGGGAGGATTTGGGATTTTATAGCCGTCCGGTTAACGTAAGTTATGTCGTGAGGTGCTATCTCGATAGCCCATTGAGACACACGACCCGTGGCCTCCGGATTGGTCATTATATTTTTCAACGGCGCTTCGCTCACGACGACGATCGGATGCTCCGTGAAGTAGTGCCGTAGCTTGCGGGCTGACCTCCATACCGCATATGCCGGCTTCGATGGTGAGGGTACCTCTGTCTTGCGGGTGTGAGTACTTCGCTGAGATAGTAAACGGGACTTTGTACGCCATGAACTCTTCCTCGCTTCTTCTCGTTCGACGACCAAGACGCCGTCGAAGACTTGGGCTGTCGCAGCTATGTACATGAGCAGCGTTTCCTTCTCGCGGGGGTTACAAGGACTGGAGATGTCGACAAGATCTTCTTCGGATTGTCGAAGGATTCCTGCGCCTCCTTTGTCCACTCGAACTTTTCCGATTTTTTCATCAAGTTGTAGAAAGGCAAAGCTTTTTCTCCTAGCTTGGCGATGAACCTGCTGAGTGCTGCCAAACGTCCTGCCAACTGCTGCACTTGATGCAGATTCTTTGGCGGCTCCATGTCGAGAATAGCTTTGATTTTCAAGGGGTTGGCTTCGATTCCCCTGGCCGAGATAAAGTATCCTAGTACTTGCCCCCCTGGTACTCCGAAGAAGCATTTTTTGGGGTTTAACTTGATCTTGTACCTGTTTAGGTTATCGAAGGTTTCCCGCAAATCGTCGACGAGGGTGGCAGTGTGCTTCGTTTTTACCACGATATCGTCAATATAGACTTCGATGTTTCGCCCGATCTGCTCTCCGAGGCAAGCTTGCATGCAACGTTGGTAAGTTGCTCCCGCATTTTTCAGCCCGAAGGTCATGACGTTGTAGCAGAAAACGCCGTGTGGGGTGATGAACGCGGTTAGCTCCTGATCTTCCTTCTTCAATTTGATCTGGTTATACCCAGAGTAGGCATCGAGAAAGGAGAGGCGGTCGCATCCGGCTGTGGAATCAACTATCTGGTCAATTCTAGGCAGCGGGAAGTGGTCTTTCGGACAGTGCTTGTTGAGGCCGGTGTAGTCGATACACATACGCAGAGCGGTGGTGTCCTTCTTGGGTACCATGACAGGGTTAGCCACCCACTCTGATTCCTTGAGCTCTCGGATGAATCCTGCTTTACGAAGTCGATTGATTTCCTCACCAATTGCCCTCCTCTTGGGTTCAGAAAATCGACGCATTGATTGCTGCACTGGTTTGGCTGTTGGGTCAACATTAAGGGCGTGCTCAGCGAGTTCCCTGGGGATACCTGGCATGTCGGATGGTTCCCATGCAAATATCTCCCAGCGCTCACGGAGGAACTCGATGAGCACGCCTTCCTATGCGACCGTAAGGTCAGCCGATATATTGACCGTTTTCTTTGGGTCATTGGGGTGCACCTGCAGCTTCTTGGCTTCCTTTGCAGCATCAAACTCGTCGGATCTTACGTTTCGGTTGTCGGCTGGTGGTTGCGTATGATCCACAGCTGCGTCGATCGCATTGAGTTCCTCCTTAGCGCCGAATTTCGAGGCGATCTTCTGGAACTCCCTGTCACAGGTGTCTGATCGAGCAAAACTCCCGTGAACGGTTATTGGGGTTCCGTTGTTGCCTGGCATCTTCAGTTTAAGGTACGCATAATGAGGCACGGCCATAAACTTGGCAAACGCGGGCCTGCCAAGGATGGCATGATACTGAGACTCCCAGTCGACGACTTCGAACTCGATCTTCTCTTTCCTGAAATTGGTGGGCGTGCCGAAGACCACATCCAATGACGTTTTTCCAAGAGAATAAGCGGGCCGAGTCGGTATAATGCCATGGAATCCTGTGTCGGATTCCCTCAGCATATCGGCACCGTTAAACCCATTGCTCTCATTGTGTTGGCGAATAGTAGGTTTAAGCCGCTTCCTCCGTCCATGAATACTTTGCTCATGTTGTACCCTCCGATCTGCGACTCGAGGACTAGAGCTGCATGGCCTGGCCTAGGGACGGCTTTCGGGTGATCTGTCCTGTCGAAGGAGATACTTTGTTCCGACCAGTCGATGAATTCGGGTGTGTCGACCATAGCGACTTCTGCGTACTTCACTTCTCGCGAGAATTTCTTGATTTCCCTTTTTGAAAAGCTGGTTTTATGGATCATGCTGACCTGCCCGCGTGGTTCTGGGAATACCTCGGCTGATACATACTCGTCCTTTTCCATTGGTTCGTATGGCTCCGGTACGTACGGCTCCGGCACGTACGGCTCTGCCCGATAGCTGTAGGATCTTGCCCTCTTCTCCATCATGTGGACTCTTGATATAGCTTTGCTCCTGAGGTCATCGCAGAACTGTCGAATCTCCAAGAAGTGTCGGCAGTTCCTCAATAGGTGACTGGATTTCTCCCGACCGTCCTTTGGGTCGATGTAGGAGTGGAGATAGCATGGTGCATCGAGTTGCTCCGTGGCCGATAGATGCGGTGAACGAGCGCGGCCATGGATCGGTTGCACGCCCTCCTGCTCCCGTTCGGACTGACGAGGGTGAGGCGCTGCACGTTCTTCTTCTCCATGGTATAATTCCCTTCGTCTTTTCTTTCGCCCTGTTGTGGGGTCGAAACTTCCTCGGCTGCCTCCATGCGTGCTTCTGGGTGGAATTCCCAAGGTTGCTGCCAAGGTATCCTCTGTCGAAACCGAGGGTCCCAAACCGGACGTATCTGTCCTAGGGAGGCGAAGAAAGACTCCGGAGTCGATGATGAAGTGGACGCCTCCAAAGGTGGTGGTCATGTCGTCACACGATCCCGCAGAAATCGAGTGCGACGATTTGAGGTGTGGTACGAACTCGAAGGATCCACAGCGGATCGGATCTTTTGAACCTGGAGGTGTTGGTGACTCGAGCACAAACGCTGCAGATGTGACTGGTACTGCCGATGCCCTGCCTTGTGCCGACATGCTTCCCACAGACGGCGCCAATTGTCGAGGGTGCTCCTTGGCAATGCCCTCCGATAGGGGCTTAGGGTTGATGGAATCCTGCA
Organism: Lolium rigidum; assembly: GCF_022539505.1. NCBI lineage: Eukaryota > Viridiplantae > Streptophyta > Magnoliopsida > Poales > Poaceae > Lolium > Lolium rigidum. The sequence continues at coordinate 304,603,616 of NC_061508.1, forward strand.
AGCTGACACGAGACATCGGTTCACAGACAAGCGGGGAGAGCGATTTACCCAGGTTCGGGGCCCTCGATGAGGTAAAAACCCTTACGTCCTGCCTGTCTGTTCTTGATTATGATGAAAACAGGTTACAATGGGGTGCCGAATAGGTCGGCTGAGATCTCGTCGAGATTGCTAATTGCTAGGGTAACCTAGTTCTAGGCTTTTGTTGGCTAAGATTGCTAAGATTGATTGATTGTGTCCCTCGACAGCCCCTCTCCTGGCCTTTATATAGGAGGCCAGGTCCCAAGAGGCATAATCGAGTACGACTAGGCTTACAATAGATCTATCTTCAGACTTTCCTTGTTCGGCTCCTTCCGTGTCTTATACTTCAAGGAATCTTCTGCCGCACCGTTGCAGCGGCTCGCCTCGCCATTGAGTGCCTTCATGGGCCTCCAACTAGGAAATATAGGATAGGGCAACATTGGTTACCCGAAGGGTAATGCCCACGTCATCCTGTTTCGAGTTACAAATATGAGCAACCGAACCAGTATCAAATACCCAGGTACTAGTGCGAGAACCAGTAAGATAAACATCTATAACATGTATATCAGATATACCTTCTTTCTTCTTCTTGACAAGGCCGCTCTTCGGATCCGCCAAATACTTGGAGCAATTACGCTTCCAGGTGTCCCTTCTCCTTGCGGTAATAGCACTCAGCATCGGGCTTAGGGCCGGTCTTAGGTTTCACGGAGGCGTGGAAGCTTTCTTGCCACCCTTCTTGAATTTTCCCTTAGACTTGCCCTGTTTCTTGAAACTAGTGGTCTTGTTGACCATCAACACTTGGTGCTCTTTCTTGATCTCAATCTCGGCAGATTTCAGCATGGAGAAGAGTTCGGGTAACTCTTTGTTCATGTTACGCATATTGTAGTTCATCACAAAGTTCTTGTAACTAGGTGGCAGTGATTGAAGGACACGATTAATCCCCGATCTATTAGGAATCACTATTCCCAAGTCACCGAGTTTCTTCGCATGCCCGGTCATGGCGAGCATGTGCTCACTAACGGAGCTGCCTTCTTCCATCATGCAAGCCGAAGAAGTGTTTCGATGCTTCATAGCATTCCACGGCCGCATGAGTTTCAAAGATAGTTTTCAACTCATTGACTAACTCATGTGGATCGTGGTGCTCAAAACGTTTTTGAAGATCGGCTTCCGGACCGCACGGGATGGCACACCGAACTTGAGAGTACCGAGTTTTCCGAGTCGCGTAAACATTCTTTACTTCATCGGTTTCGGTTTCGCAGGAGGGTCACCTAGCGGTACATCAAGCACATATTGCATATTTCCGCCATTGAGGAAGATCCTCACATGACCGGAACCGATCGGTGAAGTTGCTACCGTTGCTCTTAAGCTTTTCTTTCTCTAGGAACTGGTTAAAATTGATTGGGGACGCCATATCTACAACATATATTTGCAATAGTTTAGACTAATGTTTATGACAAATTGAGTTCAAATTTTAATTCAACATAATTAAAAACTAGGTGAACTCCCACTCAAAACAATATCCCTCGCATTGTCTTAGTGATCACACGAACCAAATCCACCACACCAAGTCCGATCATCACGAGACAAGATGTAACTTCAATGGCGAACACTCAAAGTGTTCATCATATCAATCATATGATTCATGCTCTACCTTTCGGTATCACTTGTTTCGAGAGCATGTCTGTACATGCTAGGCTCGTCAAGGCCACCTTAGTATCCGCATGTGCAAAACTGGCTTGCACCCGTTGTATGCACTTGTTGATTCTATCACACCCGATCATCACGAGATGCTTCGAAACGACAAGTCTTGGCAATGGTGCTACTAAGGATGAACACTTTATTATCTTGATATTTTAGTGAGAGGGATCATCTTATAATGCTACCGTCGCGATCTAAGCAAAATAAGATGCATAAAGGATTAACATCACATGCAGTTCATATGTGATATGATATGACCCTTTTGTCTTTGCGCCTTTGATCTTCATCTCCAAAGCACGGACATGATCTCCATCATCAGCGGGCATGATCTCCATCATCGTCGGCGAAGCACCAAGGTCAATGGCGCCGTCTTCATGATTGTCCTCCATGTAGCAACTATTACAACTACTTTGAAATACTACTCAACATGAAATTTAAAGACAACCATAAGGCTCTCGCCGGTTGCCACAATACAATAATGATCATCTCATACATATTCATCATCACATTATGGCCATATCACATCACCAAACCCCTGCAAAAACAAGTTAGACGTCTCTAATTTGGTTTGCATATTTTACGTGGTTTAGGGTTTTCGAGTAAGATCTAATCTACCTACGAACATGAACCACAACGGTGATACTAGTGTTGTCAATAGAAGAGTAAATTGAATCTTCACTATAGTAGGAGAGACAGACACCCGCAAAGCCACTTATGCAATACTAGTTGCATGTCGAGCGTGGAGCAAATCTCATGAACGCGGTCATGTAAAGTTAGCCCGAGCCGCTTCATCCCACTATGCCACAAAGATGCAAAGTACTCAAACTAAAGATAACAAAAGCATCAACGCCCACAAAACCATTGTGTTCAACTCGTGCAACCATCTATGCATAGACACGGCTCTGATACCACTGTAGGATAACGTTGCGTAGAAAACAAAAAATTTCCTACCGCGAACACGCAATCCAAGCCAAGATGCAATCTAGAAGACGGTAGCAACGAGGGGATTATCGAGTCTCACCCTTGAAGAGATTCCAAAGCCTACAAGATGAGGCTCTTGTTGCTGCGGTAGATGTTCACTTGCCGCTTGCAAAAGCGCGTAGAAGATCTTGATCACGGCGCCACGAACGGGCAGCACCTCCGTACTCGGTCACACGTTCGGTTGTTGATGAAGACGACGTCCACCTCCCCGTTCCAGCGGGCAGCGGAAGTAGTAGCTCCTCTTGAATCCGACAGCACGACGGCGTGGTGTCGGTGGCGGTGGAGAATCCCGGCGGAGCTTCGCTAAGCGTGCGGGGAAGAAGGAGGAGTGGGGCGGCTAGGGTTTGGGGAGAGGGGGGCGTCGGCCATCTATGTGGTGCGTCCACCTTGTGGTGTTGGGGTGGCCGGCCCCCTCCCCTTGGCCCTCATTATATAGGTGGAACACCCAAGAGTTGGTCTACAAGTCTTCGAATAAGACCCCAAACCAAAACCTTCCATATGACATGAAACCTACCCAAGCTAGGACTCCCACTAGAGGTGGGATTCCCACCTTCCCTTGGGAGGGGTGGCCGGCCACCTTAGGTGGAGTCCACCTGGGACTCCACCCCTTAGGGTTGGCCGGCCATGGTGGTGGAGTCCCTTCGGGACTCCGCCTTCCAAAGTGACTTTCTTCCGGAATATTCTAGAACCTTCTAGAACCTTCCATAAATGCACCGGATCATTTTCAAACACATAAAATGACTTCCTATATATGAATCTTATTCTCCGGACCATTCCGGAACTCCTCGTGATGTCCGGGATTTCATCCGGGACTTCGAACAAATATTCGAACTCCATTCCATATTCAAGTTCTACCATTTCAACATCAAACCTTAAGTGTGTCACCCTACGGTTCGTGAACTATGTGGACATGGTTGAGTACTTACTCCGACCAATAACCAATAGCGGGATCTGGAGATCCATAATGGCTCCCACATATTCAACGATGACTTAGTGATCAAATGAACCATTCACATACGATACCAATTCCCTTTGTCATGCGATATTTTACTTGTCCGAGGTTTGATCATCGGTATCACTCTATACCTTGTTCAACCTCGTCTCCTGACAAGTACTCTTTACTCGTACCGTGGTATGTGGTCTCTTATGAACTTATTCATATGCTTGCAAGACATTAGACGACATTCCACCGAGAGGGCCCAGAGTATATCTATCCGTCATCGGGATGGACAAATCCCACTTGTTGATCCATATGCCTCAACTCATACTTTCCGGATACTTAATCCCACCTTTATAACCACCCATTTACGCGGTGGCGTTTGATGTAATCAAAGTACCTTTCCGGTATAAGTGATTTACATGATCTCATGGTCGAAAGGACTAGGTAACTATGTATCGAAAGCTTATAACAAATAACTTAATGACGTGATCTTATGCTACGCTTAATTGGGTGTGTCCATTACATCATTCATATAATGATATAATCTTGTTATTAATAACATCCAATGTTCATGATTATGAAACTAATCATCTATTAATCAACAAGCTAGTTAAGAGGCTTACTAGGGACTCTTTGTTGTTTACATATCACACATGTATCAATGTTTCGGTTAATACAATTATAGCATGGTATATAAACATTTATCATAAACATAAAGATATATAATAACCACTTTTATTATTGCCTCTTGGGCATATCTCCAACAACCTCTGCTGACCGCTGGAACTGGGAGAGGAAGGATGTCATCGACACCGTACGTGTGACCGAGTATGGAAGTGCTGCCGGATTGCAGCACCGGACCGATCGTCTACATCAACCACAAGATCTAATCTCGTTAAGGCTTTGGATCTTCGAGGGTTAGTATCTCTTCTATTTCGTTGCTCTGATCACATAGATTAGATCTTGGCTTTTTCATAGATTGGATCTTGGTTTTATTTGTCTTGCTAGATTTTTTTATTTTCTACGCAACGAACCCTACAGTGGTATCAGAGCCGTGTCTATGCGTAGATCTGTTGCACGAGTAGAACACAATGATTTTCTGGGCATTGATGCTTTTGTTGTCACTTGATTTTCGTGTATTTTCCATCTTGGGGATGGGGGGATGAAGCGGCCCGGGCTAACCTTACATGACCGCGTCATGAGACTTGCTCCACGCTTAAGATGCAACTTCTATTGCATAAGTGGCTCAGCGGGTGTCAATTTCTCTCTCCATAGTTAAGATCCGATTTACAATCTACACTTGACAACACTTGTATCAGTGTTGTGGTTCTTGTTCGTAGGTAAGATCGGATCTTATCCGAAAGCCCCAAGCCACGTAAAACTTGCAAAGAAAATTAGAGGCGTCTAACTTGTTTTTGCAGGGGCATGTGATGTCATATGGTCATTATGTGATTATGTTTATAATTGATGTAAGAGATGATCCTTATTGTAATGTGGCAACCGGAAGGAGCCTAATGGTTGTCTTTATTATTTCATGATCTATGTGTCAATCACCATGTAATAGCTTTATTTCATTACTATGAGTTAGTAGTTGTAATAGTTGCTATTCCGGCTGTGCATAACCGAACCGAAACCGAAAACCGAACCGAAAAAAACCTAACCACAACCGATCTATGATTTTTACAGTTTATGGTTACAGTTACAGTTAGTAAAATAGCAAACCGAAAGGCCTTCGGTTAATTCGGTTTTTAACCGAAAAACCGCGGTTAAACTGAAAGAAAACCGAACGTGTAGCCTAGCACAAAATTCCGATCTGTACTTCAGTCCAACTTCGCTGATAATCTTAATATACAACCTGAAGTGAGTACCTTTCACGTAAGCTGCACTACCGTGGTGGGATGACCACGTGATTGCATGTATGTGTAACCAGAGGTTGATAGTTCGACCCCTTTGGCCGTATATTTTTTTTTGTTTTTTCTTTCCCTCTTTAGCGAATCCTTTAGTACGGTTATGCAAAATACATCCATATTTTACTTTGTTCGAAATTTCTTTACTTTTTGTTTTTCTCTCTTGCAAAATCTTTAGTGAAATATAAATAATGAATAATATGACCATAAAAATTAGTTTTGAATCTAAAATTCGCGTCAACTTTGGTTAGTTTGGTTATTACCGAAACCGAACCAAAGTTTAACAGTTATTACCGAAACCGAATCGTATTTTTATACATAATTGTATTAACCGAAGTATTGAAACCGTATTTACCGTATAACCAAATTAACCGAACCGAATTAACCATATTAACCGAACGCGCAGCCGGAGTTGCTATGGGTGGTGGACAACCATGAAGCGGTGCCATGGACCTTGGTGCAATGCTGGTCATGATGGAGATTATGCTCGTGTTCTTTGGAGATGGAGATCAAAGGCACAAGAAGAAAATGCCATATCATATCACATTATCCATGCATGTGATATTTATCCTTTTATGCATCTTATTTTGCTTAGATCGCGACGGTAACATTATAAGATGATCCCTCACATTAGTATCAAGATAATAAAGTGTTCTCCCCTCGTATGCACCGTTGCAAAAGTTCGTCGTTTTGAAGCATCTCGTGATGATCGGATGTGATAGATTCTACGTTCCCATACAACGGGTGTAAGCCATGTTGCACACGTGGAAATACTTGGGTTTGCTTGACGAGTCTAGCATGTACAGACATGGCCTCGGAACACAGGAAACCAAAATGTTGAACACTAGTCATATGGATGATATGATCGACATGTTGATGTTCACCATTGAAGCTACATCATCTCACGTGATGATCGGACTTAGTGTAGTGAATATGGATTATGTACCACTAAATAACTATGAAGGATGTTGTATTAAGTGAGAATTCATTAGTAATCTCTACTATATTAAATGGCTAGAGGTGGTGGGATGGTTGGTACGTCCGTATCCGTCTCTGCAAGCTCGCGCCTATGGGTGGGCTATGCGTGCGCCGCTCCTTTCCTGTCTCTCTCGCACGATCTCTCCCGTTCTGCCGTTCGTGGTTGTCTCAACGCACTAAAAGTGGGTCCCATCACGTGCTAGCAGTTCACACACACACCTTACCCAAGCACCGCCGTGCATCACGCGCCTTACATCTTCTGCCGCCGCCGCCAGTGAAGGTGGAGACAGTGGCCAGCAACTTTCCTTCAACGAAGTCGCTAATACAGGCGCCGCCGCACGCCTCTTCCGGTCCCCCCTTAGTTAGTATCTTCCCCTGTGAGGCTTCGCCTCTCCTCCTCATTCACCGATCCATCGGGAGAGCGCTGTCATCACGGCTGCCACTGCAATGGGTCCGCTGGAGTTCTCGTCGGCGTCTGAGGCGGCAACCCTGGACGACTTCTTCATCTCCAGAATCTTCAGCGATGAGCACGAGAACGAGCCGTGGATAATCATCTGCCGTCAACACGCCTCCAGCAAGCGCAAACTTGATCGACGTCTGCTTCATCCACCAGGTTGGTTCTGGCCGGCTGCTCCTTAATTTGTTGCTTGGTGCTGAATTCCTAATTTGTTCTGTTCGTTCCTTAATTGGCTCCTCTGGTCCGATGTGGGGGTTGAACGCTAATTAAACTGTTCTTTTGCAGCTCCCGGTTCAGTCTCGTGTCTAATTCACTTCCCCTCATAAGTAGAAGGGTTATTGCATACAGTTTAATGTAGTAACAAGAAATCTGCCTTTTATAGATTTAGTATCTAAAGTGAAAGACTGCTGATCCGTTTACTTGTTCTATCCAGGTATTATGTGTGAAAAACAGGTCATGAAGGAAAAACAAAAAAGGTCAGCATCATGAGGTCATGAGAGAGTTGCAAGTTTTTCTTAATTGTTTGTCTAGAACAAATATACTGCAGAAAAGGCGAAGTTGCTATTGTTAAGTCATTATGCAAGTGAACGATACAAATGATATCTTATTCATATTCATCCAACAAGCTATATTAACCCAGGGTGTCGTGTTGGCAGGCATTCAAGAATGGATATCCAAGAATGGCATTGGCTGAAAGAGCTTACTACTGACATTAGCTTGGTGAGAGTTTGTTTTCTTGTTGTAGTCTCAGTGTCATTAATTAACCTTGATGTTTTCTTCATGATACTTGGGAGCCAGAGGGAAGAAACAGGAGAATCCATTACACTAGCCAATGCAGTCTAAACAAACTATATGTCCAATTAACAGTTTAATACCGGAGTTTAATGTAAGAAGTAGCTGTAGTTGCATTGTAAATCAAGTTTGGGATACTTATTATGTAGAGAAAAGAAATGAGATAATGTTAATCCGGAAGTTGACCACTAAATATATAATTATACAGTAGGAATGCAGTCAACGTTAAATTTGTGAGCTGCAAATTGCTGCCAGATTAACTCAAAGAGGAAAGCAGCTGTCTGCTCACTACGTTGAGAAGGCATTACTGAAAGCCATGAGGAATTTTATTTTAATATGTGATGTGAATTGGTAACTGATGGAAATACCTAGGATTCCTAATTCTCTTTAAGATTAAATTGTGCGCAATATGCTGATCGCTGAGAGCGTTGGTGGGACGGAGCATGGTGTTCCAACTTCCAACCACCGTTTAGGTATGTTTTTTCTGTCAGAAGAAGAAGCCTTAGATGGTGACCAGGGAGAGGAAGATGGTCTAGGTCAAGGGCTTATGAACAATGAAAAAGTAGGTGTTAGTATTCTAAGTAGTCATTGGTTGAGATTCACAAAATGACATAAACCGAGATTGATCAAGGTAGACAGATATTTTTGCTGATGAATATGTGATACTTACCTGCAAGTCCAGGATTCCCTCAATACAAAAAAGAGATTCGCTTAGCGAAGCCTCAGCAAAGTTCTTCGTTAGCAGAAGCTCGTATTCCCTCAGTACAACTGTGAGATTCTCTTACTGGCTGTACTTTATTTATAAAAAAAATCTTTCAGTTTGGTTCGGTTCTGTGCGTCATCCTACTCTGAATTTTGACATGTTTCTGTCACCAATGAAGTGATCTGTACTAATTTGTGTTCCACTTATCATGATTAATATAGGCAGGTGGATGATGTTGTAACGGAGCTACCGAGATAGATAATGGCAAATGGCCACTTGTCATAGTACATAATAAACACATCTCCAAGCTTATGGAAAACTCAAATAATAGGCATCTGATTGAAACTTGGAGAGAAATGCAGCATTGTGCGCATCTCCAAGTGGATCAAACGATGACTGGTAATGTTCCTCACCTTGTCAACTGGATGCCCTTGCACATGTTTCTTTTTGGTACTTTATTTTAAGATATTAATATAAGTACAGTTCACCTTATTTAGAGTTGGCAGTAACTTGTACCCTGTAGTTGGGCACAGATTGACTAATGTGCAATTACGTTATGCTCACCATCCTACCTGATGTTATGTCCCTTTTGTTTGCTAAATACAAGTGCAGTTCACCTTCTTCGCATAGATTGACTATTCTGTGCAATTAGATTATATATGTGAAATTATCACCATCTTACCCATTATTATCCTGCAGATGGAGTCGTTCTGCTGCCTCTCCAGGGACTCTCAGCCTTGTGGGCTTTCTATCACCGCCTCCGATTTCGGTACCGACGTCATGGTCCTTCCCCGACGGAGATGCTCGCCAAGGATGACTTCCTCCTCGACCTCGCATACCCTGGACGGCACCTCGCCCCATTTCCCCGATGGAGATGCTCGCCAAGGATAACTTCCTCCTCGACCACGCATACCCGCGCCAATAGCTCGCCCCACTGCCCTGCTTCAGGTGAGCGTGCCTTGTATCGTACTTCCGTTTCGGGGGAATTTGGGCATCAGTTGTGTTCTGACGATTTTTTTGAGATCTGATGGAACATGCTAGCAGTAGTGATACATGTTCTGCTCCAAATAATCAATGAGAAAAACAACTACAAGTAGAGTAAGTTTACTCACAATTATCACATGATGTTGTTTGCTCAAGGATAGCACAATATACTGTATGCTCAAATAAGCTTGCTCAGGGATAACACAATATATGCTCAAACAAGCTTGCTGTTACATGATGTTGTTTGCTCAAGGATAACAAAATTTATGACGTTGTTAATTTTGTTTCACTGTAGAATTTTTTGTCAGTATTAACTGATGAGTCTGCAAGTTTATTCTAAGGGAAAGGATTTCTGTTATAAAATATAATTCTTCATTTACAAGTGTATATTGTTTCTTAAGACTAAATTTTGCATTTATTTGGTCCAGGAAATTGGTTGGTTGCATTCTGTGTAGAGCTTGCTGTAAATTTGGATCATTCACATTCTTCCAATACAAAGTAGCTACTTCTATATTATTCCATTACTCATCTAATAAGAAGCAAATAAGCCGAACCTTCTATTTGTTAGACCAAATTCATTGCTATTGTGCTTTGTGAAATTTTTCTTCTTGCCAACCTATAATTGACTACTTACTATGATTTCTTTCCATTACACACATGTAAAATCTGCCACAGGACTATTATTCTTCGCTGATATAGGCAGTGTCAAGTGCTTCAGATTTTATGTGGTGACCACTGGATGTCAATTGCAATGTTGGTTCTGTGAGGATATCGCAGGAGCCTAGGGAATCAAGTTCACTCCAATGCAGAAATACAAGGGAAAATGCAGCTCAAGGTAAATCAACTCAGAAATTTTAGTACCTCTAGATTTCCTAGGCTCCTTAAATGCAGTGACGAAGACTGTAACTGTGAAATATGAAGACAATGAAGTTTCCTATATCACTGAACTTGAGTATGTAAATTGTGAATATGGGCAAATGTCTGGCAGATTAGAGTTGATAAGCAGTATCTATAACCATATTGCTTGCACATAATATGTTGGTCAAAGTCTCATGGACCAGAACATTTTTCATTTCCATATCTTAGAGCTGCCACAGTGCTCCCTGGTGTCTATTAAAATGCTTTGTCTGGAAAATAATGTGGACGACGTTAAAAACTGTATATGGATTTGACTCAACTTTTACTGTGATGTAACTAAGTTTTATCATGCATTTCCTTTGTTACACTTGATACTCCCAAATACGCCATTGATGATTCTTTTTATGTTGAAGAACAGAGTTGGCTCAATTTTGCCATGGAGATTGGGTAACTATGGTCTTTGCATTGACTAGCTAATGCATTTGTGTTTTAGCCATACTTACCATGTAAATTATGGTCATATTCAAGTAATCTAATAGTACAATGTGAACCGGGTACTATCTTGCTAGATTATTGTGAACTGCAACTCTCAGTGTTCAAAGCTATTATTTGTAGATAGATCGCATAGCTAGAGTTCTCGAGAAAATGGCCAAGTGATGAGCTGGATCTTTCTTCACGGGTAAGGTAATTTCTACTGGATATTTCTTGGTCATGTAGAAATTACCATTGTTGTTCTACACCCATTTTCTTACATCTGAGTTTCTCTATAAATTGTTTGTTTCTGAGTTTGGAATAATGGTTGCTACTCCCACGATGAATAGCTTAGCTAAATTGTTTTATGAATTATCTTTGTGTGAGTCTAGATATTCAAAACTGTCTTAGCATGTGTGCCGTTGAGCAAAACTTTTGTTTTGATGTTGTACTGAGCATGACATTGTGTAATAAATTGGATGGAGATGCAAAGGAATAAAAGAAGACGAGAATGGTGAATAGAAGAGCAGAGGATTGAAAGAATTTCAATGCTTAATGCTTATGAAACTATTTTCAATTTCTTAAACTCAGAATATTGATTTTGTGAGCTACTGCGATTATGTGCACCATGCACATAGCATTTGAAATGCTATATGATTACGAAAGATACATCATTTATAAACTGTGTACCGAATAAAGCAGCATTTTTATACACATAGGACTGCATTTGCAAACTGAAAACTTTCCGGGGCAGATGTGCCCTTAAAACATTCCTCTTGAAACTTTTTGGTGCACATTTTAGACGTGCCCTTAAAACTTTTTAGGGCATATTTTGTATATGCCCTTAAATTTTTTGGGGATGCGCTCTTGAAAATTTTCGAGGTACATAAAAAATGTGGCCTAAAGGATATACGTACTATTCTGGCACATTTTTAAAGTGTCCTTAATAATTTCCGAGTAGCTGGTAAATTCGACACATTTTATGTGCCCTTAAAAATTTGAGGGCACAATCACATATTTTGGGATGCTTAAAATGCCCTGAATTACATACCATGAGGGGAGGCCATCTCCCTCGTGCTCTTCAGTGGCAAATGGCTGGATGTCCCCCTGCAGATCAAAGACAATGTGGTAGCTCCATGTTCATCTTACCATTTTGCTCAAAAGCAACGTTGAATTTTCGGCAACGAGGAAACTTCAATTCACCAGCCTGCTTCCTTTGTGAAGGATGAAGCTCAGGAGTATGCATTTGCAAGTCCAAAGCCTTGAGAAAATATTTTACTGTAATTATTTCTACCTGAAGCCAACATTTGCTGAACCGTTTAGATGCATTATTTTGATAGATGTGTAAATACATAAAATAAATGGAAAAAATATAGACCGTGGCAACGCACGGGCTTCAACTAGTTAAATTAAAACTTGAACTAATTATCCTGAATATAGTCTGAATTGTATTCTCAATTAATTTGTAGAATTCGTATCTGTTATCTACCATGTGCTAGTCTTATAATTGAGATAGAAACATTGTTAAATCTGACAAGTAACTTTACGGACTGGTACCGTTTTGTTAAATAATCAAGAAATGATTATATCCTATTGCAAACTTTTGGTAATCCTCAAATTGTTAATTCGAAGAGCAGTGGTTTCTGTTAGTATCTAAATATATCTTTTCTCCATGAAACTTGATATTCAAATATGTTTGAAAAGTAAGGAGCTGAAAAGTTTATTTTCAGAAATAAGTGAGGTGTGAGATATATGTGATATCTAAGACCTTACTACAAGATGATGGAATATGATTTAGTGAGACTACATAAACTCATAAGTTTTATGGGAATGTATGAGGGTTGAAGATGCTAGGCGTCCCGATCCTCCCAACTAGTTGGGCACTAACGTTATTCACGTATCCACAAATGAGCCATAGTGGCTTTATCATGAAGTTGTTATGATTTGATGGATAGAAATATGAGTGAAATTGTTCATCACATTAAAAGATTACTAATAGTGAAATCCGGAACACTTTCCATGTGATGATCAACTTCAAAGCACTAAACTCAAGGGTGTTGGTATTTGACCAACAAACCTAAAAGTTATTGATGTTTAGTGTTTTCTGAAATAAGAGAAAAACCGAAAGAGAAACTTCAAATGATTTTTTCAAAAAGAAAGAAAAGACTAGAAAGTCTAGCTCATGTGTATATAGATGATATACATGTTATGAATGTATTCTTGATTGGTCACACAATGGAATTCTTCGGTATTTGTACCATATTGGTTGGTATGAGGTGTCATACAATACAACACAATACAATAATACAATGGCCTAAGGGCATCTCCAACGGGGCGACGCAAATCGGACGCCTAAATTGTTTGCGTGCGTCCGTTTGTGTCGCGCGGCGGATGCGAAAAAGACCGTTTTTGTCCGCGCGTCCGTTTGCACCTGGGGTGCCTCCAGTGGCCCGACGCATTTCCGCGTCGGCATGAATTATGATGTTTGAAACAACAAAATAAAGAGTTTCAACAAAGTCATTGTTATTACATCCAAATTTTTAAAAGTCTACATGAAAATAAGATGGTATTCCTCTAGGCATGGTCTTCATGGCCAGCCAATGTCCACTAATGCTCAATCAGTTCCGTCTGCAGCCGTTTGCACACGGTATCGTCAGTGACTTCTACATTCATATGTAGATAGTCCTCCCAACATAAAGCCCCAGGGAGTAGCGCAACCAGCTCACCTTGGAATTCCCAGTGGTTCTCATTGCGGCCATCAGGACGCTCGTTCTCAACGATCATGTTGTGCATGATCACGCAGCATGTCATCACCTCATGCATGGTCTTCAGCGACCATGTTCTTACCGGGTGACGGACAATTTCCCACCGAGCTTGGAGCACATCAAACCCGCGATCCACATCTTTCTTGCAAGCATCTTGCATCTTGGCAAACCTCCTCGGCTTCCCTTGACATCCTGTACCGGCGCCGAAACATTTTTTCCTTGAACACCGGATCGGTGAGGTGGCACTAGTCGTTGTGGAGCTGGAGGTGCCCTTCCACTCTGTTGCGTGGCAGGTTTTTTGAGTGGCCCTTGACAGAGCCCCGGTGCACCGGTCCCTGGTTTGAATTGAACTCGTGGATCATGGAGGCCGCAGTAGTTGCCAATGTCTGCGTGGACTGATCAGACTCCTCGTCAGAAGAGGAGTCAACAACCTCCACGCATCTGCCACATGTCGCGCACAATAGCACCGAAAACAGGAGTAAGACACCTGTCGGCGCAATTGACAGAACATGTCATGGGCGGTGCAACCGGCAACATTTGGCCCCAAAACAGGCGACATGTGCGCGCCGGAGCCTACCCCGACTACGATCCTGCTCTCCCGCGCGGTGAGAACCAAGCCGACGGCGAGTACTGCGGCGCTGCGGCGGGACGGCGCCGGGTGGGGTTGGGGTGGTGGCGTCGCACTAGGGCAGCAAAGAAGGAGAAAAAGAAGCAAATCGAAGCGCTCGATTTCGCTGTCCCTGACTTGCGGGACCGAGTAAGAAAAGGAGAACGCTCGGAGCGACCGCGGAGACGCAAACCTGGTGCATATTTGGGCCAAGTTTGCGTCGCCGCGGACGTCCCGGTCACTTTGCGTCACCCCGCTGGAGGTGGTACCAGATGCATTATTCGGCCCAGCGCGTTACCCCATTGGAGATGCGATAAGTTACTGACAAGGAATTAGCAGAATGATCAATAGTATCAAAGGCTTTAGTAAAATCCAATTACAACAATATAATTTCCCTCTTTCAAGCTTCACATTGATTGAGGAACTCAAAGGCCCAAGCAATACAATCCTGTATATTCCTGCCTTTGAGAAAACCATATTGATTTTTATGCATAATTTTAAGCACTACGTTTTGCAGTCTGTTGGCAAGTAGTTTTGTAAGTATCTTGAGAAAACAGTTGAGTAGTATGGGACTGAAGTCATTCACTCCTTCAGTAGATTGAATTTTTGGAACCAAAGTAATATGTTCCATATTTATACTTTCCAGATTCAATTTTCCTTCATAGAATTCAATACAAAATTTATAGATATCCTCCTTAATAATGTGCCAACATGATTTAATAAATTGCCCTTTGAACCCATCAGGGCCTGGTGCTTTGTCAGTTGGCATATTTTTAATTACTGCATCAATCTCTTGAGTAGTAAAAGGCACAGATAATTCTTCCAAGCCAGCAGTAGGCTGTATTAAGGATTCCAGGTCAAATAGCATAGGAGGATGTGAGGAAGTACCCAACCTATTTTTGTAAGTTTGGAAAAGAATATTTTCCTTATCTGCATGCTCAGTAACAACTACACCATTTTCTGCTGTGAGAGATGCAATATTATTCCTTCTATGCCTTTCAGTTGCCATATTATGGAAGAACTTGGAATTTTCATCTCCAAATTTTGTCCATCTAATAGTACATCTCTTCTTCCAGTACTGTTGCTGATAATTCAGTAATCTGATCAAATGCTTTTTAAGGATAATTCTGAAATTTGTTTCTAGGACAATATCATAGGATCCACCATATAGGGATTACAAATATGGCCATAATCATGTTAGGAAGCTCATATGACACTAAGAACTATGAAGACATGAGAGAAACAGATCAAGCTACTGCTAGAAACCCGTAGTCCAGAGGTGGACTACTCTCTCTTGATCATGGTGATGATGAAGACGTTGGAGAAGGTGGGGATCCCTCTGGCGGTGATCCCGATAGAGTTTTCCCTTCCAATCTTCTCTTCAACAGCCTCCGTTTTTTGTGTTTCTGTGTTTGTGCGGCGCTCTCCTCCCGAGAACTCTTCGGGGCCATATATACTGATTTTTAGTCAAAATACGTCAGTGGGCGAAAGAATCAGGGCAATCGGACAATCGACGCCCGAAAGAGCCTAGGTGGCGCACCCTACCATGCTGGACGCGTCACCTGGTCTCTTTCGGGCCCCAGGCCTCTCCAAAGTATGCTTCCAGGGCCCAGGGTGCTTCTCACGATGAAAAATTGATGCTCCAAAAATCATAGGCCAATTTGACTCCGTATAGGTCTCTGAAAGTGAAAAATACGCAAAACAGGATTTTCCTGTTCTGCAGAGTTATAAACCAATTAAAGGGGATCATTGGTAAATCCCCATAAGTCAATTTAAAATAATGATATTATCATCATATATGTTGCAAATATGTGGGAATTCGATATGATAAAGGACAAAGTTCATGTATACATTTTACATGCATCAGTTATGAAAATTCTCCTTGTTGGTACGCATACTTCAATTTGGAACATACTTAAACATAAAGAATTGGAGATGAACAAAAGTTATCTATATTTGCATTATATGATCAATCTTATTCATGCAGCGCCCCGCTAGTTACCTCATGCCTACGATTTTACTAAATGAAAGTTTCAAGTTTCCTTTTCCGGTGAAAACTGGATCTTCTGCTACCGTCTATTGCTTTATTTACTACTTTGTTTCAACTACAACAATCACCACTGGATTTTTGATAATATTGGTACACAAGTGTGGTTGAGAGTGACATCTCAGTTGCTAATTAAAGTCTTAATGATATTCTCGTTTGCTCCCCTTGAGACGAACTATAAATTTGGGTAATAGTTCCCATCGAAGATTTTAGTGATTCCTTGCATTTGAGGGCATCAAGACATTTTCTAGGGCCGTTGCTGGGGAGGCTAGCTTTATTGGTAAGACCACTTGTGATCTCATCATGGGAAGTAGTAAGGATGATGCTGGGAAGGAGGCTATTCCTTCGACTACTAGAAGAGGTACGGATTTACCTACAAGATCAAATTTCTCACCCGAGAATGCTACTCCTATCATTGAAAAGAAGTCTGCTGCTTTGCGTAATTCACCACTATCTAAGATGTTTATGCCTACTGTTACTGAAAATGATTTTTCAGATGATAGTATGGATGATGAAGGGATGCCGATTTATCCAATCCATCATCTAGGGAAACTATTGAATCTAGAAGAGAAACTATCAAATGCATCTAAATCAATACTACCTAGTGATCATGTTGCTTTTGGTAGAGCTTTTATGGATATGGATTTAGATGATCTTGATAATTTTGATGCTATCGTGCACACTTCATTGGGAGACTTATTTCCTATTGTTAGAAAAACCGATGAACCAATAGTTTAAAATAATAGTGCTTATGAATTTTCGAACATGATGTTATTGAATTGCTTGAAAAAACTAATTCGGTGGGAAAGATGATGAGTATCTTGGTGAACATATAGCGATGGTACATGATATATCTAATATATATGGGCATGATGAAGCGCAAAAACATTACTACCTTTCGAAGTTATTCCCATTCTCTTTGGGAGGAGACGCTGAAACTTGGTATAATTCTTTGCCACCAAAATACATCACTAGTAAGGGTACATGTGTGCATTTGTTTTACAATAAGTATTTCCTTGCTGATAAAGTGCATGCAAGGAAAATTGATTTATGCAAATTTGCTCAAAGTAAGAGAGAGAGAGAGAGAGAGAGAGAGAGAGAGAGAGAGAATACCTCAAGCTTGGGGGAGGTTTAGTAAGATGGCTAGGAAATGTCATGCGCATGGTATGCATGATAATGAATTTTTGGATACATTGTATAATGGACTAACCGAAACATCTAGGTCCTATATAGACAGTATTGCAGGTAATTTTTTCAGGCACATCACAATCGAAGAAGCTAAGGGATTATTGGATATGATGGCTAAAAATTATAATGATTGGAATGATGAAAAAGAAGGTTATATTGAGTTTGTTCCTGAAAAGGGGGTATTATTAAATTATCTAAAAAAGACATGCAAGAAGCTTCAAGAGATATTAAAGAGAAAGGAATCAAATCTATTGATCCTAAGGAATCGTCTGAAAGAGGTATGCAAACTTCCTATTGATGAACCATGTTTCCCTAGTCAAGTGCATGCTATTTCTCCTACCGAGGTAAAATAAAAAGGTAATTCCTCCTATAGAAGTCTCATTTACTGGTTATTCAGATAGAGTTTCTTATCATCAAAATGTTTCTATGCATTATATGCTGATGAACTTAGAGGAAAATTCTCATAAGATAAAGTATCTCCGTGAAAGTTTAAATTCTAGTATTGACTCTTAAAATGATTATTAAACATTGTGTTATGATGAATAATCAAGTTGAGCAGATGGTATCTCTTCAAAATAAATTATATGAAAAGCTAACCTCCAAAAAGAAACATGTTTGTGGAGTTAATACCAGGGAAGTTCAGCTACTCAGGATCGTGATTTTCCTGATGGGCATCCCAAGAGGAGAGCGCAAGATGCTCTTAAGACTAATAAATCTTCTGTAGTTAAATTTCCCAATGATAATGGATCTAATGGACATTCTAAAGATTGATGAAATGATACATCTATTTCTGATGCTAAAAATAATGATGATAATAATATTACTGAACAAGAATTATCTCAAGCTAATGAAGGATAACAAGATAATGAGAATGATGAAGAAACTGAAGCTGATGCAAGAGATGATCCTCAACCTTCAAAGAATAAGAGCGAGAAGAAGAAATATCCACCAAAACGAGGTAAAGAGAGGGAAACATGGGTACAAAGACCCATACCATATCCTCAAGAGGTAAAGAAAAGTCAAGATAATGCTAGATTTGAGAGGTTTATTGAATTAATAAAGAATCTATGCCTTAAATTCCTTTTGTTGTTGCACTTAAATTACCTCCTTATTGTAAGTATATGAGAGATATAGTTACTAATAAAAGAAAGATTCCTACTGAAACTATTACTACAATGCTTGCTGATTATTCCTTTGAAGGAAAATTGCCTAAAAAAGGAGAGATCCAGGAATTCCCACTATACCGTGTTCCATTAATAATAATTATGTTATGTATACTTTATGTGATTTAGGTGCTGGAGTAAGTGTAATGCCTTTCTCTTTATATAAGAAATTTAATTTAGATAAGCTAGTACCTACTGAAGTATCATTACAAATGGATAATAAATCTACTGCTTCATATTGGTATATGTGAAAATGTTCTTGTTGTTGTTGCTAATATGCAAATACCTACAGGCTTAGTTCTATTCGAAATGCCTGAAGATGATAACCTATCTATTATTCTTGATAGACCTTTACTTAATACTGCTGGGGTTGTTATAGATTTCACTAAAAGCAAGGTTACATTCAAGGTTGAAGGGAAAGAAAACAAAATTTATTTTCCAAGGAAGTCCATTCAAGATCTTCCAACCACAGAAGTAAACTCAGTCAAAGTGATGACTCTCATGTTGGGTAGCATTGAGATACCTATACCACCTCCACCACCAAAATATGAAATACTAATGATTGGTTCCATTCCAATCAAATATGAGGTATATTGAGTTTTATATAAGTAATAAATCATTATTTTGATCTTTATCGTAGTATTAATGAGACTTGATCAACCTCACTAGTAACATGATAAAGGTAAGGGGATGAGTCATGTCATGTATAGTTGCAGAAATTTGTTCGAATATAGAATTTGGGTTTACACATTTCAAGTTTCATAAATTATTTAATTCTAGATTTGCTATTTTTTTAGAGTTTTTGAAAAGTTTACACATAACATTTTTTCGAAAAATTCCAAGAATATTCCCTGCAAGTTTCTGGTATATGACTCCCGTAAAAAAAGATGCTCCACATCATCGAGTTGAAAATTGATGTATGAAGCTTCGATCTAAAGCAAATGTCTGCAGGAAAAGAATGACCCAAAAAGGGTAATTGGTCCCGAAGAAGAATTCAGGAATAGAATCTTTGGTAGTATGGAACAACCAAACACACAAATCAAAACTCGGGAGCGACCTAGGACGATCCTTTATCCAATTAGTGCCCCATCTTCGCAACAAGTTAGACAAGTAATACTCCTGTTCATTATTTCTGAAAAAACCTCTGCCTGTATCCGTATCTAGAGGCCGATGTTTAACACCTTTAATATTAAAGAAACTTCCATAGTGAAAGCTTAATTTTTTTTATAAAGGGAGCATTTTAGGAATACACATGTCGAAACATGGCAATATAAACAAAAGAGTCACCCGGCGCCTACATAAAAAATATGAACGCACTATAGATTTTGTGCATACACAAGGTAAACTCGAGAAGTCTTCTTTTGTCAGAAACAACACCATTGCTGCAAATTCACAAAGCCAAACACAAGGTTGATATGCTCAAAAAAGAATACGGTTTTTAAAATTTAATTACCCCGTAGTCAGTGATGGAACATACTGGTAAGACACAGGAGTAAATGCAAATTAGATGCAACATGAACAATTGACCAAACTACAGGAACGAACTTGTGTTCAAAGAAAACGTTTGATTTGTTGGATAATTAGGCACAATTTCCATGATTAATTCCAGAATATAAAACATGATGGCAGCAACTACTAACATGTGAAACTCAAACATACTAGATTCATTAATCAACATGAGTAGCAGCAGCGCAAACGATAAAGCATCCATCGCTAAACAGATCGAGATATGTCGCACGTACCGATCTGGTGGAGGTGGCGGTGGAGGTGTAGCAGATGATATCGCAGCAGTAACGTTGTTGACGACGGGGACGACGGGTCGAAGTAGACGGCGTTGAAGACGACGGTAGGCAGCACCGCCCGACTTGGACGGAAGGCGACCCGTGATGAAGAGCTTGAGCAGTCGCGCAGAGCGTTTCCCAAAAACCTAATTCGCCCTCTCCCGTACAGGATCACAAGGACGAGCGGTTCCGGAGACCTGCTCTCCCGTTCGCCGATGCACGTCGGCTCGCGGGACGGAGTAGGCTACAATGGCAGCGCAAGCAGAGAGAGGTGGAAACCCTAACTCGTGTATTAGATGTATTTCTGCGGTAGCCGGCCAGGAGATTATATAAGCTCGGGAAACCCTAGGCAACGTGGGCCACGCCCACGTCGCACGAACGTTTCGAGTCGGTTACAGATAGCCCACGATCCGGGAGCGACCCGAACCGACTAACTGCGACGCGTCCGTCTAGGACTCTGTTCGTTTTCCTAAGCTGCAAAAAGTAAGGAAAGTCTCGGCTCGAGCCTCAATCCACTCACCACGAGCGTCGTGTCGTGTCGTGACGTGACGTGACGTACGTGTCGTGTCGTGTCGTGTCGTGTCGTGTCGTGTCGAGTCGAGCGAGGAGGAGGAGGAGCGCGCGTGTAGCACTCCTATTCTCACTCACTTATTAGTGGTGGAACAACCCACCTTATAAGGTGGTCTAACTTCGTCCCAACTTTCCATGTGGGACTAAACTTCCCACCTCTTGCCACTCCCTAGTGAGCTGCCACCAACTTGGGCTCAAACTCACAAGGCTGCCACTATGTGGGCTTTGAGATTTATAGGGAAAACTGAAATCTAATTTGGGCCACTAAAAATGGGCCCAATATTTCAACAATCCCCCACCGGATCTCAAATCCCCATTTAGAGATTTACCAATACTCGCTGCTTGTTTATATACCGAGTGTTTCAGCGGAGACTGTTAAGTTGAACTTCCGCCTAGAACCTTAAGCTACATCCATTCACACTTGAACAATGGACTAAGCCTTGAATTGCAAGTTTTGCGTGAACAGGGTTTCACTCAAAGTCATGACCAGTACATGGCTGCCGGTAGCCTACCCCGCGGGTGAAGCATATGCGTCATACTTCGTGGTCTCTTCATGAGTTTACTAGAGATCACCCAAATCTCATAGATTGCGACGTTTAACAATCGAACTCATATAGGTGTGTTATTTCAATAATGCTCTGTAAGACAGCATCTTTGCTAAAATAGCCAACATAAACACATTAAGGCTTGTTGCCAACCTGCCTTACAGCAATTGAGAGTTGTGCATCTTCACATAGAGAGGGTTACATAATACTCTCCCCAATTAAACCACTAGTTTGTTCTTTCCAGGTCCTAATTCACGGGATCTCCGATCACAAAGGTTGGGTTACCACTATGGTGTAACATCAACGGGTCTCAAACCCATCTCCCTCGACGCACTTTCTATCACATTACGTGATAGTCCCTTTGTAAAGGGATCTGCCAGGTTTTTATCTGTTTGAATATATGTAACAGTTATTACTCCGGAGTTTCGCAATTTCCTGACAGACTTCAAACGTCTCTTGACGTGTCTTGATGACTTCGCGTTATACTTAGAATTGTTCACTTTGACAATTACAGTTTGATTGTCACAATTCAAAAGGATTGCCGGAACAGGTTTTTCAACCACGAGGCAAGTCCATCAAGAGCTCACGCAACCATTCCGATTCAACGAGTGGTTGTGTCTAAAGCAAGTAAGTTCTCGCTTCCATAGTTGACCTCGTCAATATGGTTTGCTTGCAAGATCTCCATGACACTGCGCCACCTCCAAAGGTAAATACATACCCACTTGTGGCATACAAATCAGCTACATCTGAGATCCAATTCGAATCACTATATCCTTCAAGCACAGTTGGGTGCCCTGAATAATGAATCCCATAACTCATTGTACCACATAGGTAGCGCATGACCCTATCAAGTGCATGCCAATGATCAGTACCCAGGTTTGACAGGAACCTACTCAACTTGCTAACAGCAAAAGAGATGTCGGGTCTAGTCGCGCTCGCTAAGTACATGAGCGAGCCAACGATCTGAGAATATCTCAATTGATCTATGGCAATCCTCCGGTTCTTGCGTAGTGTCACACTGGGATCATAAGGTGTTGGAGAAGACTTGCTATCAATATAGCCGAACCGGATCAAAATCTTCTCAACATAATGGGATTGCGTTAGAGTAATCCCACTCTCGTTCTTAATCAGCTTGATGTTCAGAATCACATCAGCTTCTCCCAGATCTTTCATATCAAAGCTCTTTGACAAGAAAGACTTGACCTCGTGTATTACTCTCATGTTTGTACCAAAGATCAGAATATCATCCACATACAAACATAGTATAACACCTTCGCCCTCACCATGGCGATAGTAAACACACTTGTCAGCCTCATTGACAACAAAGCCTACAGAAGTTAAAGTTCTGTCAAACTTCTCATGCCATTGTTTAGTTGCTTGTTTCAAGCCATATAAAGATTTCAGCAACTTGCACACCTTTCTTTCTTCACCTTTTACTACAAACCCATCAGGCTGATCCATATAGATTTCCTCTTCCAACTCTCCATTAAGGAAAGCTGTCTATACGTCCATTTGATGAACGATAAGACCATAGGAGGCAGCCATGGATAGTAGTACTCGAATGGTGGTAAGTCTAGCGACATGTGAATAGGTGTCGAAGTAATCTTCGCCTTCTCTCTGTGTGTAGCCTTTCGCTACAAGCCGCGCCTTGTACTTTTCAATAGTACCATCAGGTCTTAGCTTCTTCTTGAACACCCATTTGCAGCCTACAGGCTTGCATCCATGGGGTCGTTCTGACAACTCCCAAGTTCCATTAGAAAGAATCGAGTCCATCTCATTATGGACAACTTCTTTCCAGTCATCTGCATCTGGAGATGCATATGTGTCAACACCCGGATTTTTAAGTCCAGATGCCCCATTATATCATACATCGCAATCCCAGGAAGATTGTTTTTGCGAGACATAATAGTAAGTAGTTCAGAGTCATCATTTATTACAACACATACTTGTCTTACAACAGCGGATCACATGATCCAATATTACACAAATAGATTGTTCAACATCACAAATAAGTAGCGGAAGCGAGGTAGTAGTGGACTATCTATTCCACAGGCAACGCTTGACGTTAGAAGACGATCCTAGTTATCGTAGACGTCCTGTTGTCCGTCATCCTGATACTGTTGCTCCTCTTCAAAGTCTGGCATTTGAATAGCCAGGGCAAAGCCATGAGTACTTTAAAGTACTCGCAAACTAATACTAAGGTAAATATTTATTGAGTGTAGTAAGGGGTGCTAAGCTCTAGGTTGATTTGCATAAAGCCAAGTTTAGTTTATCAAACATTTAGTAAAGACTCAATCATTTGCTAGACTAACTCAAGTGGGAACATTAGTGTCATTCCCACAAATCATTTGTGATCCAAGTCAAATCACCTGTCAATTCATCATTCCTTTTTAAGATCAAAAATCCTGATAATGGAAATAGTATGGCCTTTCCAATCGTCCATAACCGCGGATACGGCTATTCGAATAGGTTTAACACTCTGCAGAGGTTGTACTCTTGTGCCACAACTTTTGATTACATCCGTCGAGGATAATCCCGAATCATCGTAACTCAGTACGCGGATCATCCACCTTAACCTTTCACTTATATATGCTAGTATAGGCACCTCTCCCCATGAGCTTGGCCTCCCGGTGAAAACCAACTGTTAACCCGGGAACTGCACAGGGCTTGGCCGTACAATTCACCTCATTTCACATCATTTCCCATACAACGGAGGCAGCCTCGGCATAACCCCTATGATGCTTGTTTAGAGGGAACCCATACTAAAATACACAAGTTTCTAGTTAAGCCCTACCCATAATCAGGTATTGTGGGGGTACTTGTATAATTGGAAGGGTATCGCATTCAAACCACAATCAGTTTTATATCAAAAATCACCATCTTCTCTTGGTCATATTCACCTTCAAAAATCATTCAATGGAATGACTCATCATTCCAAGGTTTCAAATTTATTTCAAAGTCACATGTTCCCATCTAGAGTAGTCAAATTTTATTTGATTAGCACTAGCATCTATATCATGAGGGGTGCTATCTAGCTTTGATTTGTTCTAAGTTAACCTTGCATCTTGTTCTACTCTAATCCCAGTGAATCATGAATCAAAAAGTACTTTGAAGTAAATAAGCAAAAATAATTGTAAGGTAAAAACATGGGATAGGTAATACATAAAATTAAAGGGGTGATGGTGCCCTGCTCTTGTAGAGCTTTGCATCATGGTGGTTAGCAAGAGTATGAGCTTGCCTTGGTGGGGATAGGAGTCAAAGTTTTCCTCCTCCTCTTGAGAGTAGCTTCCCTCCTCCACGTATTCCTCGTTACTAGCGTCTATATACGAATACGGGTACACAATCACCACACAAATACTTGCATGCTAGACTAAAACACACAAGAGAGTTCACTCAATTAATTCTAGCATCACATCAATCATGGCATGGTGGATTACTTGGTTTGTTCTTATTTAAGAGAAAAATAATTTCCTCTCATTATAAGTATTTATTTGATTTGCTATTTTAAATCTTTAGAGAAAATAATTTCCTCTCATTAAATCCTATCAAGATTTAATCTCCACAAATAATAATAAGGTATGAAATATAAGTTGACCAAGGTCAACATTTCATATCTATTATGAGGGAGGAATAATTTAAATGAGGTGCTATCCCCATACAATTTAAAACTCACATTTAAATAGTTTAAAATCTCTAAGTAATAACAATCAGAGGTTTATTAGCCTAAGGTCATTTCCTCTTATTGTATTACTTAGGATCAAGATTTAAATGAGAGAGTAGCTCTCATACTATTTATAAGATTTGAATTCCATAATTTAAATGCACTAGAAATGGCTATTTAACCATTATTTTGATCCAGTACATGATCATGCAAACAACTTGGCTATATTATTGCATAAACAATTAAAGAACATCAATTGTGATTTATGAGGGTTGGAATCAACTCAAAATCAATTTCGGTTAAATTTTAAATTAAGTTTCAATTTGCAAAAGTCCATGTATTGTTATTTTTAGTATTTTAATTATAATACGAAATTGGAGATGAGACCAGTGGCATTGGCTAGATAATTTCATTGGCTTTCCAACGGTATAAAATTTGCTAGATTTGGGTTGGTATATTTCAAACTATTTAAGTTTTACTAAAGCATCTGCAGGGCATTTGGATAATTATTAAACCTAAATTTGAATCGTTGGGCTAGGCGGGAAACGCTACTGGGCCGAAACAGATTTAAAATACACAGCGCAGCCCAACAAGCAACGGGTGCATTTGGGCCGCCCTGACGAGGTGGGGGCCACCCGTCAGTGGCTTTTAACCAGCGAAACGGTACGAGGGAGATGGACCGTAGGATTAGAACACGATCAAACGGTCAGTGATCGTCGTCGTCTCCGACGAGCGACGGGCTCACTGGCGGCGAGCCTAGGGGGTCGGAGGGAGTACCAGGCCGTCGGAGAGGAAGGGCAAGCTGCTCGGTGAAGTGGAAGTAGACGGGGAAGCCTCTGGTGCAGCGGCGGAGCTCGACGTGGCTCCAGGCGGAGTAGATGATCTGTGGGCTCCGGTGGCTTTGAGCTCTCGATTCGAGCTGCTCCGGCGAGGTGGGGTGAAATTGATGGGTGGAGAAGGATCAGTGATGAGAGGGGAGCAGGTTGTGTGAAGAAATGGAGGGCTGAGCTCCTCTATTTATAGCAGATGAAGGGTGGCCGACGGGTGCTGTGGAGGAGCGTCCATGGCGCGGCGCCTCCAGTGCGCGAAGGGGCAAGGCGAGGACGGCTAGAGATAGGCATCGTCCTGGCGATGCTCAACGTGCAGCGACGCAGAGAAAAGGGCGACGGGAGAGCTCGGGCGCGTGCGATGATCATGGCAGTACCCGCGGTACTTCTCCGGCGAGGACGACGGTGACGAGGCGGCCGCAGTCATTTGAGTATGTCTAGTTTGTAGAGGGTGGTGAGTGGATGCTCGACGCAGGCGTAGTCTTTGCAGGGGTGGAGTAGGGCGCTCGATCGCGTGGCGTCCTGGCGCGTCCAGAGCGCGGTCACCGCGTGCATGGGCGTGTACTGGCAAGCTTTGGACGCGCGCGTTCTGGCCAATGCCAAGCCTTGGCGAGCTGGTGCTATGTACCGTCGGTGTCCTCGTGCTGCAGAGATGCTCCAGGACAAGGAGAAGAGTTGAGAGGGAGGCCAGAGAGAGAGATGCCAAAGGTGGCCGGCATGGTACGGTGTAGTGCATCTCTCCTCTCCTTTCCACTTTAAACGACGATGGCAAGTACTAAGCTTGATGCAGGTGATGCAGAGGAACCTAATGATCACGAGATGAAAGGGGTTTAGGCAAGAAACCACTGGATAATAGTGTGTAACACAATTCTGGAACAATGCCAGCAAGGTGTTCGGCACAATGCCCGCAAGAACTTTTTTGATGAATTTTGGAAATCTTTTTGGTACATCTCATTTATATAATTAAAGTGAAAGATTGGTGGTGGTGGTGTTCATTTTGGAATTGATTTGCAACATTTCAAATTTGGGGTCATCTTCATTTGGATTCAAAGTCTTCACTTGTCAAATCTCTACTGGTCAACCTGGTCAACTTTAGCCATGGGGGTCAACATGAAAGTTGTAGACTTTGACATGTTCTTGGATGAGGTGTCAATGGTTGACCATGTTTAGATTAAGAAAGAATTTAACCAGAGGGGTAAAGAGGGGATCATGTTAAAAAGTGCACAAATGACCAAGATCATATGTGAGATGGTTTTGAGTTAAATTTCGATTTGATTATGGTTTCTTTGATGCCTTTGGGTTTGTTTGAGTTATATAAGTATTTTAGAAACGAAAGATCAAGCCATTGTGGCCTTTGGTGTAGATTTGCATAATTGGCCTATGTGTATGTGAGGGTATTAGACCCAAATTTGTATTTCTTTTATTCTTCTCCAAAAGAGGTGTTATGATCATGAATTGGGGTTTAATAGCAAGTGATCAACATATCAACACTCATCATGGCAATTGCACAAAAGAAAATCACTCATATGCATGAAACTATATGTGTGACACTATATGCATATAAAAAGTTTTTGTTTGTTGCAAAATTTGAGTAATTGAAACCCCTCTCTTGATTTTATTATTGTTGAAACTTGGGTTGTTACAAACCCTTCCCCCTTACAAAAGATCTCGTCCCGAGATCTTAAAGAAAACTAGGTACTAAAGAGATATGGGTACTTCGTCTTCATGAAGTCTTCTCTCTCCCACGTGGCTTCTTCTTCGGTGTGATTACTCCATTGGATCTTCAGAAACTTGATACTCCTGGTGCGAGTGGTTCTGAAGGCTTCTTCCAAGATGCGAATAGGTACTTCGCGATATGTCAAATCTGAGTTGATATCCATAGCTCGATGATCGATGTTCTTGAAAACCTCGGTCTTCTCAGGTACCTCTAAGCACTTCCGGAGTAACGAGATGTGAAACACATTGTGCACCGCTGACATTTCTTCCGGTAATTCCAGTTGATAGGACACTTCTCCTCGGCGACTCAGGACTTTGAAGGGTCCGACATATCGGGGTGCAAGCTTTCCTCTAAGTTGGAATCTCTGCAT
This sequence comes from Lolium rigidum, assembly GCF_022539505.1. NCBI lineage: Eukaryota > Viridiplantae > Streptophyta > Magnoliopsida > Poales > Poaceae > Lolium > Lolium rigidum. Next base: position 304,631,644 of record NC_061508.1, read on the forward strand.
TCCTTTAAGGGGGGACACTTTGAGATATACGAAATCTCCGATCTCGAAGGTCATCTCTCGGCGTCTCTTGTCGGCGTAGCTCTTCTGTCTTGATTGGGCGGTCTTGAGGTACTCGCGGATCTTGTGAACCTTCTCTTCAGCTTCTCGGAGAATATCTGGTCCAAAGACTTGACTCTCTCCGACTTCCGACCAGTTCAGAGGGGTACGACACTTCCTTCCGTACAGGGCTTCAAAGGGGGCCATTTGCAAACTGGCTTGATAGCTGTTGTTGTACGAGAATTCTGCGTACATCAAGCAGTCTTCCCACTTGGATCCATACTCTAGCACACATGCCCTCAACATATCTTCCAGTATCTGGTTGACTCGTTCAGTCTGTCCATCCGTCTGCGGGTGATAGGCTGTGCTGAAATTCAGCCGAGTTCCGAGTCCTTCATGTACCTTCTGCCAGAATCTGGAGGTGAATTGGGATCCTCTATCGGATACTATCGATTTCGGTGTTCCGTGCAGGCTGACTATCCGTGAGATATACAACTCTGCAAGTCTGGGTCCTTGATAGGTGGTCTTGACGGGGATGAAGTGGGCGACTTTGGTCAATCTATCGACCACTACCCATAAAGAATCATTTCCTTTACTAGATTTGGGCAGTCCGGTGATGAAGTCCATTCCGACAGAATCCCACTTCCATTCGGGAATCTGTAGGGCACTAGTAGGAAAACCCTTATAGGCGAAGCTTAGTTCTGTGGCGCACCGTTTTGAGTGCGCCACAGAAACTTATTTTGTGGCGCACGAAGCTCGGTGCGCCACAGAAATAGCTTAATTTTGTGGCGCACTACTAAACCGTGCGCCACAAAAACTTGGTGGGCCCCACACCCTGTCACCCCCAATCATTGGTTTTACAATTTCTATGGCGCACAAACCTCGGTGCGCCACAGAAATTACTTCTTCGTGGCGCACGGCGACAGTGCGCCACAAAAATAAGGTATTCGTGGCGCATCTGTATTGTGTGCGCCACGTAAATAAGTTATTCCGTGGCGCATCTGCGCTCGGTGCGCCACGAAATAAGCTATTCCGTGGCGCACCGTGGTTGGTGCGCCACGGAATTAGCGAACCAGATCTACAAAAGTGAGCAACCTCCCACCTACCACACTACACAAGCCATTCTTCTTCCTCCATCTAGCTCGTCCCCCCTTTTCTCTCATACCATTTTGACTCCACTTTTCACTTGCTTGGGTATTTATTACACTTACTTTGGTTGATACTTAATTGGAGTTGAGGAGAAGGCTCTCCATACTCTCTCCTCCTCTCGAAGTCATCGATCGCGGTCTCGTCTCGGTATCGAATCTAGAAGGTGAGTAGTTGGAGGAGACATACATATGCTTGGAGGAGACATGCATATGCTTGTAGATCTTGTGTGGCCGTCGTGTGTATGGATGCTTGTTGCAGGTGAAGCGCTTGTGTGTGTGCCGGTGTGGTGCATGGATGTTTGCCGAAATGTTGATTCATTTCCGTTTCGGCAAGTTTTGCACTACCCATATGTCCTACTTTGAGGAGAGGTCATGCCGAATTTTTCCACTCCATGTAATACCTTGAGGAGAGGTACGGCCCATGCATGTGTGTGCATTTGGTGCGGTTCTAATTTCCTGTTCTATGTATACCATTTGCAGGCAAGCATGGTCCTCTCGATGAGTTCCGCTCGAATCTCTAGATAAAAGATAGACGCGAAGGAGGACATGATTCGGAACAATAGGCGCCAGATAAGATGTCCGTGTCGATCATGCAAACTCGAGCGCCTGGATCAACCCCGATTCCGGACAACCGGAGGAGCACTCGCCGAGGCGCGGTTTCATGCAAGACAACCGAGCGCGGCCGGCCCCATCAAATGGTGCGCATGAAGACCATGTCGAGCGAGATGACTATCATCATGAAGAAGACTATCATCATGCCGACGGGGACTATCATCATGAAGAAGAAGTCGACGGAGAAGATCATCATGAAGAAGAAGATGCCGGCGGAGAACATCATCATGATGAAGAAGAAGATTCCGGCGCGACCACGCTAATTTCGGCCTTGCGGGACTCTCATGTTCAAGATCTTCTCCTCCGGGAGACGAGCAACGATAGAGTTGCAGCTAGAGAGAGAGCCAAGCTGTCGCAAATGGAGAAAGACGGGATGACTCCGATCTTTCCCGGGTGTCTTCCGCAGGATACGCGCTTGCATGTAACGCTTGATTACTGCGGATGAAGACGCGGAACAAGTGGACCGATTCCGGCTTCGACAAGAGCTTAAAATTCCGGCACGATCGTCTCCCGGAGGGGAACACATTGCCATGTAGTACCGAGGAGGCCAAGAAAGTCGTGTGTCCCCTTGACCTACCGCACGAAAAATACCACGCCTGCATTAATGATTGTGTGATTTATAGGTGCGAGTACAAGGACAGAACCACATGTCCGGTGTGTGGCCACGGACGGTACAAGGTTGGGAACAAGAAGGTACCTCGAAAGGTGGTATGGTACTTTCCTATCACTCCCCGTCCGCAGCGGTATTTCGTGGACCCTAAGGAAGCAAAGCTCATGCAATGGCACGAGGAAAGGCGAAGCCCGAAGAAGATCCGGAGATGGGCTATATGCCGACACACCCTTCGAACGCTCGGACGGTGGCAAACATTGGACATTGCCTTCCCTAGGTTCGGGGCGACGCAAGGAACATCAGGCCGGGTATGAGCACCGATGGACTCAATCCGTTCGGCAACCGAGTAGCACGCATAGCACCCGGCCTCGTGTTTGTATGGCCTTACAACCTACCCCCGTGGCTGTGCACCAAGCAAAGGTACATACACCTGAGTATTCTCATTCAGGGGCCGAAACAACCAGGTGTCGACATGCATTTGTATCTCGGGCTGCCGAAAGAGGAGTTAGACACGTTGTGGAAGACGCCACCCCGTACGTGGGACGCCTACACTAGAACTTATTTCGATATGAGAGCCGCGTTGATCACGACGGTCACGGACTATCCTGGTTACGCATATGTATCCGCCGGTGTGGGCCACGGATTCAACGAGCTGTGTGAAGTGTATGGACGATACCCCGCATCTACAACTACCAAGGGATCCCGGGTCCTCGAAAACCGTCTACCCGGGTGCTCGAAGGTGGCTTCGCTTGGATCACCCGTGGAGAAAACGCGGTGATCCGTTCAATGGTAAAGATGAGCCCGATGGACCCCCACGCCCGAGGAGCGGCGCAGAAATCGATGATCTTCCGAAAAATTGGAAGGAGTGCCCAGCGCCGGGAAAGAAGCGACCGAAGCCGAGCCGCTGCTCGGTGTATGGAAAGCGAGGTCTGTTTTCCACGACTTGGAGTACTCGGAAGGTCCTCCACACGCCCCACCGCCTCGATGTCATGCACATTACGAAGAACGTTACCGAGAGTCCGCTTGGCACTCTTTGCAACTCAGAGAAGTCCAAGGATGGACCGAAAGCAAGATACGATCTTAAACATTTTGGCATCAGGAAAGATCTTCAAGCCCCCGATACTGACGATGATGATGATGATGATGATGATGATGATCAGACGGAAGGGACTCAACGTCTCCGTAAAAGGGCTAAGAAGAACGCGGTGCGGCTTCCCGCTGCACGCTTCACAACGAGTCCGGAGGAGCTCGAGCAGTTTTTCAGGTGCCTCCTAGGAGTGAAAGTTCCTCACGGTTACTCGGGGAATATAAGCGAGATATCCGGACGTAGCGAAGAAGAGGTTCACCGGGATGAAGTCTCACGATTGCCACGTGCTAATGACGCGGATACTTCCCGTTGCGATCCGAGGCATAATGGACGAGCACGTCCGTGATACGCTGTTTGGCCTATGCAACTTTTTTGACGTTATCACCGGGAAGTCGATCGGCGTGAGGCAGCTCAAGATGCTACGGGATGAGATCGTGGTGATACTATGTGAGCTCGAGATTTACTTCCCGCCTGCATTCCGTGATATATGCGTCCATCTCCTTCTCCATGTCGTTGAAGACATCAAGCAGCTCGGCCCAACGTTCCTCCACAACATGATGCCTTTCGAAAGGCGGAACGGTGTCATGAAAGGATACGTTCGCAATAGGGCCCGTCCGGACGCAAGCCCGGCCAAGGGGTTTCTAACCTACGAGTGCATCTCCTTCGCCGGAATTATCTAAGCACCGAGGACGACGAGGATCATGTTGGTCTACCACCCGGGACGCACCTCGGGAGGCTCGCTCGGAGTCGGTCACCGCGAGGGCTACCGCTCGGTCCATGTCGGCATTGAAAATCGACGCGACGACTTTGACAGGGCTCACCGGGTCGCGCTACAACACTTAAAACTGACCGAACCTTTCGTGCAAGAGCACAAAAGCATGGTCGAGCAGAATTACATCGATATGGGCCGGCCGAGGAAGATGGGAGACGTAACCAAAAAGCACAACTCCAGCTTCACGCGTTGGTTCAAGCAAACTCAAGCTGGTTGAAGCACGGAGAAATAGGCCTTCTACCGAAGATGAAAAACTCATATACACCTTATCACAGGGACCCGCGCATAACGTAAGGACCTATCGGGAGTACGACATCAACGGTTACGAGATTCTACACCGAGGAAAAGGACAGAAATAGTGAAAATCAAAACTCGGGAGTAACTATGCTTGTCATACGCCGATGACGAGACTAATGTCAAGGAAAGATTTTTTGGAAGGATCGAGGAGATATGGGAGCTCAATTACCGTGGAGAGACGGTGCCAATGTTTCGTGTGAGATGGGCCAAGAAGGTCGAAAAAGAAGGCCGATATTTCACAACCATGGTTATACCCGATGCAAAATCGAAGAACGCATCCGCGAAAAATGAGCCATGGGTACTCGGTAGCCAAGTTGACCAATGCTTCTTCATCACCGATCCGTCGAGGCCTAGCCGTGTTGTCGTGAGGAGGGGCAAGAGGAGCATCATAGGAATGCAAGGAGACGCCAACGAGGAAGACTTGGACAAGAACGGTGACCCGAAGATGGAGGAGGAATTCGACGAGGCACTTCGACATGCCTACTACTAGTAAAGTAAGAAGGAAGACCTCCCTACCCTCTAAAGGTTGTCCATTCACGCGAAGAAATCTCAAGGTGGCCGGTATAAAGTATTCAACCGCCAACAACCGAAAGGGCAAGAAGATTGCGAAGAGACGCTAGAGCTCGGAGCCGGGACGAAGAAGATCTTTTTTTGGTGTATGTGTGTGTGACAAGTACATGCATGTGTGTGTGAGAGAGACAAGAACATGTGTGTGTGAGACAAGTAATTTGTAATTGAAAATCTCTAGTAATTATTATTAAATGTTGTGTTGTTTCTTGAAAATGTAACAAAAACATTTTTAAAAAGGGAAAAAAGTAGGGGCAACCAGGGTTCGAACCTCGGGTTACCCAAGCCTACCGATGGGCTTAACCATCGGGCTAATCTTCGTGTTTCGACGAACACAGCATTAGCCCGGTTTGTTTACCAAGTCGGTAGAGTTCGTGGCGCACCTAGTACTGCATGCGCCATAGAATTCCTTAATTCCGTGGCGCATGTCCCACTTGGTGCGCCACAGAGTTAAGGAATTCTATGGCGCATGCACAACTAGGTGCGCCACGGACTCATCGACTTGGTGAAATGAGCGGTTCGCTCTTCCCCCCATCTCTCTCTTCCCCATTCGTATCCGCATGACGAACCCTAGCACTCGCCACCGCCGCCTAGCACCACCGAGCAGGAGGAAGAGGAGGAGGAGGAGGACCACCCCGCCCACGCTGCGAGCAGGAGGAGGAGGACCACCCCGCACACGCCGCGAGCAGGAGGAGGAGGACCACCCCGCCGCGCCGCGAGCAGCGAGGAGGAGGAGGAGGAGGACCATCGCCCGCGCTCGCCATCACCGCCTAGCGCCGCCGTCGGTGAGATCCCTCCCTCTCCCCTGTGCCTCCCTCCCTCTCCCTTGTGCCTCCCTCCCTCTCCCCTGTGCCCCGGCCCCTCCCTCTCCCCTGTGCCCCGGCCCCTCCCTACCTCTCAATTTGGTTCTCAATTTGCTTAATTTCTTGCTGGTGATGTAGTTAATTTTGATTGAGCAATTGACAATGTTGCATATACATATAGTCAAATAGAATTTTGATGGTCAGTATGAATTTTGATGTAGTGCTGCTATAGCTTATGTGGACATTCAATTTATGAATTTTGATGTGTTAGTCAAATAGAAATTTGATGGTCGGTATGAATTTTGATTTAGACAGATGATAAGAATTTTGAAAATGTTTAAAAGAGGGTTAACAGAGAGTCGGTATGAATTATCTGGAACTATTTATTGATGAACTATGTATTCATAATGATTCAATTTGTTTGCATAGAATGAATGGCCGGATGCCAAGTAATTGTTGGTAAATATCCATTATAATCTGAATCTTAGTAGATTATGATGATTGATGCTTTGGTTGTGGTTTAATAGCTTGGTGATGCTAGGGGCCACTTCCCAAACCTATGAATGCCTATGATCCTATAGCAGCCCAATTTTGCTTCCCCCAAATAATGCATTGGATGATGCTTTCATGAATATGTTGGCAGTAGCTACCGGTCACATGTCATGATATACCGTTACTGCTTGGGGTTTCAAGATAATAATGCTACTAGTACATGAAATGCTGCTGTTTGAATTTAGAGATAAAAAAGCTACTGCCTACTATTTGAATGAACAAGCTACAACCTACTATGATCCTATATGCTGTTGTTGTTTCTCTGTCTGTAAATGATGCTCATGCTCACATGTTGGCAGTAGCTACTGGTTGGCTTGCTCTTGGTTATGAAGAAGCATATACTGCCTTTTTAAATTTAAGCTTGTATTCTTGGTTATGAAGAAGCATATACTGCCTTTTTAAATTTAAGTAATTATCTACCAAAAATTTAAGTAATTATGAGTAATAGCATTTTCATTTGAAGACACTAGCATTTCCATATGATGCTCAAGCTTCTGCTATTTAATTATCTCTGGAATTTTATATGTTGATGTTCTTTATTGCTACTGCTAGCTAGGATTTGTTAGGTTTTTTAATACAAATGAAAAAATGAACAAGCTAATCATGAAATGATACTTCCTAGTTGATTTTGAATGAAATGCTACTGCCTACTATTGAAGTCATTTTTCTAAGTCATTAGCTACTCGCCTTGGCTGCACTAAATATGCTAACGGTTGGTTAAAAAGATGCTCCAGGTTTGTTGTAGTGCTCCAGGTGATTGCTCCAGGTTTTGTTTGATGTATTGTAGATTCTCCAGGTTAATTTGTTGTAGATGCTCCAGGTTAATAATATTTGTTGTATTGATGCTCTAGGTTAATAATGCCAGTCTGTATTGATGCACCAGGTTTTGTTTGATGTATTGTAGATGCTTCGGGTTAATTTGTTGTAGTGCTCCGGGTTAAAAAAATAGGAACTATATATGTCCAGCAATATATGTCCAGGTTTTCCGGTTTATGGTGGATATGGTGGATATATGGTGTATATGGTGGATATGGTGGATATATGGTGTATATGGTGGATATTTTTGCAGGGATTTCATTGAGTTGCCCATTTCTCCCGAAGCGTTGATTAACTTCCGTTTCGGTTGAGAAATGGGCACTCCTACGTAGAAAAATTAGCAAAAGTCATGCCGAATTTTCTGGTTGACTTTTGTACTAACTTGTTGCCTCTTTTTAATGAAGTGCAAATAAACATGTCGGGCAACACTTCTAAGCCCAGGAGCCGGAACGAAGAAGCGAGAGAGGCCAACAAGGACTTCACGGGAGGGCTACGAGCAGCCCCGGAAGGCCGCCGCCGAGTCGCCCGACGATGAGGAAGAGGGCCGGGACGCCGCCTCCGAGGGAGAGGGCCGGGACACTGCCTCCGAGGGAGAGGGCCGGGGGCCGCCGCCGACACCGGCGACGATGACGATACCCGGGACGACGCCGCCCAGACCGGTGAAGACACGGCCGGTGAAGAGAACGCGGCCAACCGCACGGAAGGTGATAGCGGCGGCAACCCTCAGGAGGGTAAGAAGAAGAGGACGGCGAGGAGGCCAAGGAGGGATCGGAGGCCGCAAGTGCTCGCCAACGTCACCGATCATTTCACGGTAGTCTCCGAAAGTGGCCTACCCTTGGAGCCTTCGTGGGTTGCCAAAGGGTACGGCATGCAACTAGGGTGCATCGTCCGTGAAACCGTGCCGATCCTAACTCAGGACCTCAGAAGCAAGGAGAACGAGGCTATCGCCCAATCCCTCCTCCAGAAGCTTCACCAACGATACACGTTCCTGGAGCCGTTAAATAAGAAGGTGGACACTTTAGCTCTCACGAAGATGAGCACCGCCTTGAGCAGCTGGAAGAACCGGCTGAAGGGAAAGATCGAGGCCGGTGAAAGCTGGGAGAGGATAAGTAGCAAAGACCCGTCGCTCTCCTTAGAAGACTTTAATGCATTCAAGTCTTACTTACGGAGTGACGCTGTTAAAAAATGGACCGCTCGGGGAAGAAAATGCGGGATTTGAACTTAGGGACCCACCATTGCGGAAGCGGCGGTTACCGAGGAAAACAGCCCACTTGGGACAAGGAGGATGCCGAGATGGTACGTCAGGGGAAAGAAAACCCCTGGCACAAAATCCAGGATGAACAGGCTAGGAACTTTGTCCGGTCCCGCTACTACTTAGACTCGGAAGACGGGGGAATTTATTACGGATCACGAAGACGTGAAGGGTTTCGAGAAGTACCTGGTAAGGATAGTTCTATATTATTTCGCTCATCTTATTAGGCAATGAAGCCAAATGGGCTAACCTTAAGTTCCTTTGTCTAAAGGATGAAGAGTTGACGAAGGCTGGCCCGTCGTCCCGAGGGTCGACGGAACCGTGGGACACGCCTTTCAACAGGGCGATGAACAAGTACAAGGAGAGGGAGCCGGACAAGCCACCGAGCGTCGGCTGGCCGTGTGTCCGGCTTTGGCACAAGTATGAAGCTATCCGAGTACTACGGATCGGATGCCAAGACGAGAAAGTTGGAGAGGAGGTCATCGGCTAAGGATAAATCCGAGGTTCGGGAGCTGAAGAAGAAGGTGGAGTCACTAGAGAAGCTGGTGGCCGAAAAGCCTGTGGAGAACACGGAGATGATGAACAAGTTATTGGACGAGAAGATCCGGCAGATCATCCCCCCTGGGTTGATGGAGGGGTTAGCTGCTTGGAATGCGGGAGGTCAAGTGGGGCCGATACATGTGCCCAGCATTAGCGGCAGCAACTCCAAGCTTCCACGTGTCGCCGACGGTGCCGCTCCACCCGACGCCGGCGTCGGGGCTCCACCGAACGCCGCCGCAGCTCCAACCGCCGCCGCAGCTCCAGCCGAGTCGCATCGACGCCCCCAACCGCCGCCCTTGTATCGACAAGTAGCCGAGATCGACGCCATCAAGGAGGTAAACTCATTAGTTACTCCTTCGCGTCATCTTCTTTAACTATATATGCCTTTCGTGACCGCCATCTCACGATGCCCAACATGGCGCCCACGACTCAGGATGAACAATGCATACTTACGCAAACGGTGGAGCCCGGCGGCAAGTTGGTGGAAGTTGCTAGCAGCTTTGTCATGGCTTCCCGCGTTATGCACGGCGCTACATTGACGGAAGACGTGGCGAAGGTCAAGTTGGTAATGGTAGTGCCGGAGTACCGCTATGCCATCCCCCCCTTTCAACCTCCGGGCACAGAAGAAGGCGAGGTTTTGTCCCTTGGGGATTGCACCTCATGGCTTATGAAATGGCCGAAGAACCAGATTCGTCTGGGGGGGGGGGGGGTCTTCCGAGTTGTAAGAGAAGCACCGGCGCCACCTCCCCTATCATCCGGCCCAAGATCGCCAACGCCGACGACACCCTTAAGGAAACGGCGGTCGCCGCCCCCACTACCCTGAAGGAACCGACGGTCGCCGCCGCCACCCGGAAGGAACCGACGATCGCCGTCACCACCGGACGCCACAAACGGTTGTTGGGAGCGCTACCGCAACGACCGCCTACTAGACGCACGAGTACGCCAAGCGGCGGCATCGCAACCGCCACCACCTAAGGTCCGAGGACATGGCGCCACTTGATGTCAATGATGTAGATGATGATGATGACATCGATGCCTACATCAACACTGGCGCCTGCAGCCAAGATATGTACATGCCTCCTATGGATGAACAAGCCTTCCGCACACACGGCGATCAACTTAGTCGTCCCCCTACGGTCACGAAGCGGCGCCTGGTCTTCACGGGTCTTTCTCAAGACACTCCTCCGGAGGGCTGGCAATCCAGCTCAAGTCAAGCCTCGCTACCGTTTTCAGCCCTAACACGCTGCGTAAGACGATCATCGGGGATCCACCCAAATCAACCCCGAGCAACCTCGAAGCACCACCAGCACCGAAGCACCACCATCAGCCACCACAAGCACCCCCGGTAGGTCAAGTGAAGAAGGGAAGGAAGAGAGGAGCCAAGAAGGGCGCATCTTCGAGCCAGCCTGCTCCTAAGAGGATCCGGACCGACGACATGGTACCACCTACACTGGATAGCTTGCCCCGGTGTCATGAAGCTGGTAAACCGATACTGCCTCCGGACATGGAACACCTCGCAAGTGGACAAATGCTCCCTTTGCAGCACTCTATTCATTATCAAGAGAGCGTCCTTCTTAAAGAAAAGGATCCAAATTACCCGGTGTTCTCGGTCAAGGTGCCGTCCAACCAGAACTTCGTCAATGAAGACCCCGCGGATATCTTCTTCATAGCGTTCGAGGACGTCTTCAATCTATTTCACTCGAAACGGCTCGACTATAACTTGGTCCGCCTATACGCGATTAATCTTCGAGATGAAGATCAACGAGAGAGACCCCGCCACATCGCGGTAGCGGATCCCTACTACATGCGCGATAGCCAGCTCCGGGACGGCTCAAGGACACGGACCAAGGCGGTGCGGTACCTCCAGAACTTCATGCTCATGCACAAAGAGAGCAACACCATTCTTCTGCCTGTCTTTCCCGAGTAAGTACACATCCGCTCACGGCCGTCGTAACTTATGCTAATTTCTTATATATTTCTTCCATTGCCGATCATTTCCAACATTCCATTTCAATTGCATGTGTTGAGCAGGGACAAATACTGCACACTCATCATCCTAGATCCAAAGTGGTCACTAGCCCGATATTTCGACTCGTCGAGTACGACGACGAAGAAAGACTACACGAGAATAAGGGGTGTTCTCGATGAGGCTATCCTTGGCTACTCCAAAAGTGG